>NW_006778847.1:14961-25169 GCF_000442215.2 Lipotes vexillifer | reverse complement strand
CCGCCCGCTGTTGAGGATGTTCATGGCCACCTGCAGAGAGAGGAGGGCTCAGCGCGGGTCCAGCTGGGAAAGCTGAGGTCCCTAGAGGACTGAAGTGGACAGACCCCAACAGTGCTCATCTGCTTTTACCAAAAGCTTTCTTGAAGACAAAAGGCAGCATCCAGATGGAGTTAAGCATCCTGCCAACCCTCCCTGGGCCGGGAGAGAACACAGTCCCAACGCCTCAAAACCAGGCAATCTGTCACTGAGGTGTTCTCACAAACATCCCTGAAGACACCACCCCCCCCAAAAGAAGAAATGGGACACTCTTATTCCAAAGGAAGTGGCCACTTTCCTCAGCCTCAGGGCAAGGGAGCAGAAACTAAGACAGGCGGGGTACCCACTGCCAACTCCTCACTTTCCCAGCAACGCTTCAGTGTCAGGGTCCTCCTTTCACAGATGAAGAGCCAGAGGTTCCAAGTGGTGAGCCAGTCACAGACAAAGCACGCAGCTGCCTGACATGCAGGCCCGTGCACCCTGCACTGAGCCAGCCCCTTTCACAGACGTGATGCACTCCTCCCCCCACAGTGCCTACAGTAATGACCCCAGCTAAGGAGTTTTGTCAGCCTCACGCCTCTCTTCCAATCCCAACTTTCTCCCTAAAGCCGATGGCAAGCACACACACTGCTTCCCAAGTACCAGACTACCCGGGTTTGGGGAGGCACCCCCTTACAGACCTAAAGGGACCTAGAGACCATAGCCACCCAGGCAGCAGGGACGAGGGGCGTCCCAGGCACACGGTGGACGTGTGGCCACCAGCACCAGGCTCCTAGAGGACGCTGTGACCTGCCCACCTCTGCTCAAGCCTGTGAGGCCCAAGGAGGAGGCCTCAAGGCAGGGCTGGGGTCTGGGGCCAGCAAGCAGCCTGGGACTCAGCTTCACACGTGGCACTGCTTGTACTGACTGCTCGCCTGCGTGACTGGGATTAACCAAACGTGCCTGTGAATTTGAATTTATGACTACCTGCTAAATAACCTGAATGGAAACTCTCAAAAGAGATCCTGTGGGGCTGGGGAGACTGGAAACACCTGCTCCAGCCACTGGGCAGGCAGCACTGGTCCTGACAGGTGAGTCCGAGGCGGGTGGGCAACTCAGTGGGCACGGCCAGAAGCTGGGGCTCGGCGAGGTCACAGTGCAGTGTGACCTGTTGTGCCTCCCGCTCGGGCCTGTGACATGGCAGACTCCCTGTGTCTCAGGACATGGCAGGGGGACACCGGTCCTGCTTGACCTGCCAGGACTGCAAGCAGGAACTGAACCCCCACCCTTGGTCCCTTCTCCCAGACTGGTTCTTAAAGGTCAGCTCACAGTTGCGTGAACACAGTCACATCACAGCCCCTTCGTGGCTGATTCTCAGCTTCACTTACAGCGAGAGCGAGAGGAGGAAAGGACTGGATGCCAGGCCCCAGGAGGATGGAAGGCCTGGCAGGCTCGGCCTTACCTGAAAGGGCTCGTGAGCCCAGGCGTTCCCTCCACCCAGGCCTGATCCTGCTGCGTGCTCACCTTCCTACCACCGAGCAGTCCCCTCCCACAACTACACTCCAGGTACGAGACACGGCCGTCCCGCAGCCTCCGTTGCTGACCGCCTCTGCGCCCCGATGAAGCTCCTACTTGACCGCACGCGGCATCGGCGTGCCCCAGGCCTGTGGTCATCCTACCCGCCATCTCTGGGATCACCCCTAGCGTGTCGCGCTTTTCAGTGTTGAGGCTGACTGGCAGGCTATCCCACTCATCACAAGATAGGGCTTTAGAAATCTGTTTTTCTTTTGCATACTAACACCATCACTTCTCACCTAACACAATGGGAAAAAAACTTTTAATGCAGAGTTGGGAAGGACTGGGCGAAGACCTCACACACAGTCCAAGCGTCCAGCAGGCAACATGGCAACAAAGACCAAGAAATGACCACGTCCTCTGACCCAGAAACTTGACTGGTATTTAAACTCAGGAGGTGATGAGAGAAGTGTGCAAGTTATGTATAAGGATACATGCCATGCAGTGCAGTCCCAAGTGGGGAAGAAGGGAAACTGCGCTAAATGCTCGATCCTGGAGACCCAGGGACAGTGAATGTGGCGTCACCACATGAGGAAACGCTGTGGGGTTCTGAATCTCAGCAAATCACATTCCCTACCATGAAAAGACTATGAGGGCTTGTTGATAAGTGAAAAATACCAGCTATCACCTCTTACACACACACACACACACACACACACACACACACACACACACAGAAATATTTCAGCGATGTAAACTATTTAAAAAGATCTAGAAAGACAAGCACCAAAAGTGCGAACAGTGGAGACAGCAGAAGCAAGAAGAACTGCAATCCTGCAGCCTGTGGAACAAAAACCATATTCACAGAAAGACAGACAAGATGAAAAGGCAGAGGGCTATGTACCAGATGAAGGAACAAGATAAAACCCCAGGAAAACAACTAAATGAAGTGGAGATAGGCAACCTTCCAGAAAAAGAATTCAGAATAATGAGAGTGAAGATGATCCAGGACCTCGGAAAAAGAATGGAGGCAGAGATCGAGAAGATACAAGAAACGTTTAACAAAGACCTAGAAGAATTAAGGAACATAGAAACAGAGATGAACAATACAATAACTGAAATGAAAAATACACTAGAAGGAATCAATAGCAGAATAACTCAGGCAGAAGAACGGATAAGCGACCTGGAAGACAGAATGGTGGAATTCACTGCTGTGGAACAGAATAAAGAAAAAAGAATGAAAAGAAATGAAGACAGCCTAAGAAACCTCCAGGACGACATTAAACACAACAACATTCACATTATAGGGGTCCCAGAAGGAGAAGAGAGAGAGAAAGGACCTGAGAAAATATCTGAAGAGATTATAGTCGAAAACTTCCCCTAACATGGGAAAGGAAATAGGCACGCAAGTCCAGGAAGCTCAGAGAGTCGCATACAAGATAAACCCAAGGAGAAACATGCCGAGACACATAGTAATCAAATTGGCAAAAATTAAAGACAAAGAAAGATTACTGAAAGCAGCAAGAGAAAAATGACAAATAACATACAAAAAACTCCCATAAGGTTAACAGCTGATTTCTCAGCAGAAACTCTACAAGCCAGAAGGGAGTGGCATGATATACTTAAAGTGATGAAAGGGGAGAACCTACAACCAAGATTACTCTACCCGGCCAGGTTCTCATTCAGATTGGACAGAGAAATCAAAAGCTTCACAGACAAGCAAAAGCTAAGAGAATTCAGCATTGCCAAACCAGCTCTCCAACAAATGCTAAAGGAACTTCCCTAAATGGGAAACACAAGAGAAGAAAAGGACCTACAAAAACAAACCCATGGGGCTTCCCTGGTGGCACAGTGGTTGAGAATCTGCCTGCCAATGCAGAAGACACAGGTTCGAGCCCTGGTCTGGGAAGATCCCACATGCCATGGAGCAACTGGGCCCGTGAGCCACAATTACTGAGCCTGCGCGTCTGGAGCCTGTGCTCCGCAACAGAGGCCGCGATAGTGAGAGGCCTGCGCACCGCGATGAAGAGTGACCCCCACTTGCCACAACTAGAGGAAGCCCATGCACAGAAATGAAGACCCAACACAGCCATAAATAAATAAATAAATAAATATAAAAAAAAAAAACAAAAAAAAAACAAAAAAAAACCCCATGGCTTCCCTGGTGGCACAGTGGTTAAGAATCTGCCTGCCAATGCGGGGGACACGGGTTCGGTTTCTTAAAACAATTAAGAAAATGGTCTAGGAACATACATATCAATAATTACCTTAAACGTGAATGGATTAAATGCTCCAACCAAAACACACAGGCTCGCTGAATGGATACAAAAACAAGACCCATACAGATGCTGTCTACAAGAGACCCACTTCAGAACTAGGGACACATACAGACTGAAAGTGAGGGGATGGAAAAGGATATTCCATGCAAATGGAAATCAAAAGAAAGCTGGAGTAGCAATACTTGTATCAGATAAAATAGACTTTAGAATAAAGAATGTTAGAAGAGAAAAGGAAGGACACTATATAATGATCAATCCAAGAAGATGTAACAGTTGTAAATATATATGCATCCAACATAGGAGCACCTCAATACGTAAGGCAACTGCTAACAACTATAAAAGAGGAAACTGACAGTAACACAATAATAGTGGGGGACTTTAACACCTCACTTACACCAGTGGACAGATCATCCAGACAGAAAATATGGAAATAGAAGCTTTAAGTGACACAACAGACCAGAGAGATTTAATTGATATTTATAGGACATTCCATTCAAAAACAGCAGATTACACTTTCTTCTCAAGTGCACACAGAACATTCTCCAGGATACATCACATCTTGGGTCACAAATCAAGCCTCAGTAAATTTAAGAAAATTGAAATCGTATCAAGCATGCTCTCTGACCACAACGCTATGACATTAGAAATAAATTACACGAAGAAAAACGTAAAGCACACAAACACATGGAGGCTAAACAATACGTTACTAAATAACCAAGAGATCACTGAAGAAATCAAAGAGGAAATCAAAAATACCTAGAAGGCTTCCCCGGTGGTGCAGTGGTTGAGAGTCCGCCTGCCGATGCAGGGGACACAGGTTCTTAGCCCAGTCCAGGAAGCTCCCACATGCTGCGGAGCGGTTGGGCCCGTGAGCCCAATGGAATATTACTCAGCCATAAAAAGGAACGAAACTGGGTCATTTGTAGAGATGTGGACGGATCTAGAGACTGTCATACAGAGTGAAGTAAGTCAGAAAGAGAAGAAGAAATATTGTGTAGTAACGCATATATATGGAACCTAGAAAAATGGTACAGATGAACTGGTTTGCAGGACAGTAACTGAGACACAGATGTAGAGAACAAACGTATAGACACCAGGGAAAGCGCCAGGGGGTGGGAGGTGGTGGTGTGATGAACTGGGAGATTGCGATTGACATATATACTAATATATACTACTAAAAAGGGTAACTAATAAAAACCTGGTGTATAAAAAAATAAAATTCAAAAACATAAAATAATAATAAAATAGGTAAACAAAAAAGTGTGAACAGCGGATGGCAAATCCCCAGGGATGGGCTTCAGGGGACTCACGTGTTCCCTCATCTGTGTGTGACAACTGCACACAGACGCCCATCGTGTGCCCTCCACCTCCCCTACCCTCCGGCTCCACACTTCCCGGGCAGCAGTGGCTGGAGCCCTGGCTGACGGTCCTTGGGTGATTCTTGTAATGCTCAGGAGGCCAGGGAGGTCCTGCTTTGATCCCTGTTCACAGCCAAGGTGGGGGCAGCTTCCCACTGTGAAGACACTTACCCAGGCCACCCAGTAAATTAGGGCAGAGCAGCAATATAAAGACAAATAGCCCAATTTAAAGACGGGCATAGATTTGGAAAAATTTCTTCAAAGGAAGTAAACAGCCCATGGAAACAAGCTTAAGGTCCACTGACAGATGAATGGATAAAGAAGATGTGGTACATATATACAATGGAATATTACTCAGCCATAAAAAAGAATGAAATAATGCCATTTGCAGCAACATGGGTGCAACTAGAGATTATCATAAAGTAAGTCAGAAAGACTTATTATCTGAAGGAAGTCAGAAAGAGAAAGACAAATACCATCTGATGTCACTTATATGTGTAATCTAAAATATGGCACAAATGAACGTATCTACAAAACGGAAACAGACTCACAGACATAGAGAACAGACTTGTGGTTGCCAAGGGGGAGAGGCGAGGTGGAGAAAAGGATTGGGAGTGTAGGACTAGCAAATGTAAACTATTATATACAGAATGGATAAATAACAAGATCTTACTGTATGGCACAGGGAACTATGTTCAGTATCCTGTGACAAACCATAATGAAAAAGAGTATTAAAAAAGAATGCCTGTATGTGTATAGCAGTCACTTTGCTGTACAGCAGACAATGGCACAGCATTGTAAATTAACTATACTTCAATAAAATATTGGGTTGGCCAAAAACTGACTTCAGTTTTTAAGTAAAAATAAAAAAAGACACATTTTTCATTTTCATCAAGAGCTTTATTGAACAACATACTCACAGTTTTGTTCCACTACCTCCGCCATTTTTCAGGCAACTTCATAATTCCATCTTCGCAAAACTTTTTATCTTTTTGAGCAAAGAATTGTTCCAGGTACCTTTTACAGTATTCCAGGGAACTGAAATTTTTCCCATTAAGAGAATTTTGTAGGGCTTCCCGGGTCCCGCGGCGGCCCCCCCCCCCCCTGCCGATGCAGGGGACACTGGTTCGTGCCCCGGTCGGGGAAGATCCCACATGCCACGGAGCGGCTGGGCCTGTGAAACATGGCCGCTGAGCCTGCGCATCCGGAGCCTGTGCTCCACAATGGGAGAGGCCACAACAGTGAGAGGCCCGCATACCGCAAAAAAAAAAAAAAAAAAAAAAAAAAGAGAATTTTGTAAAGACCAAAATAAATGGAAATCTGAAGCCTGGTGAATATGGTGGATGAATCAGAACTTCCCAGCCAAGCTGTAACAGTTTTTGCCCGGTCATCAAAGAAACATGCGGTCTTCCGTTATTCTGATGGAAGATTATGCATTTTCTGTTGATTAATTCCGGATGCTATTCTTCAAGTGCTGCTTTCAGTTGGTCTCACTGGGAACAGTACTTGTTGGATTTAATCATTTGGTTTTCCAGAAGGAGCTCATACATAAAAGAGGACTCCCTTCCAATGCCACCAATATATACAACATCACCTTCTTTGGATGAAGACCAGCCTTTGGTGTGGTTGGTAGTGGTCCATTTTGCTTGCCCCACAATCTCTTCCATTCCACATTATTGTACAGTATCCACTTTTCACTGCCGGTCACAATTTGTTTTGAAAATGGAATGTTTTCATTACATTCCAGTAGAAAATCTCATGTGGAAATATAGCCAAGGTTTTTTTTTCACTTAACTTATATGGACCCCAAACATCAAAGTGATTAAGATAACCAAGCTGGTGCAAACGATTTTCAACATTTGATTTGGATATTTTGAGTATGTCGGCTATCTCTCTCGTGGTATAATGTTGATGATTCTCAATTAATGTCTCGATTGATATCTATCAACTTCAACTGGTCTACCCGACCATGGAGCATCGTCCAGCAAGAAATCTCCAGCACAAACTTCGCAAAACACTTTTGACATGTTCGATCGGTCAGCACCTTCTCCACACACTGCACAAATATTTTTTTGCATTTCAGTTGCGTTTTTACCTTTGCTGAAATAATGAAGAATATGCCCAAAATGTTGCTTTTTTTTCTTCCACCTTCAATATTGAAATGGCTACACAAAAATTCGCCAGTTTTGATAAGTTTTTTTTAAAAATGCATGCTGATATGACAGCTGTCAAAATACGATCTAGCAAAATTGTTTCGAATGAAATTAAAGACAACTAAATGCTACTAGAGCCATCTTATGGAAAACACCGAACGAAGTTTTTGGCCAACCCAATAAAATAAACAAAGGAGATAAACAGCCAGTAAGCGCATAAAAAGATGCTCAACATGACTAATCATCAGGGAAATGCAAATCAAACCACAACGAGATACACTTCATACCCACAAGGATGGCTGTAATATTAAAAATGGACGATCACACATACTGGCAAGGATGTGGAGCAACTGGAACCCTAAGGCACTGCTGCTGCAAGTGTGAGACAGTGCAGCTGTTGTGGAAAAGAGTCTGGCGGTTCCTCAAAAAGCTAAACAGAGAGTCACCATCTGACCCTGCATTTCTTCCAGGTGTGCACCCAACAGAATGGAAAACAGCATTCACACAGAAACGTGCACATGAGTGCTCACAGCAGCATTATTCAAATGGCCAAAAACTGAAACAACCCAAATGTCCATCAGCTGATGACAGATGGACAAAACGTGGTCCATGCACATGATGGAACGTTACTCAGCTATAAGAAGGAGTGACAGCTGCTAGACTTGGATAAACCTTGAAAACATTATGCAGCGTGAAAGAAGCCATACGGAAAGGACGACACATGGATTCCATCTAAATGAAACATTCAAAATAGGCAGATGGGGCTTCCCTGGTGGTGCAGTGGTTGAGAGTCCGCCTGCCGATGCAGGGGACGCGGGTTCGTGCCCCGGTCCGGGAGGATCCCACATGCCGCGGAGCGGCTGGGCCCGTGAGCCATGGCCGCTGAGCCTGCGCGTCCGGAGCCTGTGCTCCGCAACGGGAGAGGCCACAACAGTGAGAGGCCCGCATAATGCAAAAAAAGAAAAAAAAAAGAATCCACCTGTCAGTGCAGGGGACACAGGTTCAAGCCCTGGTCCGGGAAGATGCCACATGCTGTGGAGCAACGAAGCCTATGCGCCACAATTACTGAACGTGTGCTCTACAGCCCACGAGCCACAACTACTGAACCCACGTGTCACAACTACTGAAATCCGCATGCCTAGAGCCTGTGCTCTGCAACAAGAGAAGCCACCGCAATGAGGAGCCCTCGCACCACAACGAGGAGTAGCCCCCGCTCACCACAACTAGAGAAAGCCGGCACACAGCAACAAAGACGCAATGCAGCCAAAAACAAAAATAAAATACACTTATAATAAACAAACAAACAAAACAGGCAGATCCACAGAAGCAGAAGGTGAAACAGCAACGGCCGAGCTCTGGGAGAGGGAAATGAGAAAGTATGGCATGTCTTGCTTGGGGTGATGGCAATGTTCTAGAATTAGACCATGGAGATGGTTGCACTAGCACAGTGAATATACTAAAAACCAACAAAGCATTCATTTGAAAATGGTAAATTTTGTCATGTGAATTACCTGTTATTAAATATATTCTTACTCTAAGAAAAAAAAAATCAGGGTAAGCAATGAGGACCCAGGGCTGTGCATCCTGAGCTTTGCAGGGCCACTGGGCTGCTCTCTCCACTGGCTGGGGGAGGACTCTACCCCTACGTGAGGGAGGGTGAGACTGAGCGCTGCTGCACCCCTGCCTCCCAAGGCTGACTTCTCTCCGCTCTGCGGACCTCCATGCAGAGAGCCATGCATGGCCGCCCGGCCAGCCCAGCCCAGTGCACTGCCAGCGGGGAGGTGACGGGAAGCTGAGCCAACGCACACGAGACTGCAACAAAGGTCAGCACACGCAGGGCCAACGCACCTTAAAGCCGCCTCCAACTTCTCCGAGGACGTTTTCCACGGGCACCCTGGTGTTCTCAAAGTGGACCTCGCAGGCTGGAACACATGACATCCAGGACCTCAGCTGAGGGGGATGAAGCGCTCGACCCTCGACCCCCACTCGAGGGACGCGGTTCATTCACTCACTCACTCGCTCATTCGTTCAGACCCTCCACAGTCCGAGCTAAGGGACCCAAGAGGCTGAGCCTCGTGAGGACTGCAGGGCAGCTCCAGGTGGGCCGAGGGCCACTTACAGGACACCAGCCTCGAGTGAACTGAGTGCCGACTGGGCTTAGGTGGGGAGGATGGAGAAGGGAGGAAGGAGGAGTCCCAGGCTGGAAAGATGGGGGTCTGCTGTACTGCATCACTGACCCAGGACCCCCAGCACCACGTCCCTCCAAGGCTGAGCGCCACGAGGTGGCGACGACCTCACCTTGAAGTCATCACTGCCCGATGTGCAGAGAGATTTTGCCAAATGCTCGGGTGGAAACAAAACTACTTACGTCTCATGTTATCTTGATGTTTGATACCTTTTTATCAAGATAAAATCTCACCTTGTCTCTTTCTCTCTCATACACACACATGCATGCACGTGCCACTCACTGTTGGAGCCTCGGATGCCTAACTTATCCTCAGGTTTCCCGCTGGTGATTCCACCAAAGTCTCTCTCTACTATGAACGCTGTGACCTTGTCCTTTACTGAGCCATTAGCATCAACAACCTCTGTCTTTGCAAACACAGTAAAAACACTGGCTAGTCCTCCATTGGTGATCCAGACCTGAGGAAAGAAAGCAAAAGGGCTCCAGAGAAAACCAAACTACTACAAACTGGCCACCCTCAGCACCAGCTGCCCATCACAGCTCAGGCCAGAACGAGCTCAACCCAGCATCCCCAGAGCACGGATTTCCCCAGCAGACACAGGTGGCCCTGCACGTGTGTCAGTGCGTGCGTCAAGCAGCTCCGGCTCAGCATGGAACAGCTGGGGGTGGGAGGGAGGCAGAAAGGAGTGAGGGAAAGGGGAGG
>NW_006778847.1:9636-14910 GCF_000442215.2 Lipotes vexillifer | reverse complement strand
AGGGAACGGGGAGGGGGAGGGGGAACAGACTTCTCAACAAACTGCTCCATGTAGAACTTATTTGGATCTTAATTCAAGCAACTTGTTTGTAAAAAAGAAGTATGAGACAATCAGGGAAGTTTGAACGTTAAGCAGATGGTAAGAAATGATCAAGGTTTAAACGTATGCCGTGACTTTCTCAGGCCCATCCTGCAGAGATGCACTGAGCTCGTCACGGCTGCCATCCAGGACTGCAGCGTGACGGAGGAAGCACTGAAGCCGGGAGATGGGGGTGGACGTTCACGACACTAAACTTTTGTGTTTCAAAATCCGTGTAATAAAAAGTTAAAAAGAATGGACACACGAGAGCAGCTCAGGGAGGTGGGCAGCACTATGGAGGCCTGCGGGCTCAGGAGCCAGGACACCTTGGTTCCCACCCTGCCACTAAGCAGACGGTATGGTGGTGGGTCACGTAACCTCTCTGAGCCACCGTTTCTTCTTCCAAAAAAGGAGGCGCATCACCCGAGGATGATGGTTAAGGGGTGATGTGCCTGCCCTTTATGATCCCTGGAGCATGGGAAGTGGTCAGAGTGCGTGGTGGTGAAGGTCAGGACAGAGACCCTGACGAGGCCACGGAGGCCACGCAGCTGTACCTTGGAGCCATTGAGGACATAGTGTTTCTTATCTTCACTTAACGTGGCCCTGGTCCGGATGGAGGCAGCATCGCTCCCACTGCAGCGAAAGAAATATGCGGTCGAGGGGTAACGCTGGAGACAAGGCCCCACGGAAAACAAAGGGCCAGCTAATAGATATATTCAGCTTTGCAGCCACAGACAATCTGTAGACAGACGGGCATGTTCCAGTAAAACTTCATCTATGAAAACAGGTGGCGAGGTGGGTTTGGCCAACCCCGCTCTGTCACATCGGGTGAGAAGGCGGCAGCGACGATGTTTGGGAGGTCTAAACACGGAAATGCCGGCTTACGCGGGCTCTAAGCTCCTGCGAGGCGAGCGCAGGGGACCCAGGTCCCCAGGTGGGGAAGCAGGACGGAAAGGGGCTGGATAACGGACTTGCCCTCACGGCGGCTGTGAGACTCGGGGCTCATCACCCCATCTCACTGAACCTCAATTCACAGCCTGTAAAGTGGGCACAATACCACCCGCCCTTCATACTCTGAAAGTCGCTGTGAAGCCTGAATGCATTACTGTATATAAGGAGGGTTGCAAAGCACAAAGAAATTACAGGTGCTGTCAGCCATGTTATCTTATTTGTAAAGGTCACCAGGAAAGAGAAGTAAGGTAGAGATAAGAGAGCATGAAGAGAATGGGTGAGAAAAGCTGTGGACTCAACTCCCGGGAAGTCTTCAGGGAGGGAAGAAGCCAGCCACCCCTCTTCAGTAAAAAGAAAAGCCCCTGGACCCTGAAGCTGTGAGTGACGTGCAGGGCTGACCTGGCTGGCTCCGTCAGGCAGAAGGCGGCCATGTGCTCCCCGGAAGCCAGCTTGGGCAGGTACCTGGCCTTCTGCTCCTCGCTGCCGGCCAAGATGATGCCCTGGCAACACACACGGGTTGCTTTCAGCGGTGGCAAGAGACAATTGTGTGAAACATGCTTGCAGAACACAGCCCCTTCTGGAACACGCAAGAGCTGGCAGCCGCAGTAAAAAATGGGGAGCTGTTGGAGGGTCTGGGGAGCTGGGCTGCCAGGGAGACCCCCAAGCGCACAGTCCAGGGTGGCCTGGCACGGCTCCAGGAAGGGCCTCAGTCTTTCTGGCAACTCCTCCACTTCCCGGCAGGGTGGACAGAGACGGGGGGGGGGGGGGGGTGTGGGCCCACGCCGCGGTTGGGCGGGCTGGGTAGGCTTCAACTAGGCTTGTCGTGGTGGAGTAGTGAGGGGTGGCCAGATTACAAATCCATCCTGGGGACAGGGCTGGCAGTACTCACTGAGGGACTGAACATGGCAGGTGGGGGGGGGGGGGGGGGGGGGCTGGAGCCACAGCTGGTGCTTGGGCAGCGCCACACCCGGGCACCAAGCCTGCTGTGCACTCAGCCCCCTCGGTTTCTACACCGAACAAGAACCACCCAAGGAATGAGCTGTGGGCCCCTGGACCTGCCCTGAAAGACTCCACGCAGCGGAGTAGGAGGACAGGTGCCAACAGCAAGGGGGACACGCTCAGGCCCCAAGGGAGCCGATCAAGAGGTGGGGTCACCTCCAGCCCGTGGTGAAGGCAGGCTCCATGGAGGCAGTGGCATCTGGCCTGGGCCTGGAAGGATGGGTCAGAGGCGATGGGGCATGAGGAGGTTTCAAAAGGAAGGACAGGGCCACTGAAGGGCACTGAGCACGGTACAGCGAGGCTGCAGGACAGTGAGGCTGCAGGACAGCGGGCCTTCCTCCGAGACGCTGAGCCGGCTGCCCCTTCGCCACCGCGGAGACCCAGACCCCTGACCTTGAGGCCAATGGCCTGGTGTGCTGCCAGCGTCACGGCGATGGAGCAATCCAGGCTGATGATCTCCCCCAGCCGCGCGTACATGGTGTTGGAGAGGCCCAGACCACCTAGGGCAGAAATAGGCCAGCTTCACTTACGCTCCAGCCCCAAATTGCTCCCAGGAAAAGCAAGTGGCTTTATAAAGTCAGCTCACCATTTTTTAAAAATCACAACACAGAATGG
The DNA here is from genome assembly GCF_000442215.2 of Lipotes vexillifer. Taxonomy (NCBI): domain Eukaryota; kingdom Metazoa; phylum Chordata; class Mammalia; order Artiodactyla; family Lipotidae; genus Lipotes; species Lipotes vexillifer. The sequence goes on along the minus strand of NW_006778847.1, from coordinate 12,267 downwards.
TACAAAGCAAACGGAAATTACCCATGAACTTATCACTCAGAAAGAGCATTTTTGTGTACATCCTTTCGGACTTTTTCTAGGCATATAAGCATATACAGGTGTATATTTTAATATAAAAATGTAATATTTAATACAAAAACATATAAACACCTAAACATACATTAAGTTACTTGAAACGCTGTGAATACCTCCTATCTCCTATCTTGAAATGCTGTGAATACCTCCTATCACAGATCTTGGGCTTCACAGACGTGAACCCCATTCCGAAACCCACCCCCAGCATCTTGTGGCCTCCAGGAAAGGTCTCTCTGCCTGGGATACTGGCATCCAGGGTTGGGTCCTTCTGTCGCAGGGGTGCCCCGTGTGCCCCTCTGCCCACTAGAAGTTCCCCCTCCTCCACAGTTCTGACAACATAAATGTCTCTAGATGTTGCCAAATGCCCACCCAGAGTCGGGGGGCAAAGTCACCCTCGGAAGGAGTCAGTGTTCTAGGAGCAAAAAGAGAAAACACTAAAAACGCAGACTCCGCTGAACTTGGGTATTCCACATTTTATCTTCAACTTCCGGCGGTGGTGGGATGGCCTTGTGTGCATCTTACAAATGACTACCCAAGGCCTAAGGTCATGCACAGCCCAACTGCAGGGGGCATCTTCCACACAAGGGGAGGGCCAAGTCCCTGCGGGGGTGCACAGCGTCCCCTGCCTGCGCTCAGCGGGGACCCAGGGAAGGCCAGCGCCCTGCGGCACCCATCACCATGCTGCTTTCAATCAAAACGCTTGGGCTCCTACTTGTTTCACATACTGAAGTCAGTGTTGCTTGTTAAAAAAAAAAAAGCTGTGAATTTTTTTCCCCATGAAAGTATCAGAAAAATCATGGGGGGAGGACAATCAATGGGGACAGATGACAGGTGGGTGGAGACTGCTTGATGGGGGGAGGGGCTGAGGGGCTGGAAAGACCCGGGGGTACCCAGGGAACTGGGGGCGGAAACCAGGCTGCCGGCGGAAAGGCCTCTTTTCCAGGATGGCGGTTTCCAACCAGACTTCAGAACACTCCAGGACTGGGAACAATTCCCGAAAATGTTTTGGGCATGAACATAAGGTTGCTGTCGCCTTAATTTCCCCAGGAAGGATTTCAAAAAAGGAAAGACAATGAAATAGCCCCAAATGTGACCAGTGGCATCTCATGAAAGAGCACTTTCACACCCAAGAAGGAGACATAAAACAGGAATAAGGGATGGATCTGTGCAATCACACACACACACACACACACACACACACACACACACCCCACGCGTGCCGGCATAAAACACAGAGAGATGCAAAACGACATGTTCCAGTCTCACACACAAGTGTCTGCAGGAAGACTCTGCTGCTTCTCGGCGGCCCCGCCTGCCTGCTCTCCACTATCTGCTTTCCCCCAACGCTCAGCTGCCTCAGCTCATGATGCCAACTGCTGCTCTGTGGCTCAGCCCCATCTGGTCTCTATCCTAATACTCGATGCGGCCCCCACCTTACCGCAGACAGTTCCCGGGGCCTGTGAGTTACCGACAAGTGACACCCACAGGTCTCCCAGGTGTGAGGAGAGCTCAGTCCCTGGTCCCCAGAGGCGGCAGGTGCAGCTCCCCCCAAGAGGCCTGTGCTGCATCCCACCACCAGGGGGAGCAGCAACAGCAATTATTTCATGTTTTCTGCACAGACTGGAACTCCTTCCATACATTTGGAAACGCGGTGACAGGGATTTCATAGGATGACGAGTAGGAGACGTCCTTTAACAGCTTAATACGCTGCGACAGACACACATATAAACGAAGATTTAACCTGATTAAAATATGCCTCTCAATTAAGGAAATCAGGCATCAAACTCGTTTGTTCTACATTTTCACATTTTGTCTCAGACTGCAGCAGCTGCACGATAGGTCCCGGTGGGATTCCTGCACAGGCAGCGAGGGCCCCCACCCTTGGCTGTGGGGTGGGGTGTGCGGGGGGCACAGGTCTCACTGAGATAAACCCGGCAGAGGCAGACGTCAAGGACAGCTCCCGCGTCCGGGCCTCGCCGTGCAGGCCTAACCCACGGCCTGGCTGGGAGAACATACCTGGGTGTCACACACCACCTACAGCTCTCGTGTCCAAACCACTGACCCTGTGCTCATGAAGCCAGAAGCGGCCTCGGCCTGGGCTCGGCAGGAGGGCTCAGAGAGCAGGGGGTGCGGGGTGAAGGCCACACGTCTTTGTCAAAAGATCCCGAGAGCGAAAATACAGGGACGTGCGTCCGTGCCAGTGCTCGCGAGGGACTGTGCCTTGTCCCTGCTCCTCCCTCACACACTCTGTGCCTGTCCTCTCGCTTCCACAGAACTGAGAGGACCACCCATACATCAGGCAGGAGACACACACGCTGCACGACGGGTTCGGTCTAACAGGGCACAGCCACCGGGTGGGGATCCTGGGGGAAAGGCAGGGCCTTCCACTGTAAACCTCCAACAGCAACAGGCATGGCCCAGAGGACAATGGGCCTGCTCGCAAGCTCCAGAGGCCAGGGCTCCACCTCCCCGAGGTGGCCCGCGCCCCACAGCCGTGCGCCCACCCCTTTGGCCTCTGGGCCCTGGCCCCTGGGCGCGCAGCACGTGGCCTTCCCT
>NW_006778847.1:1349-9368 GCF_000442215.2 Lipotes vexillifer | reverse complement strand
CCTACACACAAAAGCACTTGCGGGTCTGGGGCAGCTCCTCTGCCAGAGACACCACAGGGCTTCACAGTGGAGACCACGCTGCACTGGCCCGAGCTGGCCGGAGGTGATACCCACCCCTCCTCCCCCACCCAAGGGACCCAGAGAGCACAGACATCCTACAGGGTCCCTCCCCACCTCCGAGGAGGAAGGCAGGGAACTGTATAGCTCTTCCTGCTGAAAAGCCTCTTGGGCCACACACTCACCAGCCAGGCACCCTGGATTTAACCCACAAAGGGACGTTTTACAGCCTGACCTTGGACTTCGTGCATTTTCGAAGGCCACCTTTCTGGAACAGAATCCTTTTTTGGACAAATATGGAGGGTTTTCTTAAAAGCCAAACTGGTTGGGTGGTGGTTTCCTTTACTTACCGTATTCTTCTGGGACTTGCATCCCAAAAAGCCCCAGGCTCTTCAGTTTCTCTAAAGTTTCATTTGGGATTTTTCCCTCTCGGTCGATTTTTTGAGAGTCCACTGCCAAGAGGAAATATTTTGATTAAACAAAATATAACCTATGTTTACACAAACAGAAGTAAACAGAACAACTTTTGTATGTAATACAATCCCAGCGTCAGAAACTTCAGAACTGGAAATTGTCTAGCCATGGTCATTCAGCATGGGTTCAATTTTACCTCATTCGCCCAGGAAGAATTGCATTTCAGAAAATTACCACTACTAGGTAATGTTCTGTTTCTTGATCTGGGTGTATTCATTGCGTAAAACTGCAGAAACTATACATTTATGAGACCTAAACTTTTCTGCAGGCATTTATTACTAAACTTGAACTTTTGTTTTATCACCTGTACCTTCTAGAAGATTAGACAATAAACACGCAACTGCCAGCACTGCCCTAAAACGTTTGGCTACGTAGCCAGACTCTAGGCAGCTTCTGGACCCAGCTCCACCAGTGTTCAGAACCACACCCTTTCCCCAGAGTCCACAGGTTCTTGAGAACAGGTCACTCTGTTTACCACCAACACACACAATCATCACAGCAAAACTCAACCATCACTGTTAGGTCTGCAGCTGCGCACTTTTATAAGAATCAAGTAAAAGTGTTTTCATCAACTGCCAACAAATTAAACTTCATCACTATTATAAATCATAAAAACAACCATAATCACGCTTATAAATTTTTATACACATGGGTCAATAATGAGAAATATAGGTTCCCCAAATGGAGTCCAAACCCCTCTTTTTTTTTTTTTTTTTTTTTTTGCGGTACACGGGCCTCTCACTGTTGTGGCCTCTCCCGTTAAGGAGCACAGGCTCTGGACGCACAGGCTCAGTGGCCATGGCTCATGCGCCCAGCCGCTCCACGGCATGCGGGATCTTCCCGGACCAGGGCACGAACCCGTGTCCCCTGCATCGGCAGGCGGGCTCTCAACCACTGCGCGCGCCACCAGGGAAGCCCCAAACGCCTCATTTTTTACTTTTAAAATTCTACAGACATATGTAATTGGCACACAATAAACTGCACATATTTAGAATAATTTTTTGAGTTCTGACCTCTGTTCACCCATGAAACCATTCCCACAATCAACAAAAACATTTCCTTTTCCACCGAAATTTCCTCATGTCCCTCTGTGATCAATCCTTCCCTCCACCTCCGTCTCCAGGCAACCACTAATCTTTTCGGCTATAGATTGGTTTGCATTTTTGAGTTTTTATATAAATGGAATCACAAGGCATTTTTTTTGATCTGGCCTAATTTGGCCTCATGACTTTGAAGTTCATCCATATTGTTGCAGGTATAAATACTTCATTCCTTTTTATTGTTCACTACCTACTGTATGGGTATAAAATTATTTATCTATTCACCCCCTGAAGGACATTTGGTTGGTTCCCAGTTTTTGGCCCTTAGAAATAAAGATCCTGTGAACATTCATATTCAAGTTTTGGTGCAACTACATGTTTTCATTTCACTTTGGAGCGCAGTGGCTGGGCTGTATGGTAGGGTATGTTCAACTCTGAAGAAACTGCCAGGATCTGGGAAGACTTCCTTCCCGCAAGATGGAGATACAGGGACTGGATTTATCTCGCTGCCTTAGAATACAGGATATTAGATACAAGGAGGAAGAGTCATGTGTTACTAGTAGCAAAGAACCAGTCCGAGACCATGCATTCTCAACAGGGCAACATCACCCCCAAGGGGGTGAAAACGGTTCTGGAGGAAGGGTAGCAAAAAAATATTTTTTTATGTATAAAGCACAGCAACACGTATAATACATAAACAGATAATAATATAATTGTGGCATTAAAATTTCACAGAGGGATGTGATTAGGGTAAAAAGATGTCTAAAAAGGCTCTGGGGGAAGAGAGAGCAGTAAAAAAAAAGTTGAAAAACAGTGCCCTACAGGCTTCCTCTGCTCCTCCTAACGACACTTAAAGGCAAGTCTCGAATGGATGAAACTATTCCAAGTAACTTAACTGTGCCCTGGAACAAAGCTTAAGACCATACTACACACACACACACACACACACACACACACACACACAGCACCAGTAATGTAACACACACACACACACACACACACACACACACACACACACAGCACCAGTAATGTAAAATCCACAATGACTGGCATCCAAGAGAAAACTACCAGGCACATGAAGAAGCAGGAAAATATGAGTGATAATGAGAAGAAAAATCAATCAACTGAACATGACCTAGAAATAACAAAGATGACAGTGGACAAGGTTATTACTTGAGTTATTATAGGGGCTTCCCTGGTGACGCAGTGGTTGAGAATCCACCTGCCAATGCAGGGGACATGGGTTCGAGCCCCAGTCCATGAAGATCCCACATTCCGCGGAGCAACTACGCCCGTGCACCACAACTACTGAGCCTGCATGCCACAACTACTGAAGCCCGTGTGCCTAGAGCCCGTGCTCCACAGCAAGAGAAGCCACTGAAATAAGAAGCCTGCGCACCACAACGAAGAGTAGCCCCCACTAGCTGCAACTAGAGAAAGCCCACGCGCAGCAACGAAGACCCAACACAGCCAAAAATAAATAAATTTATTTTAAAAAAGAGTTATTATAACCAAATGCTCAAAAACGTAGAAGAAAATATGAGCATAGTAAGGAGAGACATGGAAAAATAAAAAGAAACAAATCAGATTTCCAGAGATGAAACAACGCTTAAGATGAAAAACACTGGATCAGATTAACAGCAGACCAAATACGGGGGGGGGGGGGGGGGGGAAAAAAAGAGAAAAAAGAAAAGATCAGTGAACATGAGACATAATAATAAAAGCTATACAAAATAAAAAAGACAGAAAAACAACAACAGAGCATCAGTGAGTCGTGGGACAACCTCAAGCAAATATATATATCTGTATCTTTATATATATTTTTTATAGATACGTATGCTTTATATATATAATATATATACATAAATATAAAATCTCCAAAGGAGAGCAGGAAGGAAGGAGTGTGGGAATGTGGTATGGTTGGTGACAAAACAATGTTTAAAGAAATAATGACCAAAATTTACCAAAGTTGATAAACCCTATAAACACACAGATCCAATAAGTTCAAAGGACCCTGAGAAAAATGCGAAGAAAACTACACTAATATCAGTTTCTCTAAAACCACTTAAAAGCATCCAGATACAAAGAAACACACATGGAAAAAAACGAAGATAATATGGTAGCACACGTCTCATCAGAAACAATGCTAAAACAGAAGAGACCACTAAAAGAGAAATGTTGTCAACACAGAAATCTTTTCTGATGAAACAGACTTTCCAGATACATAAAAGCTGTAGATACTCACCCCTGCAAAGCTGCACCACAAGAAAACTGAAAAGAAGTCCCTCCCACAGAAGAATGATGGTACCAAGAGGAAGTCAATACATAAAATGGTAAATTTTATTCCATGTACATTTTATGACAGAAAGGAAAGGAAAGGAAAGGAAAGGAAGAAAGGAAGGAAGAAAGAAAGGAAGAAAGGAAGGAAGGAAGGAAAGAAGGAAGGAAGGAAGGAAGGAAGGAAGGAAGGAAGGAAGGAAGAAAGAAAGAAAGAAAGAAAGAAAGAAAAAGAAAGGAAATAAAGTATTGTAGGGTTTATAAAGAATGTAGAAAGAAAATATATGAAACAGAACATGGGCTGGGAAAGCAGAAATGTAAGGTTCTTACACCATACATGAAGTGGTATAATATTAGCTGAAAGCAGATTTTGATACACAGTATATGTTTACATACTATAAATTCTAAAGCAACCACTTATAAAACACAAGAGGCATAACTAATAAACCAACAAAAAAGATAAAATGGAATCATAAAAAATACTCCATTAATCCAAAAAGAGCAGGAAAAGAGGGAAAAAGAGCAAAGATAATATGGGACAAATAAACAGCTAGATGATAACGTTAAACCCAACTATATATATGTATCAATAATCACGTTAAAATAATCATATATCAAAAACCAATTAAAAGGCACAGAATGGGGGAGGGTTAAATGGGTAAAGGAGATCAAGTGTATGGTGACAGATGAAAACTGAAGTTTTGGTGGTATGGCATAATATACACAGAAATAGGAATACAGTGTTGTACACAGGAAACTTACAACGTTACAAACGAACGTTACCTCAATAAAAAATAAATTTAAAAAAGGAGGGCTTCCCGGATGGCACAGTGGTTAAGAATCTGCCTGCCAATGCAGGGGGCACGGGTTCGAGCCCTGGTCCGGGAATATCCTACATGCTGCGGAGCAATGAAGCCCATGGGCTACAACTACCGAGCCTTCGCTCTACAGCCCATGAGCCACAACTACTGAGCCCACGTGACACAACTACTGAAGCGCACATGCCTAGAGCCCATGCTCCACAACGAGAAGCCACCACAATGAGAAGCCCGCGCACCACAACAAAGAGCAGCCCCTGCTCACTGCAACTAGAGAAAGCCCGCGCCCAGCAACGAAGACCCAACGCAGCCAAAAATAAAATAATTTATTAAAAAAAGAAAAAAGGAAAAAAGACTGTCAAATTGGATTAAAAAAAAACAATATTCAACTACGCTGCCCATAAGAAATCACTTTTTCACTTTTATTTTCAACTTTTATTTTTATTTGTTTTTATTTATTTATTTATTTTTTGCAGTACGCGGGCCTCTCACTGCTGTGGCCTCTCCCGTTGCGGAGCACAGGCTCCGGACATGCAGGCTCAGCGGCCATGGCTCACGGGCCCAGCCGCTCCACGGCACGTGGGATCCTCCCGGACCAGGGCACGAACCCGTGTCCCCTGCATCGGCAGGCAGACTCTCAACCACTAGCGACACCAGGGAAGCCCTAAACTTTTATTTTCACATAATTTTAGATTTAAAGAAAAGTCACAAAAATAGTATAGGGTTCCCGTATACTCTTCATCCAACTTCTCCTAACAGAAGCTAATAGAACCATGGGGAAACTATCAAAATTAAGAAATGGACATTCATACAATATTACTAAGTTACAGAATTAATTTGAATTTCATCAGTTTGTCCGTTAATACCCTATTTCTTTCCTGGGATCCAATCCAGGACCCCAACTGTATTTAGCTGTCATGTCCCCTTAACATCCTCCAGAGTGAATCCAACAATACAAAAAAGGATCATGTATCACAACCAAGGGGAACAATCCTGGGAATGTAAGTGTTGTTCAGTGTTCAAAACCCAGTCAATGTAATTTACTACGTCAACAGAATAAACAGTAAAAAAAACAATCATCTTCATAGATGCAAAAAAAACAGTGGACACAATTTGATACAATTTATGATGAAAACACGCGACAAACCAGAAATAAAGGGAAACTTCCTTAACCTGGTACAGGGCACTCCAAAAAAATGTACAGCTAACTCATACTTAATGGTAAAAGACAATGTTTTCTCCCTAAAATCAGGCACAAGCCAAGGAAGTTGGCTCTGACCACTCCTATTCAACATACTAGAGATGTTAGCCATTGAATTAAACAAAGAAAAGAAAGGGAAACCAGGCTGGAAAGGAAGACATGAAACTGCCCTCATCACCAACCACGTGACTGTCTATGCTAAACCCTCTGGGATCGATCAAAAAAGTTGCAAGAGCTAACAGATGAGCTTAAGAAGGCTGCAGGATACAAGGTCAATATACAAAAACCAACTGTACTCACTGAAGAGGCTACATTAAGGGAACAACTAAACACATGAAAAAATGTTCAACATCATCGGGCATCAGGGAAATGCAAATTAAAACCACAATGAGATAACACTCCACATCTATCAGAATGGGCACAATTTTTACAAGTTTTTTTTTTAAAACAAAACCAGTGACAACACCAAATCCTGGCAATAAGGCACAGAAACTGGATCACATACACTGCTACTGGGAACGTAAAACGGTACAGCCAACACTTTGAAAATAATTAAACACAGAACTACCTCAGGACCCAACAACTGCACTCCTGGGCATTTATCCCAGAGAAAAGAAAATATGTTCACACAAAGCTTGTACACAAGTGTACACAGAAGTTTAATTCGTAAGAGCCTCAAAACTGGAAACCACCAAGATGCACTTCAACATCAGAATAGCCAAAAATTGTGTCAACCCGTAACATGGAAAACTACCGAGCAATAAAAAAGAACCACTGATACACGGCAACTTACAAGAGAATTATGCTGAGTAAAAAAGGCCAATCCCAAAGTTTAGATACTGTATGGTTCCATTAATATAACATTTTTGAAATAACAAAATTATAAAAATGGAGAACAGACTAGTGGTTTCCAGAAGCTGGGGAGGGTGAGAAGGGGCTATGTCTATAAAAGGAACGCATGAGGGATTCTTGTGATGTAACTGTTCTGCATCATGACTGTGGTGCTTGTCACATGAATCTATATACATGACAAAATTACATAAGTACATACACAATCAGTAAACGTGCAACTGGCAAAATCTGAATAAGGTTGATGTCAATTTCCTGGTTGTGGTAACATTCTGTGGTTATGCAAGACGTATTCCATAAAGCTATGCATTGGGGGAAACTGACTGGGTGAAGGGTGTAACTGATCTCTGAATTATTTCTTACAACTGCATGTGAATCTACAATTATCTCAAACTTAAAGTTTTTTTAAAGCAAATAATGTCATCATGAAATGTTATCATATTACATACATATTAAATTTAATGGGTATAACCCTGAGGTTGAATTAAGAAATCCCCATGAAAACACCCACATCTGCTGAAGTTCAACTAAAATTGATTTTCAACAACAAAAACTATGACACAATGGGTGACATTTTTCTTTCTTGTTTAGTTCCTAAATCTCCTTTAAACGAGTGTGAATTTCTTTTATTAATGAAATAAAATATAGATTATGAAGAAAATTTCAGAAATAGAAACAAGTACATACAGAAAAAAGTGAACTCCCATACCACTGTAAAAATAATGTGTAAAAAATCAACTGTATTTCTATATACAAACAACGAACAATCAGAAATTGGAATTTTAAAAAATACCATTTACAATAATGTCAAAGAATTTTAAATACTTATGGATACATTTTACAAACCATCAAAAAAACATTAAGGATCAGTTGAGAAACCATCAGAAACTTTTGTCAAAATGTGTCCAAGGTCAGGACTTCCCTGGAGGCGCAGTGGTTAAGAATCCGCCTGCCAATGCAGGGGATATGAGTTTGATCCCTGGTCCAGGAAGATTCCACATGGCGCGCAGCAACTAAGCCTGTGCGCCACAACTACCGAGCCTGCGCTCTAGAGTCCACGTACCAGAATTAGTGAAACCCACGCGCTGCAACTACTGAAGCCCACGTGCTCTAGGGCCCGCATGCCGCAACTACTGAGCCAGCATGCGGCAACTACTGAAGCCTGTGCTCTGCAACAAGTGAAACCACCACAACGAGAAGCCATATGCACCACAACAAAGAGTAGCCCCTGCTCGCCGCAACTAGAGAAAGCCTGCACACAGCAATGAAGACCCAATGCAGCCAAAAAAAAAAAAAAAAAAAA
>NW_006778847.1:0-1339 GCF_000442215.2 Lipotes vexillifer | reverse complement strand
CAAAAAAAAAAAAAAAAAAAAAAAAAAAAAAAAAAAAGGGAAGAAAAAAACGTCCAAGGTCTATACACTGACCATGACACACAAAACGCTGCTGAGAGAATTATATAAGAATCAAATAAATGGGGAGATATCCCACGATTGTGCATTTGAAAATTCACTATTTTTTTTTTTTTGCGGTTCGCGGGCCTCTCACTGTTGTGGCCTCTCCCGTTGCAGAGCACAGGCTCCAGACGCGCAGGCCCAGCGGCCATGGCTCACGGGCCCAGCCGCTCTGCGGCATGTGGGATCCTCCCGGACTGGGGCACGAACCCGTGTCCTCTGCATCGGCAGGCGGACTCTCAACCACTGAGCCACCAGGGAAGCCCAAAAATTCGGTATTGTTATAATCTCAATTCTCCCTCAAACTGATCTGCAGATTTATTGTAACCCCAATCATAACACACAAAGGCCTTTTTACTGAAGCTGAAAAGCTGATTCCAAAATTTATAAGCAAACGCAAAGGACCTAGAGGAGCCAAACAACTTCAGAAAAGAACAAGGATGCAGGACTAACACTACTTGCTTTCAAGCCTGTTACAAAGCTCAGTAAAGAAGGCAACATAAATAATATCTGCATCAAAATAGACAAATAGAACAGAGGATTCAGAAACAGACCCTCACAAAAATGACTGATTTTTTCCATTTTTTTATATTGTGGCACAATACACATAAAATTTACTATCTTAGCCAGTTTTAAGTGTATAATTCAGTAGTATTACGTACACTTACATTATTGTGCAACCAACACCACCACCCATCTCCAGAACTCGTTTCACCGTTCAAAACAGTTAACGCTGCCCTCATTACACAATAACTCCCCATTCCTCCTCCTCCCCACCCCCTGGCAACCACCATTCTATTACTTTCTGTCTCTATGGATTTGACTGCTCTCAGTATCAATACTTCATACAAGTGAAATCAATCAGTATTTGTCCTTTTCTGACCAGCTTATTTCACTTAGCACAATGTCCTCAAGGTTCATGTTGTAGCATTGGTCCAAATTTCCCTCCTTTTAAAGGTTAAATAATATTCCATTGTATGCATATACATTTTGTTTACCCATTTATCTGTTAAGCTGGTTGTGTCTTTGGATCCAAACTGAATCTCTTGTAGACAAGATATAGCTGGATTATTTTTTAAATCTGGCAACTTCTGACTTTTGATGGAAGAGTTTAATCTATTTACTTTTAAAGTAATTAGTGATAAGGAAAGACTTCCCTCATTTTGTTATTTATATAGTTTTTTTTTTTCCCTTGCGTTATGCGGGCCTCTCACTGTTGTGGCCTCTCCCATTTGCGGAG
>NW_006778845.1:0-334 GCF_000442215.2 Lipotes vexillifer | reverse complement strand
TGACTCCTGGCTGTAGCACCAAGAGCCTTTCATCCACATGGCTCAGAATAAAAGGGAGAAAAACTAGAAAGAATGAATTAGTAGAAGTAGAAAGAAAGAAAGATAGGAGGGAGGGTGGGAGGGAGGTAGGAAGGATGGAAGGAGGGAAGGAAGGAAAAAAGAAAGAGAAGATAAAGTAAAATAAAGTAAGATAAAATATAATAAAATTATTAAAATAAAAAATAATTATTAAGAAAAAAATTTAAAAAAATTAAAAAAAAATAAACAGACAGATAGAACCCTAGGACAAATGGTGCAAGCAAAGCTATACAGACAAAATCTCACACAGAAGCAT
>NW_006778843.1:0-3280 GCF_000442215.2 Lipotes vexillifer | reverse complement strand
CGTGAGCCATGGCCGCTGAGCCTGCGCGTCCGGAGCCTGTGCTCCCCAACGGGAGAGGCCGCAACAGTGAGAGGCCAGCGTACCGCCAAAAAAAAAAAAATGTATTTAAGCTCTCCAAATGTTTCATATTTTACCATTTTATTTTCCCATTTTACCAACAAAATAATTGAAATTAGAATTAAAAAATGAGACCAAATTGAAAGTAGATTACTATGGCTGTTCCTTAAATTAATTAATTCATGTTGTCAAAACTCCGAAAATCATGTTAATCTAATACATTTTATGCTGGAACAACAACAACAAAAGACCATCATCCCATACCCTTTGTCCTATGTTCCCCAAAATGCTGAGACACCTTCTTAAGTACCTAAAGAAGTGCTATGACTAATAAAATGAGAGAATACAGAGTGAATGTTGGTCCTATCTTTTCTAACTATGAAATTAAAATGTAAGATAAAAGAAACATGGTTATTTTTTAACATTCAAAGAATAAGAATAATAATTCAGCTACATTAGATTGGATTACTGAAAGCTGTTTATTTCCAAACTCTTCTTAAACAATTTCAGCCATTAGTAAAGTCCCAATGTCTTTCAAAATGGATTTAGAAAGGAACATTATAAGTGATAAAAATTAAGGTTATCATTAGTTAAGTTGGCTTTTACTCATCTGTTTTCACCTAATCAAAAGCAGTTGTTATATCTGATAGATATCCAATGTACATGGGGGAAAAGTTTGAATTGGATGACATTTTAATCATGTACATTGTTCAAGAATAAACTTAGAAATATCTGTTGAATGCTTATTCTGTGTTAAGAGTTTTACATGCATCATTGCAACTAGAAAGTAGTAAAGCCTGAGATTCTGTTGTATGTGGTTCTGTAGTTTGTGCAAATGTCAAGATGCTACTAGTTAGTTTTATTTTAGGTGGTGTATAAGGGTATTTTAGATGCCCTTAGTCTGTAAGTATATTTGTGTGTTGTGTGTGTGTGTGTGTGTGTGTAACATTTTTTCCTTTGAAAGTTAGATACTCTTAATTTTTATTGTAAATTTTATAATGATATAAAGTTCATCTCAAGCACTCTCTTAGATGGTAGTTTGATAATGTTTTGGTTTCCTTTCACCTTCAAATTTAATATGAATTTTCATCCATTCATTTTTTCCTGAATAGGTCTGTTGAAAGATTTGGTATCCCCAAGGGATTTTGACGCCGTCACTCATCTGGCCCTCATCAATGCTGTTTATTTCAAAGGGAATTGGAAGTCACAATTTAGACCTGAAAATACCAGAACTTTTTCCTTCACCAAAGATGATGAAAGTGAAGTCCAAATTCCAATGATGTATCAACAAGGAGAATTTTATTATGGTTAGACAGTTTGGCTTTTATTTCTCTCTTCTTGCAGTATATCAACAAATTTCTAAGATAAAACATGAAATATTCGTTACACAGATTTCTCAACAATCTGGTTTGGGTTACAATTCAATTTTCTTGGCCCCATTTTCACAGGCCTCTAATTAGATTCTGAGTGAATATTATATGTTTTGATAGTTTTCCAATATGTTTCTTAATTTATAAAGTTGATTACACCTACAGAGTGGCTGTATTCATGTGAAAATATCTGACCTGTGTCAGAATGTTCTGAGTCACTCCAGAAAGTCATTCGCTTTGGGGTGGTTTTCAGTGAGCCATATGTTCCACCCAGCTCTGGATTTGGACACCTCATCACTTTTTGAATTATAAGCATTCCTTTAAAATTTGCTTTCAGACTTGTTTATGCTTGGTCAGGCATAATTATTCATTCATAGTTTCACTTACTGAGAGTCTATAATTTGTGATACAAGTCAGTATCCTTGGCATTGTTTTCAGGGATATTTCATTGGCCTTTTCAGAAGTTTAGGGTGCTAATCCTTTCTCCATACCATACTGAACTGTAATTATTTATTGTCATAAGCAGAAATGTAATTGCAAGCTAAGTATATGTTAGAACTAATATTTTATTCTATTCAAAGGTACACAGTAAAATTAAAATATTATAATCACAGTTAATCAAATTAACAGTCAAAATAAGAAAGGGAAATACCTATTTATTTGAGAACCAAAATGTTTAATGTGACATCTAAAGGACCTAGATCAGTTAAATGAAAATATTCAGAACAAAAGCATTACATTTGTTTTGAAAATGGGGGAAATTTTAAAGTAGTGGCAGGACCATTTGTTTTAAAGACTTTTTTTTTTTTTTTTTAATGAAAGCCTGGTCAACTTAGCTAAGTTCATAGAACACAAAGCCAATTACCTAATTTACCTAATTATCTAATTTGGAGATTTTAATCACCACAAATGCTCTGGATAACTACTGCCGAATGAAGTAGATTTCACTTTGGCTGTGCTACCTTGGCCTCAAAACTTTTAGCTGCGGTTATAATAGAGTACCAGGTATTATGTAGTCAGTTTTTCCCTTCTTAGAAATCGGGTGGATATTGGTAAATGTGATTTACATCCAACTTGGATCCAGGGCTTTATTTTTCTAATCATGATGTTTCATTTTTTTAAATGATATCCTTAAAATATATTCATTTGAGATATCTCATTTAAAAATAAAAAGTAAGTCTAGAGAACATGACATGACAAATGTGAAACAATTCTGGGGATCCTAAAATAAAATAAATTCTGTAGGGCTGAGGATTCACTTGAATTTCAGGGCTTACTTTAAAATAAACCCTCTTCTTCTCAGATGCCTGAATTTTTTATATTCTACACACTATTTTGGAAGAAAGTTATAACAAATGTAAACATTTTAGTTAAGCCTTGATAGGGGCCTTTTATCACCTTTCTGTTCTTTTTAGGGGAATTTAGTGACGGCTCCAATGAAGCTGGTGGTATCTACCAAGTCCTGGAAATACCCTATGAGGGGGATGAGATAAGTATGATGCTGGTCTTGTCCAGACAGGAAGTTCCACTGGCCACTCTGGAGCCATTGGTCAAAGCACAGCTGATTGAAGAATGGGCAAACTCTGTGAAGAAGCAAAAAGTGGAAGTATACCTCCCCAGGTGAGAGGTTCCCGTGTGACTCCCTCTGATAACATGGAGGGAGGGTATCAATGAAGGTTCTGACGCAGAGAAACTCTTGCCACTGCTGTTGAATTTTGTCTTGTGTCGCTCTCTTCTTCCTCCGCTTCTTTCTCTTCCTCCAGCTCCTCCATCTTTTAAAAAGTATTCTTTCAGGGCTTCCCTGGTGGCGCAGTGGTTGGGAGTCTGCCTGCCGATGCAGGGGACGCGGGTTC
>NW_006778842.1:0-3263 GCF_000442215.2 Lipotes vexillifer | reverse complement strand
TTTACTGAACTTTTAAAAGAACAAGATTTTGGCTTTTGAAGTTTTTTCTGTTGCTTGTTTTCTATTGACATTTCAATGATTTCTGCATTTATTATTATTTCTTTTGTTTTTACTTCTCTGGGTTTACTTTGTTCTTCTTTTCCTAGCTTCCTAAGGTGGAAATTTAGGTCATTGGATTTTAGGCCTTTTTTTTTTTTTCATTTCTACTATAAGCATTTAGAGATGTAAATTTTCTTCTAAGCACTGCTATAGCCGCATCCCATAAATTTTGATATTTTATATTATCTATATTCATAGATTATCTAAAGTATCGATATTTTCAACTTTCCTTTGATTTCTTCTTTGATTCATAGATTATTTAGAAGCATGTTATTTAATTTCCAAGTACTGGGTGGTGTTTCCCAAGGTATTTTAATGTTATTGATATTTTATCTGATTTCAAAATGGTCAGCAAACATTTTCTCTGTACAATTTCAATTCTTTTAAATTGAGACTTACTTTATTGCCTAGAATATAGTGTTTCCTGTATAATGTACCATGTACACTTGAAAAGAATGTGCATTTTGCAGTTATTGACTACAGTGTTTTATAGATATTATTAAGGTCAAGGTGGCTGATAATGTGGTTCAGATGTACTATGTCTTTACTGATATTTTTTTCCCTCTGCAGAGGGGAACATCTGGTGAACATTCATATGGGACACAAGTGTTCTTCCACACTGAGCCTATTCTGAGAGGTTCATCCACATCATACTCTTCCCCAGTTCTCTTTGTTGTGAAGCTTCCAATTTTATTCTTTCCACCAGAGCATAATTCCTAGCTCCCAAACTGGTGTGCACTAATGCTTCTGCACAGCTCTCCCTCCAGGCATAACAAATAATCATAGGTACTCCTTGAAGTTCAAGCCAATGAGAGCTAAGAGTTTCTTTTCTCTAGTATTTTTCAGAGCTTCTCCTGAGTGGGGCTGTAACATTGCAACAGCTCACTTTTGGATAGTGTGTGAAACCATCCACAAACCATGCTCAGATTGTTCTCCCTCAGCCAATTGGTCATATGGAACTCCACATGAGGCTATAGGTATAGGCTGAGGATGAGTTAGAAATACAGCAGAAATTGGTGCCCTGAGAGTGTGAACCACATGATCATGCACCTAACTTGAGTGAATCCTGCTCAGATGCCATCTTGATGCATCCACTTGATGATAGAGCACTGCCAGGCACACCAAATCCAAGGCTTTATGAATAAAATCATTCCCATTTTGTTATTTTTGTGATGGACAGTTTAGTTCTCATGGTTATTTGAGCATTCAGGATGGGAGGTTCTGGTTTCTCAAAAAGAAGCTGTTTCTTAGAGGTTATCTTGTCTACAGTGTTAGGTACAGTTTTCTTGGGCACTGTATGAAAATCATTAGTGCATGACTCAGAACTTCAAATGATGGCCAGAAGGCTTGAATCCTAGTGTTGACTCTACTCTTATAGTTCCGTTTTCTTTTCATCCCATGGGCTAAAAGTTTGCACTGAAGTCCATAGCTACTGAAAATCGTGAATGAATCTAGGAGACAAAGTGTTTATTTTTTCTAATATATGTCACCTATTATAAACTTACTTATTCACTGAATATCATTTTGTGCATAACAAAAATAAATAATAAAATAAAAAATTTTAAAAAGAAGCTGTTTCTTAAAAAGAAAATCATTCTTGGACTAATATGGCATATATTTGCTCCAAAACCCTAGGGCCTTCACTGTGAGTCTTCTTTTAGGGTATGCTCAGACACAAGAAAGCAATGTGAGCTACCACAAAGATGCCGAACCATGGAATCTGCTACATCATCAAGATTAAGCAGTGAGCCTCTTCCACAGCAACATAACCAACCCGAAGAGCCTTCTCTTATTCTAAGCGCCATTCAAATTGCAAACCTCAGAGGTTATGTCATAGCTAGTCCAGCAGTACACCCAAACATGTCAGACTTTGCTTAAAATATCCATAGAGAACCAAAAAGCTTTGGACTTCTTTCTTAGTGATGGGGGACTTGAGATGCAGCAATTTCTCTTTTACTTTGGAGAAGATATCACAGCTTGCTACTGGATTCCAGAACGTTTCCTGATGTGGAAGGCTGATAAATTTTCAAGAATCTATCCCCACTCTGGCAAGTGTCTTATTGAAGCATAGAATATTCTTGCTACTTCCCAATCATCAAGTCTAATCAGCATGATTTCATTGAGATTGTGGATGAACATTATGTTCTTTGAGATACTGAGATAACAAGCCTCTTGCAAACCACATAGTAACTGAGAATTGAAAATTGACATATCCTTGAGGAAGACTGTGAAGATATGCCTCAGCCTTTGCCAAGGAAAACCAAAATGCCTCTGGTGTTCTCTACTTATTAAAATAGACGAAAAAGAGAGAAAAAGGTTCTGCCCGATTAATAGTGGTCTATAAGTGTCAGGAGTCATATTGATTTGCTCTGGCAAGAGATCTCAACTGAAATAACAGACACCATCATAGTCACCACAAGATTAAATTTATAATAATCTACTATATTTTTCCAGGAACCAAACTTATTCTTCACAAGGCAAAAAGACAAACTAAATGTAGATATTATAGAAATAACCATTTCTGTAGCCTTTACAGTGACACTAATTTTCTGTGAATCTCCCTGGGTTAGGGGATTGTTTTATTTTACTATTTTGGTAGGTGAGGGTAATTTCAGAGGCTTTCAATGGGCTCTATCAAAATAACCCTTACTCCATGGGTCAGGAAGTAAATGGGAGGAATTCTGTGGTGGTTGCATCTGCCTAAACCAATGATACACCCTGGAAATGGGAAATTATGATAGCATCACAAATCTACTCAGTCTTTTATGAAAAAAAACTAAGCCAAAATGTTTCAATCACCTGACCCACTGAAGTCCCTACCACCAATGTACCACAGTGGTATTCTGGGTCCCCAATAAGCCCCTAAAAGTTGTAGCTATTTTCCTTTCCCCAGTGTGTAGTTATATAAATCAGTGGCTTCAGGTCTCTTTAGGAAAGGCTAAGAGTACATTATATACCTGAAGTATCATTAAAGAACCTTTTAATCCCACTTTCCCTTTATTCAAGGATCCCTGAATACATGAATCACTCAATGAGAGGCCATGACTTTTATATACTGGTGACTCAAGCAAACTTCAGTTCAACAAAATGGGTCTAGTGCTTTTGGAATACATTCTCACACATACCATCCAGGTTTCTGTCCACATACATTAATAAAAAGAATA
>NW_006778841.1:0-792 GCF_000442215.2 Lipotes vexillifer | reverse complement strand
ACAGTGCCTCCTCAAATAAAGAAAATCCCCTTGCCATTTCCTGCGTCATGAATCTCTTCAGTTACTTCTTCTTCCTCTTGTCTCTCTTTGTCCTTACTCTGGGCCTCCAATTACAACAGGTCTTCATTTGGAAGCTCCTTGTGTTGCATAGCAAGGAGTTCAATGAAGTCGTCCTCTTGCAGATCTAGCTCCAGCTTCTCACTGAGGGTCACTAAGTTGCTGAAGACCTCGTTAGGCTCCTCATCCACCTTCTCAAATCCACGAAAATCATGAACAAATTTCAGGCAAAGGTTCTTCCAAATTCCATTCATGATGAAAGCTATAACCTCACACCAAGCAAAGTCATGGCCTTGAGGATGTTATAGTCCTTCCAAAATTGTTGCAAGGTTGTTCCTGATTCATCACTCGCCTTTATTTCCTGACAAAAAGTATGAGATAAATAATATTTCTTGAAAGTCGCTATAACTCTCTGGTCCGTAGGTTGGATGAGTGACATAGTATTTGGTGGCAGATGCACTACTTTGACATTGGGATGAAAGTCATCCATGCATGGGGGGTGGCCCGTAGCACTGTCAAGCAGTAAAGGAATGATGAATGGGACATCCTTCTCCAAGCAGTATTTCTCTACCTCTGGGATAAAGTGGTGGAAAAACCAGTCCTGGAAAAAGGCCTGTGTAACCCAGGCTTTGGGGTTACTCTTCCACACAACAGGAAGAGAACCCTTGGCTGTGTTTTTAAGGGCTCTTGGGTTCTCTGAATGATAAACTAAGAGAGGCTTCAGCTTCATATCGC
>NW_006778839.1:0-235 GCF_000442215.2 Lipotes vexillifer | reverse complement strand
CCTAGCGCTCCGCCTCCTCCTTCACTTCACGCAGCCTATTGCCAAAGTTGAAGTCGGACTTCCGCCCATTGCGTAGCTGGAGATTGCCCTGAACATCCCAGGCCAATCCAGTCACCAGACTTGCCTGGAACACCTGCCCTACGTGCTTGGACCGGAATACAGGACAACGCCATGCACACGCAAGTTCGGATGCACCTCGCATTCCTTGCTTTCATCGTGGAAACACGCTTGTGGA
>NW_006778838.1:0-935 GCF_000442215.2 Lipotes vexillifer | reverse complement strand
AACTGCAAAGTTGACAATGTTCAGCCCCTTTTCTTGTGATTAATGGCAAGTCCTTTGTACCTCGTTAAATCCCTTTTCTGCCTTTGTCTCTTGCTTACAAGTCCTTTTCTGTGATTTCCTCAAGACATTTTTCAGTGATAGATATTTTCAACTCTGCAGTTTCGTGAATTTTAGTGCCCCTGAGTTCCATTATTCAACTTCTGTTTATGGGAACTGACCACAAAGCAGCGTGATTACCTCAAGCCCTATTCTGTTTCCATGGGCAATCCTAGCCTTTGGTCAATTCATCTTTCTGATTGGAAATTAGAGTGACATATGCCTGTCCAAATACCTAGGACTTTTCTCTCATTGTTCCTCATCCTTCCACTTCATCCTCTGGACAAATTGAAAACTGTATGCAACAGGATGTAGATAGTGTTGACATCTCCAAGTGGGGAGATTGTTAGTAAAGACGCTGGAGGGGTGAACCCGAGCACCAGGAGATGAGGAGATGAGATGTCTTTTCAAAACTCTTCCCAATCAGACGGTGTACCACCCTCTGGGTGTGACAGGCATGTTTTAGCAATAGGAAGGGTCCCGTTCATGGAAGGAGAAAACCAGGGCTTTTTTCCAAATCAGTGTGTGTCTGAAAGCCATACTGGGAATTTTTTAAGCTAGGGCTACACATATGTTCATTAAGGGCCCTGGGAAGTAGGCAGAGTCCAAACTTTAGATGATTGAAATCTTCAGGGTCAGAAGCACTCACCATCATCTTCCCTTAGGTTACATTTTAACTGTCATTGATAGATGATGTCAATAAAAATATCTCTTCTTTTTCAGATTATTTCCCTTTATACGTTATTGCCAAATATTGAAATTAGTTCCCTGTGTTGTGCAGTAGTTCCTTGTTGACGATCTATTTTATACATAGCAGTGTGTATGTGCTAATCCCAAAC
>NW_006778837.1:0-1619 GCF_000442215.2 Lipotes vexillifer | reverse complement strand
TTTTGATTTTTTTTCTTTGAGTTGTCTGAGCTGTTTATATATTTTAGAATTAAGCCCTTTTTGCTCTCACCATTTGCATGTATTTTCTCCCAAACAGTGAGCACAGGTTCTGCATCAACTGGATACCCACATGCAGAAGAGTAAAGTTGGACCCTTACCTCCCCCGACCCCATATACAACATCAACGCAAAATGGGCCAAAGGCCTAGATGCAAGAACCAAAATTATAAAACTCATAGAATAAACATGACAGTAAATCTTCATGACCTTGGAATTGATCATGATTTCTTAGATCTATCAAAAGCACAAGCAACAAAAGACCAAATAGATGAATTGGACTTCCTCAAAATGAAAATCAGTGGTGTATAAAAGGAGCAAGGAATAAGTTAATCCACTATCTAAAATGGCCCAAGGTGTTTGCAAACCATGTATCTGATAAAGGACTGTAGTCCAGCAGCGAAGCTCCCGGTGGGTCAGCAGAGTGTCTGTGCGGCCCCTCCCCTCCCGTCCTCGGTGATCAAGGGATTTCTGGCCCCACAACACCCGAGGGGTGGACACGGGTCATCTTCGGCACACTCGGGGAGTGAGTGCTGGATGGTTTTGAGACCAGATGCACTCCCATTACTGCCCTCAAAGGCTGAAGGCTTCTGCATGCCTCCAGAAGGACACAGAGTATTTGCAAGTCTTTGAGAACCAAGAGAAAAGTCTTCATTTTTCTGAAAGGGCATCTTATTATTTCACAGCATGACCGTTTTCATTTTGTCTCTCAGGGGTGCCCTCCCACTGCCCTGATTTCTCTGAGAGTGGTCATGGGGGTTTGGCTGTCCCCAGTCCCCACACCAGGTAACAAGGTCAGTGGAGCCAGAACCTGGTGGTCCGTAGCTTCACTGGAGACTAACCCAGACTCTCAGCCTGCGATTGAACGTGGGCGCCCCTGCTTCTCCCCGTCACCGATTCTCATCGCCTCCTCTGTGTCTCTTTTTCTTGCCTTTCACTCTCATATTTACCTGACGGCCACCACTCACAGCTCCTGCAGAGCCCAGAGATTTCTCCTGGAAGGAAATGTTCTGGAAAATCAGAGGGAAAAATAAAGGATGCAGCTGATTCCCGCCTTGAGCTGACGCCCAAGAGGGTGAGGAGAGTGAGTGTTTTCTCATGAGAATTTTCAATCCTCCAAGTAATAGATCATTGGGGGGCATCCAGTGCTCTCCTGCTCATTCTAAGAATGTCATTCCTGGATTTTAATGTGGTAAATAATTTACATTATAAATATACAGAGGGGGGGGATATCCATTCCAAAATGTTAGAGGTAACTCCAAGGGATTTACAACAAACAAGGGCACAGAAGCCTGTGTCCAGACACTGGCTGAGAGGCTCTTACCCTGAGCCGCTGTCCCCTGGGGGGCGGAGTGGCCATGACTCTCGTCCCGCAGCTGAGCCTACACAGGCACATCCCACGTGGGACCACCGTATCGCAGAATCTTAGAGTGGCCGATGGCAGGCAGCTGGCTAGAGATGCGGACAAGCAAAAACTGCCCAGCAGCCTGGGACAACCCCGGGGTGAGTCCTTAGGAAAGGCCAGTGTCAGAGCCTCAGAGATAACTTGAAAAGAGTTCAAGC
>NW_006778836.1:0-201 GCF_000442215.2 Lipotes vexillifer | reverse complement strand
CTGTGCTCTTAGAGTGGTTTTCCTTAGGCATTGCTTGAAGTTCTCAGTTTAACATGAAAAAAAAATGATTCATATAAATTATGCATATTGTTACATAAAAATGCAAACTAAAGATGAATATAGTATATTCTATCTTCAAAATTCTCAGCTCAATCATGTAACGTTCATAAAGATATATCAATCTTTCTTGTAAAATATATT
>NW_006778835.1:0-1457 GCF_000442215.2 Lipotes vexillifer | reverse complement strand
CATTTTTAAAGTCTTTATTGAGTTTGTTACAGTATTGCTTCTGTTTTATGTTTTGGTTTTTGGGCCTCGAGCCATGTGGGAATCTTAGCTCCACAACCAGGGATCGAACCCTCACCTCCTGCACTGGAAGGCCGAGTCTTAACCACTGGACCACCAGGGAAGTCCCACGCTAACTGTTCTAAAATAGGTTTTTGAAATTGTTTCTTTCTGCCCCTCCCTTTATATTTAGGAGATGTGTTACTAATGTTTCCACCTAATGCCTAATAGTAACGGACAAAGAAATCCTGTGGGTTTTCGTGAGCCTGCTGGGAGGACATAACAGGTCTTCTTTGAAATGCAGGAAGGTGAAGTGAAAGGAGAATAAACAAAGAACAACTGCAGCTGCCATGCTCTCCAAAGCAACAGCAGATGTGATGCAGGTTCACTGCTGCTTCAGTTTAAGGGCAAATGCGATTACATACAAGAACGAGAAAACACACAGTAAAAGGATCTCTAAGTGAACTTTTAAAATGAAGCTAAAGGACTGAATTTCAGTATACACCTATACTAGAGAGTCTCAGACACCCCAGTTCAAAGCAATACAGGGGAGCACAGAAATAAGCCTTGTACATCATATACGTTTATTCTCTTCTACAAAACCAGTCAGAACCTTGGCTTTCCTTTATCTTCTTCAAAACACAAAGTGCACTCAAATTATCTTTTGACATAAAACATCAGTCACTCCTGACACTCACTTGCCTTTAAATTAAAACACATAAGCATATAAGGAACAGTCATATTTGCTTTATTTTTAAGTTCCATTAACATAACTAGTATGGCCCTATTTACTTTTCTGATCTTTTAAAACTTCATTCCCTTTAAGTTAAAAAAAGAGTTTGAAATTTAAAGAAGTAACTTAACTCTCATTTCACATGCCTAAGGAAAGGCAAAACAGCTCAGAATAACACCAAGAAAACCCCCAAAACCCACATCATTTAAATTTGCTTTGGAACTGATTTCTGAGTCTCATTCGATTATCTCCCGACCTTAAGAGATGTGGGGATTCACAGCGTCAGATACAATAAGCCCTCTGTAAGGAAGACCTGGCCTGCAACAAGCGTCTCTGGAGCCCAGGTGGTCACCCTGGCCATCAACACTTCATTTTCAGACCTCTCCACTAGTGCCCAATGGACTCTACACTACATACTGAAAACATTCAGAAAAGGAAGGCGTAAACAACAGAACATGCCCTGAATTCAAAGGGGCCTCAGGGATCCTCCCGCTGATGTTCCACGGCCCTAAAAGCAGGGGTGTTTCCATCCTGAGGCCCCTGAGCCCAGGGCTCCCTCCCCAGCAGGGGGCGCAGCAGGGCATCACTGAAAGACAACTGGACCTAGAAGCGGCACACCTGAGGCTGAGCTGTGGGACCACTACTACCTGTTGCCTATGTCTCCACTCACACGGCCTTGAAGCTGATC
>NW_006778834.1:0-2413 GCF_000442215.2 Lipotes vexillifer | reverse complement strand
ACCTGTGTCCCCTGCATTGGCAGGCGGATTCTTAACCACTGTGCCACCAGGGAAGTCCCTCTTCTATATTCTTTGATGTTTTATAATACACAGAGTCAAATGAGGAAACATTTTTCTATGAAGATATGTGAATTATAATTATAGTCATATATGTAGTATATGACATGTTAATTATAATATTATATATATTAATATTATATATAATAATCTTGCAAAAGGTGAATTTGAAATCTAAGGAGGTTTATTTATTAATGAAGAGCAAAAAAGGATATAAGTAGATGTGCCCATCCACAAGTGATCCCCTTATATATTGAATATATACATTTTATGGATTGCATGATATTGAATACCTGGAATATCATTTTGCTGTACTTGAATAAAAGTTTGGCCTTTAATTGCTGAGAATTACAGAATTTTAGCATGGAAGGGATAGTAGTAAGTCTGAACTTCGTTCCGGCTGCTAGCACTGACTTTAAGATCAGATGATATAAAATAGTTGCCTAAAGGTTTGTATCTAAAAGAATAGTAATAGTTAAATTTTGTTGGGTTTTTATTATATGTTGAGCACATGCTTTTATGAATTATCTCATTTATTCTTACAATATACTTATCATTATACAGGTCCTATATTACATATGAAGGAAGTAAAATCTGGGGAAACAAGGTAACTTATCCAGGATAATACAACTCGAAGGTGGAAAGTGAGAATTCTAACTGTCATTCTGTCTCCCTCCAGGGCCTGCTCACTTCACCACCACCCTAAATTGACTCTCTGCCATGATATAACTTGACTTTATCTGTTTCCAAAACATCCTAATACCACAGTTTCTTGACAGATCCACTCCTATCCCAAGTTGATAAACACCTATCCTTTGATTAAATACTTCCAGGGAGGAAATACCAGCACTTTTCTCAATTGTCCATCCTGGTAACAAATTCTTCTTTAAAGGAAACCGTTCTGGAATGTTTATGGAAGGCTAACATTGAGGTACGCCCTGCCTCAAATGTCATACTAGACAAGTTCCTCTCTGATCATTGCTTTTCTGAGCACAGAAACACAGTGAATGGGATTAATAAGAACAGATCTGGGTGCGATATAATTGATCACAAAGAGGAGCCAGTGTGTGTGTGTGTGTGTGTGTGTGTGTGTGTGTGTGCGTGTGTGTATGCTATAGCACATTTTGAAAAATAATTTGCTCCTTAATGTAAATATTTAGAATTGATAGTGGGTGTTTGCTTGGCATTTTGCCAGAAAGTAGACTGATAACAGACTTACTGAAAATACTTTACTGGGGAGTGTGACCCTAGGGGACCCAGCGAAAGATGGAGAGCCAGGACGAGGATGTGTTATCAAGCTGGCCACTGCTTCAGCTGACTGGCTCCTCAGGAAGACCACCCGGGGAGCTCTATGGAACACATTCCAGGACCCTTTGTTGGAGGATGGAAAAAGGAACAGATATCCATGGACTCCCACTGGGCAAAGATTTACTACAGGGTGTTTAAGCTGTCACACTTCTTTCTGGGCTTTCATCTAAACCAAAACTTCAACCAACAAGCCTCTGGGTGGGACAAGAGATGTAAGAGAGGCCTCGGGTGAGACACTGTCAGATTGGACCTGTGTGAAGCCAGTTGAAGCCCATTTAGAACTTGGCTCCTGCAGTGGCTAAAAGAGACAGGCCCAGAGGATAGGAGGTGGTACATGGGAACTGTGATATAGCAAGTAACATTATTTTATTATTATTTTAATCAAATTATTTTATTATTCGATTCACAGTTTTTCATTTCTTGGCCTACTTTCCTATAAGGAATGTCCTACGTATCATATTCATTGGGTTTAATGGAAGATTCTCAAGCTTTCATTTTCTGTTCATTCTTTGAATATTTATTGGGTATTTACTGATATTCATTGAGTGTATTAGACCTTTGTAGGGAACTGGGGATAGATATATAAACTCACATGACTCCCTGCTGTCATAAAGCTTACTATGTTATCCACACTGAGCCTACTACAGTACTAGCACACAGTAGGCACTTTTTAAAGAAATAAAATGGCCTTCTGAGAATGAGTATTAAGTACTATGCAAATCTTAAATGACCAGAGGGGTGTCCTACTAGATAAACCATCTAATCATTCTTGTAGGAAGTCTCTCACCCCCTGCTGTAAATGGCTTATGTCTGCCAAGGGAGTAAAGACTGTTTACTTTATTAGCTATGTACTGCCTAGGGATAGGGGAGGCTGAAATTTAGACAGATTTCTGTACTTATCTGTAAGGTGCCTCCGAGGCATAAGAGAACATTCGGAGGAGCTGAAATCCAGGAGCAGTAGCAGCTGTAGCAGCAACCACACCTACACTCACCTGGCAGTCTTCCCAGGCGGAAGGTGGAAGATGTCCTGTCTCCTTGCCAGCACTCT
>NW_006778833.1:0-659 GCF_000442215.2 Lipotes vexillifer | reverse complement strand
ATGTGGGATCTTCCCGGACCAGGGCATGAACCCGTGTCCCCTGCATCGGCAGGCGGACTCTCAGTCACTGTGCCACCAGGGAAGCCCTGTAATAAAATTTTAATTTGCTAACCACCGTGACATTCTCAGTCTCTACACGAGGTAACAGGAAGGAGTTCCTGCATGTATTACCAAGGCTCCCTTCTTTTTTAATGTAAGTTGCTGGCACATTTTGTGCCCTTTGTGAATGAACGACAGAGGTCAAGAGGTTGAGGCTGGGCTTATTTGTTTATTCGGATAGTACAAGTGGCTACTCAGTAGTAGAGTAGAACATCTGTATAAGAAGCTCAGCTTCGGCTCAGCTCCTCCTTGATCGTCTGGTGTTGGAAGAGCCTGTAATTAGGTACTTCATTCCAGCCTAGTTATTGTTGAATGAACAGAATTCAAGGGAACCATCTGTTGTACAGGGTTTTAGAATCATGATTGACAAAGATATGTGACATCCAATATGAAGACATCTTTTTTTTCCCATTGCAAAATAGTTTGGCTAATTTAAAACTTAAACCTTTAGGAGGAAAAGGCTAGTTTATGCAAATGATTCTAAGATGTTTTAGAAGACTTTAACTATGTTTTTTTTTTTTTTTTTTGGCTGCGTCGGGGCTTAGTTGCAGCATGCAAGA
>NW_006778831.1:0-2551 GCF_000442215.2 Lipotes vexillifer | reverse complement strand
AGAGAAAGCCCTCGCACAGAAACGAAGACCCAACACAGCCATAAATAAATAAATTAATTAATTTTTCAAAAAGAATACCTACCATTAAATAATAAAAAGACATGCAACACAATTTTTTTTAATTCGATGAAGGTATATCCACATGCAAAAGAATGAAATTGAACCTCTGTCGTACACCACTCACAAAAATTAACTAGAAATGGATTAAGTACTTAAATGTAAGGCCTAAAACCATAAAACTCCTAAGAAAACATAAGGGAAAACTCCTTGACATTCGTCTTGGCAATGAAATTTTGGATACAATAGCAAAAGCACAAGTAATAAAAGCAAAAATCAAGTGTGAACTACATCAAAGTTCAAAGCTTCTATACAGCAAAAGAAACAATCAATAAAATGAAAAGGCAACCTATAGAATGGGAGAAAATATTTGCAAGTCATATATCTGATAAGAGGTTAATATCCAAAAATATAAGGAGTGCATACAAATCAAGAGCAAACATCCAAAATAATCTCATTAAAAATCAGGCAAAGAAAAAAAAAAATGAGGCAAAGGACCTGAGTAGACACTTTTTCACAGAGAACATACAAAGGCCAACAAGTGCAAGAAAATGTACTCAACATCACTAATTATCAGGGAGATGTAATCAAACCCACAGAGAGATATCACACCTGTTAGAATGGCTATTCTCAAAAAGACAAGAGATAACAAGTGCTGAGGAAAATCTGGAGAAAAGGGAACTCTTTTGCACTGTCGGTGGCAATGTAAATGGTACAACCACTGTGGAAAACAGTATGGAGTTTCCTCAAAAAGATTAAAAATAGAATTACTATATGATCTAACTTCCTGGTATATATTCGAAGGACAAGCTATCACTACCTCAAAGAGATACCTGCACTCCCATGCTCACTCACTGTAGCATTATTCACAATAGTCAAGAAGTGGAAATAACTTGTGTCCATCAAGGGATGAATGGCTGAAGAAAATGTTCCTTATGTATATGTGCATATATATGTATACATACATACATATACACGTAACATATACCTATATATAATAGAATACATGTGTATTTTATATAGTATATACTTACCCATATGTTATCTATATATAATGTATATGAATATTATCCAGCCATAAAAAAATAACAAAATCTTGTCATTTGCAACAACATGGATGGAACTTGAGTGCATTATGCTAAGTGAAATAAGTCAGACAGAGAAAGGCAAATATACTATATGATCTCACTTACATGTGGAATCTAAAGAGCTGAACTCACAGAAACAGAGAGTAGACTTTTGTTTGTAGGGACTGGTGGGTGGGGGAAAGGGGGAGATGTTGGTCAAAGGGTACAAACTTGGAGTTAAAAGATGAATAAATTCTGGGGATCTAATGTACATTACAGTGACTACAGTTAACAGTACTATGTTGTATGCTTGCAGGTTGCTAAAAAGTAGATTTTAAATGTTCTCATCACCATAACAACAAAAATTGGTAATTATGTGAGGTGATGGTGATAGATGTGTTAACTTTATTGTGGTAATCATTTTGCAATATATTTGTGTATGGAATCATGTTGTATACTTTAAACTTACTTCAATGTTATATGTCAATTATATCTCAAAAAAGCTAGAAAAATTTTTAACTCAGTGAAGGACTCAAACACTTTAAAAAAGGAGATAAATGTATGGCCAATAAGGATATGATGAAGTGTTCAACATCATTAGTCATCAGGAAACTTCAGAGTGAAACTTCATTCAGATACCATTTCACACCCACTAAAATGGCTGAAAATTAAAATGACTGGCATAGCAAAAGTTAATAAAAATATGGAGAAGCAGGAATTTTCATACATGACTGCTGAGAGCATAAAATAGTAAGTATCTTTGGGAAAAGATTAGGTAGTTTCTAAGAGAGTTAAACATACCCTTATCCTATGGCCTAGCAATTCCAGTCCTAGCTATAATCAAAGAGAAATGAAAATACATGTTCCAAAGCATCAGCAAAAACTGTATTAGTGAAACCTG
This sequence comes from Lipotes vexillifer, assembly GCF_000442215.2. NCBI lineage: Eukaryota > Metazoa > Chordata > Mammalia > Artiodactyla > Lipotidae > Lipotes > Lipotes vexillifer. The sequence continues at coordinate 526 of NW_006778831.1, read as the reverse complement.
CCTTTAGTATGTCTGAGATTGAAACATGTTTTAAAACATTGCCTTTTCAAAATAAACTTTAACTTCAAATAAGTATAAATAATATCCTATCCATTGGGAGATTATTTCTGACTGAGTCATCAAAGTTTTAAAAGACTGAATTTTTCCAAATTTTTTGCAGCATTCATTCCATTCAACCAACATTATTTAATGTCTCCTATATATAGCCTATTGTATCAGAGTTCAAGTGATAAAAGAAATTATCAACTTTCACCGCACCCATAACATAGTTGGGCAGATGAACACAACAAATATCTCATCTAAGGTAGACAGTGATAAATGCTTCAATGGAACTAGAACAAATTTGCTATAATAGCTGTGGAAACAGACATTAATTTGTCTGAGAATATAGGGAAATTTTCTTAGACAATCTGGAATTTGAAAACTTTAACAGGCAGATATGGTGACAAAAATAAAAGACAATCACTCAAACCTTACTCCAAAGTTGTCTTAATTTCTTAAAGCTTTTTTTTTTTTTTTTTTTTTT
>NW_006778830.1:0-230 GCF_000442215.2 Lipotes vexillifer | reverse complement strand
CCCAGGCTTTTGCTACCGCTTCTCTGAGCTAAACACCTCTCACGTCTCCCGGTGATCATTTGGGGTGCGGTCTGAAAGAGGCTTCTTTGTCGCTGTCCCTCACGTCGAGGGCCCCCACGGGACACGGCGCTCCAGATGTTCACAAACACTTATGGAACATCCACTACAGTCTGGCCCCGAGACTCTAAAGGACTCGGGCACTGCCCGCCCTAAAGGAGCTCCGGGTAGTC
>NW_006778829.1:0-6440 GCF_000442215.2 Lipotes vexillifer | reverse complement strand
AGGAATTAACACAACATTGTAAATCAACTACACTTCAATAAAATAAATTTTTTAAAAAAGAGGCATGAATGAAGCTTTTGGAGCAACGAAAATGTTCTATATCTTAATTGGGGGTGTTGGTTCCTCAGGTATATACATTTGTCAAAACTCTTTGAAGTATACAATTAAAATGAGTCAATTTTATTGTATGAAAATTTAGTTCAGTAAAGGAGATTAAAAAACCTTACTGAGATACACATCACCTATCAGATTGACAAAATTCCAAAAATCTGATAGCAAATTCTGTTGGCAAAACTGTGGGGAAAAGTCACTCTTGACAGTATACATGAGTACAATGCTTACAGAGGGTAAATGGCCAAACTAATAAAAATTACAACTTCATATACCCTTTGACCTAGCAATTACACTTCTAGGGCTGTATCCTACAGGAATACTTGTGCATATACAACATAATGTATATACGAGGCTTTTTACTGAAACATCATTTGGAATAGCAAAAGTCTGGAAACAACGTTAAGGCGTATCAATAGGACACTGTTTTTAAAAATCATGACACTATCATTTTCTATCACAAAGGGCAACTATACAAACACTGAGGATGTTCTTTGTACTGATAAAGACCTCTGAGATATATTGTTAGGTGAAAAGGTAAGCTACAGAGCAGCATGTATGTATAAAAAAAGGGAGAAAATAAAAACTTTTTTTTCATTTACTCGTATATGCATAAAGAAACTCTAGAAGTATACATAAGTTGTTATAATATAGGATAAACCAAAAGATATTATCATGGAAAAGAGGGGGCTCTGAAGGGAAACAGGGAAAATGGATCTATAATGAAGACTAATTACTGATTACCTTGTAAGTGTATTTTTTAGTTTGGGACCACGAGATATAATACGTATTCAGAAAATTCTATGAAACAGTTTTGAAATTTAGCAGTACAGAAAAATGCAAAGAAAAAAAAAGAAAGAAAGACAAAGAAAAAGGGAAGAGGAGGAAAGGAGAGGGGAAAGATGAGGAGAGAAAAATCTCCCAATCTCATGGCACCACAGCCGGCAGTAACATCAGGTGACCATTGGCACACACAAAGAGAAGGGTTTGGTCAAGGTCTCTCCTGGCTGTGTGTCCCGACTATGATAACCCCTCCCCAGGCATAGCTGGGAGAGAGCCTGCATGGTGAGAGCCCTTGCAGGCGTTGTACACATAACCAGTGTCTGGAGGCCATAGGGTCACTTCAGCAAGAAAAGCCGAGCTCTGCTAGCTTGCTCTGTCCCATCTGTCATGCTCAGATGCCAGCCATCTTCAGAAACCCGTTATCTCTGCTGTTCTCCAGGGGCACCTCAGGTGTACTATGGAACAAGTCCTGGCTGTCATGTGCCGCCTGCCACTTTCCCTTCCTCTCCTGCTCTCCTGGTGCAGGCCCCTCCAGCAATGGCTACTGTTGGCGCCTTAGCTGACTACCAAGCATCATGAAGGTGCACTGCTGCTACTCTGGAACTATGTGCCCCCATTAACTCTGTTGCTACCTCCCATGCTGCCACTGCCGGTGTGGCTGATATGCTGGACTCCTCAGGCTGCCCAGGCTGGGCAGTGGTCTGTGGCAGTGCAGGAGCAACAGTCTCTTTCTGGAATGTTTTCCAGAGAGGTCCTGAAGCAGGACTGCCTGTGCACTGATGACGTGGGAACATCATAGTTGATGCCCCGACACCCACTCCACCCAAATGAATGGTCTAATCCAGTCCCAGTGATTGCATCCACACGTCCCATCTGGAGCTGCCAACATTGAGGCTGGCCCGCTAAGAGACAGAAAGAGCCCTGGAATCAACCAGCCTGAGAGGCTGATTAGCTGTAAACTTTTCTGTTACATGAAATAATAATATTGTCTATGCCATTTTGAGTTGAGGTTTCTGTTTAAAGCAATTGTAAGAATCCTAATTGATTCCATTGAATCTGAGAATTTTAGTGAGTATAGCTCTTCCCCCTCGCTCCTTCCTTGGTCCATAGGGAGCAGAACTGGTGAAGATCCAATGACAGATCTCACACTGGGCTCACAATCGCCCTCCCCCTTGGACAACCAGAAGACCGTGCCAGGAGCAACTCCAGCTCATAGGCAAATGGCACTGTGAGATGGTGAAAGAACAAAGGCTTTGGAATTTTGACCTGCACTCAAATCTCATTTCTTTCACGTGTTTGTTCTCCACCTCCAGCGAATTGTTTGCCCTCCTTAAACCTCAGGGTCTTACCTGTAAAATGGAGAGAATATAATATCTACCTCAAAGAGTTTATCCATCCATTCATTCAGTCCCTAGATCTTTTTTGAGTACTGCCCACGTGCCAGCGTCCTAGGCACCAGGATATAACCAGGAAAATTAAATGACATTTGGGGTGAAAGGTGTTCAATAACCTTCTTTTTCATTGAAGTCAGGGAGCTGTAATCTCTTGGAGGTCAGGAAACCAGGGCTGGGAAAGTTGAGGGAGGTGTCCCCTGTTCCCACGGGCCCAACCCACAGCAGAGGGGAGACCCCCAGAATGTGTAGAGCCTCACTCCCCCTACCCGGCACCAGGACCCGGGGGTGGGGTGGGAGAGAGGCTGGACCTCGCTGTCCTGCGGCCTCCAGACACCAGAGGGCGCTGCGAGCCGGCAGGGTGGAGGCGGAGGACCATGCTGCACTCCGACACCTTGGGGGCCAGGGAGCCAGACCCTGACGGTCCCCATCTCCACCCAGACCCATGCTGGGAAAGCTGGTGGCAGTAGTCGTGGAGTAGGGTGGGGCCTACGATGGTGAGAACCCATCCTCCAGAGGCAGTGGCTGTGAACCCGGGCTCCAAGGCCCTGTCATGATCCCATTAGACTTCACTTACAAAAGCACAAACTCACAAAATTACTAAGCATTTCAAGGGCAGCCACTACAGAGCATTAAACCGAAAGCGTGGGAGCCCTTCTGCCTGTGGGCCCCTGTACCACCCATGTGCTGTCACCCGTGAGCCCAGCCCTGATTTGAGGCTATAGTTATAGGCTTTCAGAAAATGCCTGTTAATTGATTTGAGCCTCTCTGAGAATTTAAAGCAACGGGAAACCTTGGTTGAAGTTTATTCATTTTGCTGGACTGAGGTAGTGCTTTTTTCTACGTGTGGTCCCATCGGCCCCCTAGGTTAAAATGCAGATTCCTGGGTCCCACCCCAGACCTCCTTAATCAGAATTCTGGGAGAGGGGCCTGGAAATCTTCATTTCTAGACCTCCTCTTCAAGGTACTTCTAGGATGTAAAGATTAAGAACCACTGAAATCAGGCAACGAGAGAAATCATGGGGTCTGATGATGGACCCCTCCCTCTATGTCCCTATTCTGCCATGGGCTTCACCTGCCTGGGACCTTTCTACTTTGTCTCGCATCTAGAGATGGATATGGTGTCTCACCAGCTCACCAAACAGGGCTTCTGGGGAGGCCGCTCTCTCCAGCTCTTCTCAGAACCTTACATGCTGGAGCCAAGGAACCTGATTCACATCTTGGGAATGTAACCCAAGTCCTGGGCTCTTCAGCCTGGAGACTTCACTGAAGAAATGGTCATTCAATTCTGCCACCCATCCTCCTCCTTCCTCCACATCCTTTTCTCCTCACCTAGTGCTGGACACTCAGCGACGGGAGGGTTTATGATGGTCATGAAGGTAGTGACCTGGGTGTCAAGTGTGAGCCAGGACAAGCCGCATGCCCACCACCTCTGCTAGGTTCCCTGTCAAGGCATCTAGTTGGTTCCACCTCCCCGAGGATCCAGGCAAAAAACAAGGGGCTGGTCCTGAGCCTGGGCTATCTGAGCCTTGGCCTACAAGGGCTCCCAGACTGGGCTCCATCAACACCTCAGACCCCTCTGAGCAGCCAAGGGGGAGGGAGGAGGAGAGAACAAGCATGGAGGCTCCCCAGAGAAACACTTCATCGCCCATTGAATTAATTTTCTCAGCAGATGTCTCCCTGAGTTTTATAAAAACCTGTTTGCATCTGATAGACTAGAGCAAATCAACAAGGGAAGCTGATACTCCCCAGGGGCTCTGCCTCTGCAGAAGGGAGTGGGTTGCTTCCCACAGACTCCCCAGCAACTGCTCTGGAGCTTGTTACCACCAGTCAGCGTTCCCTCCTTCCCTGTTACTGCAAATAGGCTGGGTTCTGTCTAAGAGCCGGGGCCTGAGGCTGGTCAGACTTACCATCATGGATTCTGAGCCGTCTCCATCACTCTGAGGGGCCAGCCATTCCTGGGTCCCCCTGCCTTGTCTATACCTGGACAGTCAATGCAGCCCCCCACCCAGGGAGGGCCCTGGGACCCAAGTGTTCCTCCCTGCTACAAGCCCAAGATGACAGAAAACCCCACAGCTCTGTCCTAGGCTCCTGCTTGCCCCTCTGGAAGGAAGACACAGAGCCCTGAGGCTCAGCTCCAGGGGTAAAAATTTCCCACCACCGGCACCCTAGCCCAGAGGAAGATGTTGGGCAGAGTTCACCCTCAGAGCCCGAGGAAATTCCCAGCCCTGCCAGAGGTAAGCTGACAGCCCCAAACCAAAGCTTGGATGTCCCTCTACTGGGATAACCTAATTAGACTTCCATCCTTGTTCAGCGCTGTCTCCAGCAGGGCCAGTGCTTTCATTAATATGGTGGAGTCTGGAACCTGCAGCTGCCTGCCAAGCCTCCAGCTAATTGGAGATTGATGACAGCCTCTGAGCGAGGGATAAATAGGCTCTGCCGGCAGCCCTCCCATGGTCGACACCATGTTCATCATTCCAGCCTCCCTTCTGATGGACACAGTGGTAATCCTCCCTCAGGTGTCAGGTGCCTGAACAGGGAAAAACTCAACCATACCCTCCAGGCCCCCACTGCCCTCTGTGCAATTCCAGGATGTGCAGGGTAGAGTCAAATTCTTAACCAGAGGATGTGGACAACCCACTTCCTCATTTATAGATGGATATATATTTTTTCACTTTCACTTACGTGAAAAAAACCTCTTAAATATGTCCAGTCAGAGTAGGGACTCAATTTAACAATTAGTCAATCCAAACCACAGCATGTGTGCTGTGAAATTTTAAGAGTGCCAAGCAAGGGCTATCTAACCAAGCAGTTGTTCTGTTACAGGTGCTATGGAAATCCCTCCACCAAGATACAACTCTGGTTTGTGTTGGGATTACCACTGCCTTCTCTGGGCTATCCAATCCAGAATCAGAGCTGGGGACCCCAAAAGGGGCTACCCTTGGGGCATTAAGATGATGCTCCTGGCTTGAGGCCCTGTGTTTGGGCATCTGACTGTCTGGTAAGTGGGAAAGATCCCCCGCCCAGGGCTCAGATGATGAACTGCTGCCCGGGGAACCAACTGTGATCGAGGAACAGACCAAGCACGGACCTGGCTCCCCACCACCATGCCTGACAAGCTCTCTCATCACACGCCTGTGAGATCCCACAGACAGGATGGCCACGTGGGAGGAATCTGTGGTACGTAGCTGATGTCCCCACTGAGAGTTCCTGGACAAAGGCCCAGACACTTGCTGAAGGCGAAGGAGAGCCATCTTTAAAGATGTGTCCCAGTAAGTGCAGAAACGCCAGCACCACCCTCCTTGTTCCCCCTCTGCCTCACAGGGACTCCCACACCTCTGTCATGAGCTTGTGACTCCAAAAATGTCAAGACAGCAACATTGAGCCCCCAGTCGGGGCCACAGCTTGGGGCCCAGGCTGAGGAGCCCTTCTCATCACGTCCCTGTCCTCTGCCCAAAGCCATAGCTGCAGTTGGGGTATCACTAAGTAGGGTGTAAATAAAGAGTGACTGAGGGCTTCCAGCCTGTGGAAGTCCCAATTGCCTGTGTCCTGGGGGCTGGGAGGTCGTATCCTTGTTTCTTAGGAAGGAAATGTCTGGCTCAGTTCCTGAAGGGCTGCTATGGGAGCTGGCATTTGAAACACCCGATTTTTATCTGGCTAACTTCACACTGCCCGCCCTGAGAGGTCTCCACGCCCAGCTCACCCAACCCTCGAGCGGTAGCCCCTGCCTGCCTGTGGCCTCCACACCCCAGACAGGGGTCTTGGGTGCCAGCCTTCCAAAGAGGAAAATCAGGGAGGGGGGCCCTCCTTGCTGGCTGTGGCACGTGCCCCCAGCACACTGCCTTCTGTCTCCTCCGCCTCAAAGGAGGCTCTCCCCTTCCCTGCGCTCACGCACCCCCCTGTCTTTCTCTCTAGGGGCTGAGACTCTCTCTGGCCTTGGCTCTCGGCCAAATGATTGAGCCCTTTAATTTCTTTACCAGGAGATGCCTTTACAGCTCCGGCCTCAGTAATTCACATGGCAGCAGTCTGCTGGGATGGGTATAATTCAGTGCCAAGAGGGCTCTGGGATGTGCTGCTTGAGATAAAACTGCTGGGAAGGAGGCTGGAGCAGCAGAGGCGGGAGAGGCCCTGCGGGAGCGGAGGTGGGGCGGGGGC
>NW_006778828.1:0-576 GCF_000442215.2 Lipotes vexillifer | reverse complement strand
CCTCCATACTGTTCTCCATAGTGGCTCTATCAATTTACATTCTCACCAGCAGTGCAAGAGGGTTCCCTTTTCTATACACCATCTCCAGCATTTACTGTTTGTAGATTTTTTGATGGTGGCCATTCTGACTGGTGTGAGGTGATACCTCGTTGTAGTTTTGATTTTCATTTCTCAAATGATTAGTGATGTTGAGCATCCTTTCATGTGTTTGTTGGCAATTTGTATATCTTCTTTGGACAAATGTCTATTTAGGTCTTCTGCCCATTTTTGGATAGGGTTGTTTGCTTTTTTGATATTGAACTGCTTGTATCTTTTGGAGAGTAATCCTTTGTCAGTTGCTTTCTTTGCAAATATTTTATCCCATTCTGAGGGTTGTCTTTTCATCTTGTTTATAGGTTCCACTGCTGTACAAAAGTATTTAAGTTTCATTAGGTCCCATTTATTGATTTTTGTTTTTATTTCCATTTCTATAGGATATGGGTCAAAAAGGACCTTGCTGTGCTTTATGTCATGGAGTGTTCTGCCTATGTATTCCTCTAAGAGTTTGATAGTGTCTGGCCTTACATTTAGGTCTTT
>NW_006778827.1:0-673 GCF_000442215.2 Lipotes vexillifer | reverse complement strand
AAAAAAAAAAAAAAAAAAGCAGTATCTGAGAAGCACAATAAAGCAAAGCACAATTAAACAAGGTATGCCTGTATGCAATATGTCAGATGTTGGGAAGCTCTGGGAAGGAAAATAAGGCTGGAGAGGGAATAAGAAGTGCTGGAAAGGGGAACATTCTCCAATGAGTAGTCAGGGAAGGCCTCACTGAGGTGCCACTGAGCACAACTTTTAAGAAGGTAAAGGTGAAACCACGCAGACCTGGGGGAAGAGCATTTCAGACAGAGGGGACAGCAAGCGCCAAATCCCTCAGCAGAAATATGCCCAGCATCTTGAAAGAGCAGTGAAGAGGCTGTGTAACCGAGCAGGACCCTCTGAGGCCTTCTCAGAATAAACCTCCACCCATGTGCTCTGCCTACCCTTTGTCTGTGGAAAAACTTTAGTCAAAGAATAAATGTAACCAGAGAAGTGAAAAAATGCAGAAAAACATAAAAACAGATAAGCAAGACAAAATAGTAATACTTTAGACATTAAACAAAGTCAAGGACCTTTAGTTCCTCCTCAAGGACTATAGATAATATTCTGAGTCATGTCCTTTGAGCTATTTTTCAGATACTGAAAGCCCCACCAGGTGGAAGATGTTAACTGTATGCCACCCACAGCACTTAGACCTCAGACCTCTTGGAACCAGAAGGTT
>NW_006778826.1:0-6961 GCF_000442215.2 Lipotes vexillifer | reverse complement strand
TATATATATATATATATATATATATATACCAACTAGCCTCAACGACTTTAAAGCTCTAAGTTTTGCTACATTCTAGTCCCTTCTACAAGCTAGGATCCTAGACCACTTCACTGGTGCATCTTTTAAAAGCTTTTCCCTTCCTTCCTTTCTTCTTTTCTTCCTTTCTTCCTTCCCTCTCTCTGCCCTTTTTTCCCTACCTCCTCCAAACTTTTTGAGTTTTCTTTCTTTCCCAACCCTTGAGAAAATGGAGAAAAATATGATTAGTGGTTATCTATGCAATACGCTCACTTATTTTTCTGTTGCATGTTATAAACCCAGTAAGTCTCAATAATAATTATGCTCTTTTTGAACTATACTTAGTATTTATGATCTTGTATCTAAGAGCATAACTTTCCTTTCTAGGAAAGGAGTATTTATTCATAAAAGTTACTCAGTCAAAATTAAATTTTTGATGTGATCAAAAGAGATCGATGTAAACTGTATCCAGATTGATTAATACATCCAAGGTCTGGAATGAAAAGCTATCTTTCCTGGATGTCAAATGACACACAGGCTGTCAATGACAGGAATCCAAGATGGAGAGAAAAATCACAGTGTGTATGTCACAGTCTAAGACAAATTAAAGCCAAGTTAAATTGAAGATTATATTGGATGTAATTATTGTCTTTATGTATTAATGAAAAACAATACTATCTATCCCAAATTTAATACTAAGGCTAAAAATTTAATCTCAGAGTTCTTATACAATTTATAAACATTCATAAATGTCAAAAGGCCCCATTTCTTGATTGAATTACAATCTGCTATGCAATTTTGAAAATATGTATTAATCTACATGGGTTTATTTTTGTTCAGTTCAAATTGTTATTTTATTGATATGTGCCCTTTCTGCCTAAGTGATATTCACCTTGTATGTCTATAAATGGTTTTCATCTGAAATGCAAAGAATTATCTATAATAGTTTTGCATAAGGTTAAAAACATTTTCATTAAGCATGCTGGGTTCAAAGCACAAATATCTAGCCAAGAATATAGAACTATAAAGCCCCAAATGAATCAAGACCTTAAAACCTGGTCAGGGAGGCAAGAGTAGAGAGGGGGAGAAGGGGTGATTTGTAGTGAAGTCTAGTTTTAGTTTTGCGATTTCTGAGTAGAAATTATTATATAGTATCAATCTCCAAGGAACTGAAAGTATTATTAACTGTAACTTAAAGATTAGTCCATTCTGATTTCCATTTATGTTCTACGGCAATGGTTCCCAACATTTGAGATGATACAGATCCCTATGAGAATTTCTCTTCCCAGAAATTCTTCAAAAACACCAAGTTTCAAGCATCTCCCAAACTCCATGAAGGTCTTCCAAAAATTCCAGGTTAGTAACCCTTGGTCTAAGGGGAGATGGGAGAAAATGCTCTTTCAGTCCCCCTACTCATCACCTCTAGGATGTTTTAACAAGTCGCTATAGAGTTAAAGCCAGGAGTAAATGAAATGTATAGAAAATGGATCTCTACATGGGTGAGTGTGTGTCACTAGAGACACACAGACTCCTTTACAGGACTTCCAGACTCTGACTTTCCTAGTCCCTTATAACTTCGTTTTTAAAAAGTCTATAGAGCCTTAGGAACAATGAGGCAGAGGAATAGTGAGCAGAGAAATGATAAGAGTTACTATTCACTGAGTACTTTCTGTGGTTCCAGGCATCTTAAGTAAATGTTTCTTAAATTTGAATATGGGTATACCCAGGGAGGTGGAGCAGTATGACAAGAGTGTGCAAAGCCACAAAATAAATAATAAAGACACGGCTGTCTCTTTAGAGGGCCAGTTGTCTTTGTGACTAAGTAATTTAAACTCTTATTTGTATATGTACTCATTTATCCAATAACTATTTCTTGGACGTTACAGAAAAAAAGAACAGATCCTGTTCTCGTCCTCATGGAACTTCCAGTTTAGTGAAACAAACAAGGATAAATTGAGGGGTAGAATGCAAAATGTGTACGTATTTTTTAGGGTGAAACCTGAGACCTCACTGAAAAGCCTCATTTGCAGCAGACTGTTTCAGGTGATGTCCAGGCACCCCGAATATTGGATGCTCACCTTAGCTTGATGATCACCTCCCTGGAAGAGTTTGAAAAGCAGCATTAACAGTATATCATTTAATCCTGACTACAAGAGTAAATACTATTACTTCCACTTTACCAGAGGAAAAAGGGAGATTTGAGAAATTAGGAAACTTACCCTAAATCAGACAGCTGCTGGGATCTGAATAAGTCTGTACCATTCTGAGGTCTACATATTTATAACCCTTAAGTTCCAGTACCTCTAGGTGTTTCCCACTTTATGTTTGCCCTTGAAGTCTGGCCTCATTAAGAATTTTGTAGGCTAGTTTAAGTTTCTCCTTTGGAAGGAGACAGTTTTGGCTTGATTTGCATTCTAAATATTTCAGGGTGGGAAGGGAAAGCTACTATTGTACCCATTTTTTGGTGCAGAAGCTGAGACACTTGACAGCTGAGGTACCTGGCTGGGTTAAAAAAGGAGTCTGGGCTGTCAGTCTCTCGTTCCTCTTGACTAACTCCAAGCCTAGGCAGTGGTACTGTCCAAGGGCTTTTCCGCATGTGGGATTCACACTGGCTGATAAAGAGTGAGAGAAACTTTGCTAAGGGAAAATAATAGTGCAATAAAAAAATGGAAAATAAGTAATCATAACTCATCACAACAACTGGTTACTTTTAGCATTGTGAATAGAAAAGGGAGAGCTTATTCATCACAAATGAATCAGAAAATTAGAATGTGTCACAGCATTGATGACAGAGCTGAGGAATTCAGATGAACTGAAGTTCAACACTTACCCTTCTATCCGAAGAGGGTAAATGATGTGACAACAGGACAGAAAAGACCTCTTAGCCATGCCTTTAATCCATCCAATTTTTTTTTTTCAACTACTTTCTCTAGCAGTTAGGTGGGTTTATATCTTTGTTTTCTATGGGTAGAGATAACATTTTAACATCCTTTTAATGTTCTAGAAGTATTGTGTTAATTAATTCTTATGTTGGAGTCATTCCAAATAGTAGGATGAAGATTTTTACCTTACTGATTTTCCTAATACCTTTCTGGCTTCCAGTGTTTTCAAAGGATGAGGCCCTATTGGGTTTTTAGATTCATATGTCTCAGAATATGTGCCAGCTTCATAGGTTCCTGTCAATTGATATTCCATCTTCACTCTGGATACATGATTTCCTTTATCTGACAGATTCAAAAAATTTTATGCTAGATATAATGACATTTCATGCACCCTGAATTTGGAGGTTTTTAATTCTCTATTTTCTACCTGGCAAAAGATTTATAAGTTAAAGTCAGATGGACGGCTTATTCAGATGTGCATACAAAACATGCTCAATTTCCCATTAGATACTTTGGGGTCTCCTGCAAGTTTCTTGAAGTGTCTTCATTCCTTTGGTCAGTCTTAAGGAGACTGACTATAAATGCCATAAATGGTCATTTATATCTTGGGGTCTTCTTTTCAAGACCATCTTGAGAAGAACAGTAGGGAAATCACAATGATGCCTTACCTTTCCTTAATATGCTATGATAACACAGAATGACGTCTGTCTTCAAAAACCGAGATGATGAAATCATGATCAATAAAAAGAGAGAATTCAAAAACTAAAGTTCAGCAATTAGGTATAGGATTGTTTCTGAGCCTGAGACATTGCTGAGATACAACTTGATACTCTACCCCATCCCATACAAATCCTCTTGAGTCTTCCTGATTCTTACAGGTATAAAGCCTGAGAAATAAGAATGAAGTAAAAGCAGTAATGCTGGGAGGGGTGGCAGGGTAGGGTGGGAGGTAGTATCAGGAACTGAATTTGTTTAATATATTTAGGATGATTTCTTACAGCTCCTAAAACAGACTTAATTCGATGGCATGATGACATTCAGGAACTCTCTACAATCTTATTCCGAACAACTTTCCTTCCTTTCTAACTCCTAAAGTCATAGCTTTACATGTTCCAAATGGATTGGTGTACAAGACCTTTTATTATAGTACATTCATATCTTTTAGGGGATGCTGAAAAGGTCTGGTATTGTTATCATGTGGTCCAATCAAGTAGAAACACTTGGTCATAATGCTGCTCACAGCTTACTATTAATGCCATTTGGTACAAAAAAAGTTGTGCCTATTATAGGACAAACTCATCCCAAGACTCCTTGGTATATAAACACAGAAAGTAACATGTTAGTGGTACAGAGGGCTTTGGAATAAATATGGGCACAGCAGGAGGAAGAACCATGCAGATCAGTGTGAACAGAAGGCTGTCTTTACTCAACTGGTTCCCTTGAATTTTTTTTAATACAAAGGGAAAAATTATAACACAAAATTTATATCAAAAGAGAAAAATTAAGCAGGTACTTTCACCCGATGGTCTGTTAGATACTAAACCAAAAGGACAACGTGGGCACAGTCTGTGTTTTAAAGACTTGATAAAAGCTTTCCATAATACAGATTGGAAAATGTTACTTTTGTCCTTGTCACCACCAACTATTTGCTTAAGAGCAATCCAAGATCTTTCAGGATCTGGCCCCAATCCACCTCTCTTGTTTTTTCTCCACCACTGCTTCCTTACATACTGTATGTAACAGGCTATTTGCTCTCCCTGAACATGCTCAGGACACCTCTGTCCCTGAGCCTTTGCTAACAGTTCACACTAGAATCTCCCAAGCCTAGAACAGTGTCCTAAACACAGCATGACACTCCAATGTTTGTTGAATAAATGCTGTCCATCTATTTTAGGAGACAAAGATGATAGAAAAAAGTTGTTAAATCAGTAAACAAATAGCACCAGAGAGAGGGCAAGGAAAAGTTAATTTTAGTGCATTTTAGAGTGGGGGGCAAAATGAGCCTTTAACATTAAGAAAACTGATGCTCTTTATTCCTGGGTCTAGCCAATGCTATGAGTCAGTTACTTTTTTGGGAACAAGCTTCAACCTCAAGGTTAAATGAACACAAATGCTCTGTCCATCAGCATATAATGAAAAAGCTGTGGCTATTTCCACATCGGCACAGTGAAATTAAAATATGCAGTGCCTTTCTCAGGGGCATCATGTATGACAGAACTTTTTAAAATAGTCCCCTTTGCCACTCTTGTACAGAAAGAGCTATAGAGATAAAAGTAAATGTTTAAAAAACTGGAATAATTTCGCTTAAGAAAGAAAGTGCTGAGGTGTATCTTCATAGTTTTCTGACTATAAGAGGAGTTGTTATAAAGAGAATAATGATAGGTATTTTTGTCCTAGGGTGAAATGATATTAAACTGTCCAGTGAAGAATTTAAGTTAAGACTTAAGGATGAACATCGTAAATGTACAAGTGGTAGATAATCAAATAGATTGCTAAGAGCTGTTATGAAATTTCTATCTTCACGGTTATTTAAAAGTAGGAAAGATCCTCATCTATTTCGGATGGAATAAATACAGCTCTGCCTCCAGTCAGGAGGGTGAATTCAATACTTCTCTAGTCTTGTTTTGCTCTATATGACTACAAAATCCTATAACATGCTGACTCCCAAAATTGTACAGAATCACAACACAGTTGAGTAAAATACATTTTATGGTTAGAAGAGGATAAGGCAACACAGAAAGTCTGTAAGTTACTAAATTCAAAACAGTGTATATAGTGCTTATGTATTGATTCAATTTGCCAAGTGTATATTAATTACTCAAATAGAATTGAGCAAAAATATACTTGAATCTACTATGGTTTTAACATAATGATTAGCTACAGTAAAACATTCTAACAATTAATTCTTTCACGTCCAAGAAATTTAGCTGAATATTTCATAAACCTGTTATGAATATACATTTAAATTCAATATCCAATTTCTTTTTTAAGTTAGAAAAAAGACCAGAAAATAATGTAAGAATTCACTGTTATTATTCCCAGGACATTCTCTGATGTCTATCTTCAAAGACATCAGGAGAACCAGTGAACAAATACTTTTAAATGGCCAAAATGGGCTCCATATGACTAAGAATGTAAATTTGATGACAGACTCAGGGAAAGCTCTAACAGGGGCAGCAAGTTACTGGCTTTCTTATCTATTTACCTTGCAGCTTTGGAGCTCAGCAGAAGTGTCCATTACATACAGCACACAGGATTAGATGAACAGTTCCAATGACCTTGTCTGAACCAAATTCATTTAAAGCAGTTTGCCACATTTCTTAAATAGAAGATGAGCCCTTTCTATCTATGGCCCAGATTTGGACTGGATCACTGAACTATTGCCCAACTCTTATAAGCAAAGCAGTAACATGTACCAATCAACAGGCAGCCCATAGCAGAGGCATCAGGAAGGTCAAAATACACACACATAAGAAATTGGCAGTACATTATAGAAGAAAGCTATTTCTAAAGATGGACTTTGGCTACTAAAGCCTTTGAGTGTTATTCAACCTTTGTTAGGAAAAAAAATCAGTCCCCATGTAACTTGTAAAGATCTGGTTAAAAAAAGAGATTGAGACAGAGAAATGTAGTTTTATTTTGCAAAACATTATTTTCATAAGGACACAAATCAGAGATAAACTATGCCAATTTCTTCATAGATGACTTTTTATAGGATATTATTCTAGTCTTCACTAATGACTTCTGGAGGTTGGTTATTGCTGTGATCAGGAGCTGGGAGGATAGAGGTCTAAGAACTTTCAAGAGAAACATTTTGTTCAATATCAGTACAGAAAATAAAGCCAGCATTAAACTGACTTTGACCACCTAACTAGGATAATGGTTGTTACATGTAGCCATTGCTTATGCTGTTTCGAATGTCAAGAATGAATTGAGGACACGGGGAGGAGGAAGGGTAAGCTGGGATGAAGTGAGAGAGTAGCAATGACATATATACACTCCCAAATGTAAAACAGATAGCTAGTGGGAAGCAGCCACACAGCACAGGGAGATCAGCTCGGTGC
>NW_006778825.1:0-220 GCF_000442215.2 Lipotes vexillifer | reverse complement strand
AGATTTCTGTGCATTAATTTTGTATCCTGCTACTTTACCAAATTCATTGATTAGCTCTGGTAGATTTCTGGTGGCATCTTTACGATTATCTATGTAGAGTATCATGTCATCTGCAGACAGTGACCGTTTCACTTCTTCTTTTCGAATTTAGGTTCCATTTATTTCTTTCTCTTCTCTGATTGCCGTGGCTAGGACTTCCAAAACTATGTTGAATAATAGT
>NW_006778824.1:2558612-2577146 GCF_000442215.2 Lipotes vexillifer | reverse complement strand
ACGGACCCGCGTCCCCTGCATCGGCAGGCGGACTCTCAACCACTGTGCCACCAGGGAAGCCCTGTGCTTTTTTTTTTTTTAAATAAAGTTTTCCTTTGGGAATATTTTTAGATTTACAGAAGAGTTGCAAAGATAGTACAGAGTGTTGCTGTGTACCCCTTGCCCAGTTTCCCTTCATGTCAACACCTTATAGTACATGTTTTTTATCACAACTAAGAAACCAGCACATTACTAATAACTAACCTCCAGGGTTCATCTGGAGTTCTCTGGGCCCCCTGCTAGTTCCTTGTCTCTTCCAGAATCCAGTTCAGGGTGTAAGGATGATGCTGCGTGTAGTTGTCATGTCTCCTTAGGCTCCTCTGGTCTGGTCTCGTACTTTACCTTGCTTTTACTGACCTCAACAGTTCTGAGCATATCGGTCATGTAGTCTACAGTTTTTCACAAGGCACTATGGCTTTTTGGGATGAACACCGCACACGGGAAGTGTCCGTCTCATCACGTTGCGTCAGAGGGTACGGACTTCCAGCAGGGCTTCCCACTGGTGGTGTTAACCTAGGTGCTTGTTTACGGTTGGTTGTGTTTGCCAGGTCTCCCCACTGTCAAGTCACTTTCCCCCGTCCAGATTCTGTTGTGTGGAAGCATGCGGTAAAGTGCGGCCTTTTGCTCCGAATTAAGCCCTACTTTCTGGAGGCGGAAAATAACCACGTAAATTATTTGAACTTCTTCCGTAAGGAGGACTTAGCTCTTCTCCTCATTTATTCACTTATTTGTATCAACAGGGACTCATGCATATTTATCTTAGAGTTTTGGTTATAGACCCATTTTACGGTATTTCACTGTTTGCTCAGATTGCTCCAGCTGGGGCCATGGGGAGTGTTTTGACATGTTCCTGTCCGTTTGTTTTCTGAGCACTTCCTTACTTTCTGGCACTGTAAGGCACCCCGTGCTCACCTTTTGTTTCCCCTGCCCTGCCCCTAGAATGCGACGTTTCTCCAAGCAGTCCTGGCGCCTTTTACTGGGCGATGGCGTTTAGAAACCCACATCTGGCCCCGAGTGTGCATGCGCTTTTGGGCTGCTGTCACTCTAGCTAGGAAGTGCGTGTGTTTGTACTGACCTGCGATTGCTCAGACACTCATGATTGTGTCTCGATGGTCCTAGACACGAGCCTGTGCCGACGTTTCAGACTCGAATCCAGGAGCACGTGACCCGTTCTGCCGCCTCTGCTTACCTGTGACTTTTCCTGTCCGCCAGTGAGGACCCTGCTGCCTCCATCCCCCAGCCCGCTACTTGTCTCACTCCCGTGTACATGAAGAGCCCTTTCGGGACCGTTAGCCCAACTTCTGTAGGAAACGATTGGCCGAGTAGAGCACGGTGTCTGTGTAAGTTTCTCTGTCTTGGGCCTCATAGTTTCCGGCCAAAGCACTGTTTTCCAAGCTCCGAGGTCAGCTCCATCCTCCCCTTCAGTCAGCATGGCGTGTATTTGTCACAGTTTGATACTTTTGTCAGTTTGCGTTCCATCCTGGAGCCTCCATCCTCTTGGTTGATTTTTTAAAATTTGCACTTGTTAAAGTTCACCGTCCATCCAGGCGAGTTCCATCCCCTGACAGCCTCCACCTTACTGCGTTCCCTCTGCAGTAACCGCTCCCTCCTTTCCCAGCGCCTGGCAACGCCCAGCTGCTTGCTGTCCCCAACATGGCCTTTTCCAGATGCCACGTGAAGGAGTCCTGCATACGGTGCCTTCTGGTCTGGCGTCTTTCACTTGGGTTGGTGCATGTGGCTGCGTGAATCAATAGCTTGTTCCTTCTCACCCATGAGCGGTGTCCCGCGATACGGACGTACCAGAGTTTGTTTACCAGTCATCTGTGCAAGGACCAAGTGGTTGCTACCAGTTTTGGGTGATGATGAGTCAAGCTGCTGCAAGCACTCTGCAGGGTTTCTGTATGAAAATAAGTCTTCAGTTCTCTGGGATAAATGCCCATGAATCCAGTTCTGGGCTGTGCCTTGTGGGGGCCAAGGCGGCCTCCGTGGCAGTCGGGCAAGTTCTGAGGCAGAAAAGAGGAAGGTCGCCATGGGGCGGGGGGACACTGCCCATCCCTGTCCCGCTCAGCCCTGAAGTCTGAGGTGAGTGGAGATCTGAAGGGCGTGGCGGTCACTCCTCCTGGGGCGCCTGGAAGTTCCTTCCAGGACCATCCTTGAAGGAGGAGTGGCAATGGCACAGGAGGGGCTGTCGGGGTGACTGAGGGATGCTATGTGATGGGCGTCATGGAATCGTCTGGCACCCTCTGAGGTGGGTACGACCAGCCTCATTTCCTGCTGGGGAAACCGAGGTACAGCGTTTGCTCACTTACACCAGGGCTTGCTGGTGGTGGGGCTGGGACTGAGCCAGACGGATTGGTGCCAGGGTTCACCCCCTCCCCAGCACATCCCGCCACCTCTGGTGGCCTTGGTGCTGGACCTAGGGCTCTGGAGGTTTCCCAGAGGCTGTGGGGAGACGTTTTCAGCACAGGAGGAACACGGTTGTCTTTGCAAAAGGCCACGTTGGCTGCTGGGCGGATTGGAGGAGGTTCAGGCTGAGGGGCCAGTGCAGGGCTGCCACGGTTGTCTGTGTCGGCATCAGGGCTGTGGCCGCGGGGGTGTGAGGGGTGGGCAGGGCTCAGAGGCAGTGCGGGCAGGGTCCCTCGGGACTGGGTGGTGACTGGGTCTGGGGGGTGAGCAGGGGTCACTATGAATGCCTCCGGACTTCTGGCTAAGAGACGTGCCCACTTTCTAAGATCACAGGTATGAGGAGTTGAGTTGACTTGGTGTATTGGCTGCCATAACAAAACCAGAGACTGGGGGTGCGGCTTAAGCCATGGAAATGGATTTTCTCACGATTCTGGAGGCTGGAGGTTGGAGGTCAAGGTGTGGGCAGTGCTGGTTCCTCCTGAGGCCTCTCTGCTTGGCTTGCAGACGGCTGCCTTCTCCCTGTGTCCTCCCTTGGTCCTCCCTCTGCGTGTGTCTGTGTCCTAATCTCCTCTTATAAGGGCTCCAGTCATAATGGATTTGGGCCACCCTAACGACCTTGACCTCTTTAAAGACCATGTCTCCAAATGCAGTCACACTGTGAGGTTCTGGGGGTAAGGGCTTCAACATGTGAATTTGGGGAACACTGTTCAGCCCCTGACACTTAGGAATGGGGTTCGAGTGGCCTGTGGGACACACACGAGATGGAGTGATGGTGGCTTTTCAGGCCTGATGTTGAGGACAGAGGTAGGGGCTGGCGACTTGGGAGTGGGTGGTTTGCAATCAGAGGGAATAGAACCTTCCAGCAGATCCTATTTTCCAACTTGACCACACGCCCTTCCATGCCCCATGATACAAGGTGCCGCTCCCATTGAGAGGTGGGGCCTGGGTTCTCTCTGCTCCACCCTGGACGGGACTGTGATCCAGAGGCAGTGACACCTGTGACTTGTGAGGCTGTGTCATCCACAGCGGCACCCCGAGAGTGCACCGGGCTCTCCTGGGAAGATGTTCTCAGCACCCCGACATCCTGCCGCTGAGACGGAAAGAGCGCGTGGGGAGCTGTTCCTCCAGATGCATGAGAGCCGCCCAGCTCCAGACCTCGGGACAGGATGATGTATCCTTGCTGTTGTCGTGAGCCCCTACATTTTGGGGCTGATGTGTTACACAGCAGTGGTAACTGGAACCACTGTTTTCTCTCCAGCTTCAAAGAATGAAGTAAGATTTATTATACGGTGCTTTTAAGCTTAGTTCGGCTGAGACACAGAAGAAGTGAAATATGGTTGCTTGTGCTTTTCATTCTCCTGTCAATTTACGGACAAAGTGGAGCGTGGAGCCAGCACTAACCCGAGTTTAGAAATGGCAGATTTTTCAGAAGTAATTCATTAATCAAACCTAATGGTCTCTGATGTTTTTATGTGAATCTCAGAATTCAGTTTTGCTAATTGTCTTCTTTTTAATTTGTGATTCTTCTATGGAAGTTAGTCAAATGATCTCACCATCTACAGTTGGAATGAGACCTTCAGTGTAGAGATTTCTAAGTGTAATTAAAAAAAAAGCACATGGAGGGAAGTTTGATTAAATAGACTTTTATAGCCTTGGTTTTCTAAACAACAAAAGTTAATTACAGTGGGGTGTTGGCACTTGCACGGAACTCTTCATCCACGGAATTCTGAGCAGTTTACTAAAACTTGAAATGTTAGTCTGATATTTATTCAGTATGCAAATAAAGCACGTAAAATATTCCATCAAGCACTTTAAATAGTCAGCCAAACATATCTTCTTTTATTATTAGGTCAGGAAGCTCAAATACATTTACTCTTTATTGGTTTAACTAGCATATTGAATATACAATTTGGTGCAAACCTATTCTTTTCTCATCAAAGCTTGAAACACCAGCAACTGTTTTGTGGGATTTGAAATTCTATTCTTTAAGGTAAATAGCTGTGTTTCCTATTAATGCTCTCGTTATTTATTTAGATCCAGACAGGAAGGCAGCCATGGGATGAAAACATTCATTTAAAGGCTGGTGGTGATTTTCTGTTTGTTTGATGCTGAACTAATATTGGCCCACTCAGAAGTTAATTTCATTCTTTCTGTTTTGATAGAAACCTCCAAAGCAAATTACTGTTGGCCGTTTCTGTTCTTGAAGGCCCTGATAATACTCTCAAGTTCTTGGCTATGGGAATCCCGCGCTTGGGCTGCCTTTCCTGGCATGTCAGCCCACACTGGGGGAGGGTAAGGGATGCGGGGTCTCTGTCAGGGGCATCTTGGGCTCTCCAGGTGGGATCCGGGAGAGGGGGCAGGGCATGGGGGCAGAGGGTGGATCCAGGGGGAAGGAGGCCTCTCCCTAGCCACAACTCCTCTGTCCCAGGCACCAGAACCTGCCCCCACGGGAGTTTCATTCCTGGGGTTTGGCCAGCACCCTCCCCCCCCCCCCACCGGTTTTTAAAAAATGCAAATTACCCTCAGAAGAGCACGTGCTGGTGTCATTAACATTCCTTGGACCTGGAGTGGAGAGATAAGAAGAGGGTGGCCTAGGAGTCTGAGGTCCTGGAGGAAGCGTGTGGGGGAGTGGGCAGCCGTGCTGGGGCAGAGCACGCCGGGCTCGCCCAGGCTCAGACGCCCACGGCTGCACCCGCCTCCCCTGTCCCCAGGTGGGGTGGGGGCGTCTGGCTAGGGAGGGTCCTGTGATGCTCTGTTCTGACCCAGCCCCCCAGATCCTCCTCACCCGGGTCTCCCTAAAGCACCACGTCAGAGACCTTTGGGTGTGCGCTGGGGCCGGTGGGTGGGAGCGCTATCCCCGGTCCTCCCGGCCACGGACCTCCCTCCTCTGGAACCGATGCCTGCTGGTCCAGGCCATCTGCTCACCTGCTCAGACAAGTTTCCCTTCCAGCTGCACTCAGAGCTGATCTTCCGCAAACCATTTAAAGGAAACTTTGCTTGGAAGCATAAACCGAGTAGGCAATTCACGCTGCTTTCGTTCTGGTGGTGGGCGACCTGGGAGTGCTGGGTCCCTGCCTTCCCGGCCCCTCTCTCCCACCACAGTGGACCCTAAAGAAGTTTCCAGAAACTGTCAGCTCGGTTTGAAAAAGTCTGTGGACGAGTTACAATTTTCTGTGTGCTCTGCACGTGTGTGACGATTTCCCAGGACCCTTGCGGACGTGACATATCGTATTTCGTTTTTTCTCTGAATGGAATCCATTTAGCTTCTCATCACCTCATTGGTAGGTGGGCATGGAGTGGGGTCTGGGAATTCTGGAGGCTCCTCCCCCCGCCCCTGGGATCTTACCAGGACCTGGGCATGGGCGAGCCCCTGTCCTACTCGTTCCCCTCTGGGATCCGGACCTGCTCCCTGTCTAGGCTCTCAGGTCCGAGCGAGGCCCCTCTGGAGGCGACCCCTGCTCCCTCCTCCGTGACCCCGTGCCGAGGTGTGTGGCCCCATAGTTGGTCCTGCGTCCCGCTGCCCTGCCAGGGAGGTCCACCACAGGCCCCCATCTGGCCATCCTGGGAGTCACTCTGCAGGGAGGACCACAGCCTCTCTGAGTCGGGAACCACAAACCTCAACCGTTCCATTCCAGGGAGGCTCTGGCTCTGTCCCTCCTGATGGGCTAGAAACGCCAACCCTGGGAGACCCTCGGAGGTCGAGGAGAGGCTTGGCTGTCCATCCCTGGACCCAGTGAGCAGCATGAGAGGTTATGATGTTACTTACATTCGTTTCCAGTGGCTGCAGTAACAAATTACCACTAACGCAGAGGAGTGACACAGCACGGAACTATTACCCTAGAGTTCCAGGTGGGGCAGAAGTGCGAAGTGGGTCGGCAGGGTTGGTTCCTTCCCGAGGCTCCGGAGACTTCCTGCTCCCTGCCTTTTCCGGCTTCTGGAGGTGCCTGTGTTCTTGGCTGCCACCCCATAATGCTCCAGCCTCTGCTTCTGTCGCCATCACATCTCATTCTCTGATCTCACCCCCTGCCTCCCTCTTATAAGGATCCTGATGACAACAGGCCCACCTGGGTGATCCAAGGTCATCTCCCCGTCTCGAGATCGTCGTCTTCATCACGTCTACAAAGTCCCTGCTGCCATGGAAGGTCACACACACACACAGGTTCTGGGGATCAGGGCATGGGCCTCCTCCAGGGCCTTGATTCTGCCGACCACGTAACTTAGGTACATCTCACCCTGTGTGACACATCTGCTTTTCTGCCTGGTTCTCTGGACCCTGCCCTGGGCTTTCTCTACACTTGGTCTAGACCTTTTGGCCTCCCCTGGCCCTGCGTGAGCCCCAACTCCAGGGTGCTGCCGGCCGCCCTTTCTGTCAGGATCCTTGGCCGGCCCTTTCGCAGGCTGGGCCTCGCTTGGCCAAGCCCTGACCCAGCCCCTGGCTGACCCCTGCGCCTTCCAGCGGTGCCAGCGCAGCAGCGTCCTGACCTGGTCCAGTCTGGGACTACTAACCCCTGGCCTGTGAGCAGCCCCTGATGGGCAGCCTCTCCTAATTAGATTTCCGGAAGTTGGTTCAGGCAGAACTGTGGCTTGAGAAGCTGAAATTGTTAAAAGAAATGTCTTGACGCTCTGATGCCACTGGCCCTTTCACCTGCATTTTGGGGAGAGGACAGCCCAGGCTCTGGGAGGCTGTTCAGTTGTTGGGGCCTGTCTGGGACGTGGCGGCTAGTTGGGGCCAGGTGTCCCTGCACCGCCCGGGCTCTGGCCCCATCTGCTTCCAGGTCCCCCCAGTGGCAGCTGCAGCCCCAACTGCATGAGCTTCGGCAGGTGTCAGGGCTCGATTAAATATGACAGGACGCCTTTAAGAACTGTGTTTTCTACCTACCGTAACCTGCTGCTCTGATGTTCTCATGTTGCTTTTGTGTCGGTGACGCACTTACATTATTTATCAATCAGCTTTTGGTTCTTAATCATGAAAGAAAAGTTAATCTGAATTTTTTTCCAGGAGTCACTCATTCTGGTTTTCAAATTAAATACATTTGTCAGCTTAATCCAGAAACCGGGGGCTGGGATGATCTGACCCTTAGGGCGGGCTTCTGGTTTTCAGGAACATCGGGTTTGGGCTAATTTGGGGCTGGAGTGGGATGGGGTCAGGGCAGCTTCCCTCCCCCCATTGCAGAGAGTGTGCCAAAGCCTTCCTGACTTGTGCGGATCCCCACTGCTTTGTGTCCTTCTGACCATCTAGTTTTTGTAAGTGAAGGCTGCAACCTGGACACTGTCCGGTGCAGTTATTTAGTGACTGAGAAATAGGTGTTCATTAACTTCTTGTTTTCAATTAATCTGAAGTTGGTTTACACCTGGGGCCCACAGCTTGTCAGTAAAGGTGCATAATGCACATTAATTACTTTTATTTGGGGCTGATCCACCCAGACTGAGACCCCTCCCGCCTCGTAGGTACCTTGTCACTAGCTTGCAGGCCGTCTTCCCCCCCACGGACTGCCCAGCAATCACTGTTATCCTGAGGAAATCCCTACACCCAAAGGAAAGAAAACGCAGCCCCCCCCCCCTTTCTCTCTCACCTCCGTCCTCTTCCTTTTCCCCACCCCTCCCCGCCAATCGGGCGACCAAGCTTCCTCTCCCCCCCCCCCCCCCCCCCCCCCCCCCCCCCCCCCCCGGGTGTAAAGGGGTTTGGGAAATCTGGGGTGTGGATATCTCCCTTGTCTCCCACATCCCATCCTTCTTGAGGCCTTACAGCCTCCCAGACACCCCTGAGGTGTCTGGCCAACAAGATGCTGGAGGTTTGGGGCGTCTGGGATGGCTCCGAATTGTCCCTGAGCCCAGGGACACAGGGCCTTTCCTTGCCTCTTCCTCCTCTTTCCCCTCCGCCTTCAGGGTGATGTGGCAGCCGGAGGGACGCACGGGGAGGCTGACCCTCGCTGCGTCCAGCCACGGAACCAAAGCCGTCTGCTTCCAGCTGTGGGCTCCCGTTAGGTTTGAGCCCCCGTGTGTTGCGTTTGTGACGGTCCTTCTGATACTGGAGCCCTGAGCATTTCTAACAGGCGCAGAAACGCCTAAGGATGCCACTCGTACTTGCCAAATAGCTAAGCTGCGTCCACGACGTCACAGGGATGGTGGCTCTCACCACTTTGTGGCCGTCCGGGGGGCGTCAGTGGACGCAGCCTGAGGGAGGGCACGCCTCCAGACGTCAGTGCTCAGTGGGGACTCTGGGCATCGGGGCGGCAACTCCCTACTGAGTCGACCCCTGCCCCCGCCGCAGCACCGCCCCCACCGCTGTCTCAGCCAGCCTGCTCCCTGGAGATGGCGGAGCAGGTGGGAGAGCCCGGGGTGGGGGGACGGAGTCAGAGGCGCTTCATGGGGCGCGGGCCAAGCAGACTGCAGAGGGGAGCGCTTTGCTCCCTGGAGAGGGGAAGTCGGCCCCGTGGAGCTGGGGGCCGCTGCTCCCTGCCTCGCCCACCCCACCCAGGGGGACGAGCTCCTGCTGTTGCGTCTTCCCCACGTCGTGCCGGTCATTTGGTAAGGGCAGAGCCAAGGCCCCCTCCTGCTCTCGGGGGCAGAAGATGGGGTGACTGTTATGGGTGCCCCTTGGTGCTTCCCCCGCCCCCAGCGCTGGAGGCAGAGCCGGTTCTGACTGTGGAGATGACAGCGCCAGTTTGGGAAGACACAGAGAGGGACCCTGGTCCTCCTCCCCCAGACAGTGCCTTGGCGAGGGGTACGGGCAGGCGGGAG
This sequence comes from Lipotes vexillifer, assembly GCF_000442215.2. Lineage (NCBI taxonomy): Eukaryota > Metazoa > Chordata > Mammalia > Artiodactyla > Lipotidae > Lipotes > Lipotes vexillifer. Next base: position 2,567,960 of record NW_006778824.1, on the reverse strand, counting down.
GGGCCTGGCACTGCCCCCGCCATCTGTCCTGGTCCTGAGGCCGAAGTCCCCCAGCCTGGGCTTGGTGGCTGTGTCTTCAACCCTCCAGCCACTGTCCCGGGATGGAAGGAAATGCTCCGGGTGGAAGCACCTGGAAAAATAACGCCGGGTTAAGAAAGGGCCGCTATGATTTTGGAGCGGTTGCGGCTGGACGCAAAAGCGGAAGCGCCAGGGGCCGCCTCCTTAGGGCGGACTCTTCAGCCGCCTCCGCGGCACCCCTGCCGCGAGTCATCGCTTCTTGCCTGAGCCGCAGCTGGGCAGCCTCGGGTGGCACTTTCCATCACGAGTAGAGCAGCCGTGAGGTCTGGGGGTGCATGGGGCGTGGGTGTGGAGGACACAGCCGGAGTCCCGGTCCTGCCAGAGGCACGGACGCTGCGTCCCAGGTGTTGGGCAGAATGCTCTTCCCCCCCAACCCCCACCCCGACCCGGGTCCCCCCAACCCACTTCTCACCTGGGGGAGGGGGGAGAGTGGGCTGGTCTGCACGCCGGGGGATGGATCACAGTGGCCCCTGGGTTTTGCTCTGCAAAGCCGTGACTTCCTGACGTAGATCCCTCCTGTTAGCGTCTCTTGTCTCAGCTTTCTGACTTGTTAAAGGGGTGGTGGTCCTACTTTGCAAGGTTGTTTAGGGTTAAATGAGGTTTCTGTGTCCACCGAGTGGCACAGAGCCTGTTATCAACTGCTAAGCTATTGAGGTCAAGAGGTGGCGGGAAACTCTCATACCCTAATTTTACAGGGGGGACACGGAGGCCCCACTTCTAGAGCTTATGCAACTTAAGGTGCAAACAAATGAAATAAAGGGTGGACTAAAACCTGTATGACCATCAACTTTAGCACTGTGGGCGGTGTCCACCCCTGTTCTCCCAGCATCTGTGTTGGGAGTGCCATCAGGCCCTGGGGTGGGGGGCACAGGATCCAGCATATTTTGGGGTCTTATCAATCAATATACGATAGGGATAAATTTCCACATAAACTTCTCAACTGTTTTCATTACTCTGCTGTGCATTCAGAACGTCAGCATATCTCTTCTTGTTTGGCGATTGTAAAGTTTGTTTTCCTAGTGGCTGGAAACCATGTTTTCCTCGTCATTTGCAAGACATTTATCGTGTTGGTGCAGGCACCTTTCCCTAAGCTGGAGTGTCTTTGTAATACAAACAGAAGAGCTTTTAAAGTTACCAGGACATCAGAGACTTAGGTTTGTTGTAAAATTTCTCCAGGAACACAGTCTGCATACAGACGCCCAGGCTCCAGATTTGGCGAGCATCCTTTTTTTTTTAAAGTGTTTCTTAATTTTTAAAAATATTTATTTATTTTATTTTATTTATTTTTGTCTGCATTGGGCCTTTGTTGCTGTGCGCGGGATTTCTCTAGTTGCTGCGAGCAGGGGCTACTCTTCGTTGTGGTATGCTGGCCATTCATTGCAGTGGCTTCTCTTGTTGCAGAGCATGGGCTCTAGGCACGCGGGCTTCAGTAGTTGTGGCGGGTAGAGCCCTAAGCTGGAGTGTCTTTGTAATACAAACAGAAGAGCTTTTAAAGTTACCAGGACATCAGAGACTTAGGTTTGTTGTAAAATTTCTCCAGGAACACAGTCTGCATACAGACGCCCAGGCTCCAGATTTGGCGAGCATCCTTTTTTTTTTAAAGTGTTTCTTAATTTTTAAAAATATTTATTTATTTTATTTTATTTATTTTTGTCTGCATTGGGCCTTTGTTGCTGTGCGCGGGATTTCTCTAGTTGCTGCGAGCAGGGGCTACTCTTCGTTGTGGTATGCTGGCCATTCATTGCAGTGGCTTCTCTTGTTGCAGAGCATGGGCTCTAGGCACGCGGGCTTCAGTAGTTGTGGCTCACGGGTAGAGCGCAGGCTCAGTTGTTGTGGCGCATGGGCTTAGTTGCTCCGCGGCATGTGGTATCTTCCCAGACCAGGGCTCCAACCCCTGTCCCCTGCAATGGCAGGCGGATTGTTAACCACTGCACCACCAGGGGAGCCCTGGCGAGCATCCTTTGAACACCTTCTCTGTGCAAGTTCGCCTGGGGAATTTTGTACCCTCACTCCCTTCACCCCAGCGCGAGTTCAGGGTGGTGGGCACAGGTGTTGGGGATGGGGCACTGGCCTTGCAGGGAGAGGCAGAGGCAGGCTTGGAGCCGAGGGGCCGAGCACCCCTGTGGGCATCACGGAGGTGATGGCAGGGCTGGCAGCAATGGTGGTGGCAGCAGGGACTTCCCTGAGATCCTGTGACGTGCATGTCTCTGTGCCAAGTGCTTTTCCTCTGTTGTCTTCTGTGGGGCAGGTCTGATCCCCCATGCACCTGGCCAGAGCTGGTCCTCAGGATGGGTCGTGGGTGGGGCCAGCAGGTCAGGTTGCTTCCATGAACAGTGATGCTAAATATCACCGCCTTTGCATAGGCTCCAGAAAGTAAGGAAGACGTTAGGCGATGACCCCTGAAGGCCGTGCAAGCCGGCTGCTTGTTGGCAGAATTCACCGCCTCCCGTTCTTCCAAGCCCGGGTATGGGCCAGGTGCTTCTCCTGCTTCGGTTCTTTCTGGATTTCTCCTCTGCCCTCCTCTTCTGCTTTAAGCAAGGGCTCACCTGATTGGGTAACCCAGAACACTCTTACTATATTAAGGTCAACACATTAGTAACCTTAATTCCATTGGCAAAGTCCCCTCTTCCACGCGAGTGATACCAGAGGGCACAGGTGATGGGGCCCGGCTGCCCCTGCTAGCCTGGGCAGTGCCACTTCAGAGCCCACAGAGGCTGCAGGCCCCTCCATCGCCCCCGCCCTCCCCCCTGCATGGCGTGTGCCCAGGTCGACACTGGCCAGACCCCTGTCCTCTTGGACAGTATGGTTTGCATGCATGACCTCCTCTTGGGGACCTGATTTCTGGCCACATCCACCCCTTGGTCCCTGTTCTCTCTCCTGCCCCACTTTCCTCTCCCTGCATGTTGACTGGTAAGACTGAGGCTGGAAGCTGGGGTGATTTCAGCACACAGTAGGAAAACACTTTCCACACTGCCTCCCCCGCAGAGGGCAGTCAAGCTGAGGCCACACACTTGAACTTACTGGGGCTTTGTATTCTCTGGGGGGTTCCTGGTAGACAACATACAGTGTGTTATGAAGACCGAAACATATTATCTTCAATTATCAGAGTGTTTAGACCATTTACGTTTAATGCAATTACTGGCATTAATTAATTAATTATTAATATATTTGGGATTAAGTCTACTATCTTGCTTTCTATTTCTCATCTCTTCTTTGTGTTCTTTGTTCCTTTTTTGCCTCTTTTTCTGACTTCTTTGGGATTATTTGAATAGCTTTAATATGTAATTCTTTTCTGTCTTTTTATTGAGATGTAGTTGACATATAATATATTGGTTTCAGGGATACAGCATAGTGATTCAATATTTGTTTATATTTAGTTTTATCTCCACTGTTTGCTTACTAGTTTTTATTTCGTCGTCTTGTTATTATTTTTAGTGGTTGCTCTAGGATTTAAATATAGTGTAATAGCATTTTTTTTTGCTTGAAGAATTGCCTATATTTTTTGTAGTATACTTCTGCTAGAGATGAATTCTCTCAGCTTTTGTCTGTTGCAAAAAGTCTGTATTTTACCTTTCTTTTTCAAACGTATTTTGCTGCTGAGCGTAGAATTCCAAGTTGACGTTTTTCTTTCAGCAATTTAGTGAAAGAAAAATCCATTGTGCTCTGGATTTTATAGTTTCTGATAAGAGCTCTGCCATCATTCTTATCTTTAGTTCTTTGCAAATGGTGTCTTTTCCCTCTGCTTCCTTTTAAAATTTTCTCTTTAGTACTAGTTTACAGCAATTTGATTATGATGTGCCTGTGTTATTTTTAATTAATTAATTACTTAGTTATTTATGTTTATTCTGTTTGATGCTTGTCCAGCTTCTTGGATCTGTGGGTTTACACATGTCACCTAATTTGGATCACTTTCAATTTTGATTTCTTCAAATATATTTTCTGTCACCCCTCTCTCTCCTCTCCGCATTGGACTCCAATTACACATACTTTAAACTACTTTATATTGTTCCAAAGGTCACTGAGCCTCTGTTCATATTTTTTCTCCCTGTGCTTCATTGTGTATAGTTTTTTTTGCTGTGTAGTCAAGTTCGTTGATCTCTTGTATGGTGTCTATTCTGCTGTTCATTTCATCAGGTGCACTTTTAAAATTTCAAATGTCATATTTTCAGGTCTAGAAGTTTTATGTGGGTCTTTAAAGAATATCTTCCATGTCTCTTCTCATTGTGTTCCTTTACTTCCTTGAGGATGTAGAGCATGTTGATAATAGGTATGTTAATGTCCTAGTCTGGTCCTTGACTTAAGCCCAGGGCGCAGCATCTCAGACAGCTCTGAGGGACTTCTCTGAAGAGGTGAGGGGGGTGGGGGGGAGCCAGGGTATATAGTTTTTGCAACAAAGACCGGGTAGTTGCAATATCAAAAGATTATCATTCATTAAAGAAAACCAGACATCCCTAGTTAAGGAATTTAGCACTTTTCTGTGTATGGGAAGATGCAGGAGTCTGGGCTCACTGAAATCGTTCTTTTGATGTGCCCCTCAGCCACATGGGGCCAGCGTCCTGTGCTTTCTCATCCTGAGTCTCCTCAGGCGGCACCATCGGGGGTGGAGGTGCTGCAGCAGCTGACCGCTAGGTGGCGGGCATCCTGTTCCATCCTGACGTCCCTCAGGGCTCACCATCTGGGTGGCTGTAATGTGATGGTTTGATGGCTGCAACATCCTTTGTTTACTGATATGACAGCAATGTTTTTCATTCACAGGTTCCCCTCAAATGTTCTGTGGCCCAGAATCAGCCTCAGACAGTGAGCTCTCAATCTATTTATTTCTCTTCCCGTAGGGATCACTGTCTTGCATTGTCTTTTTTCCACTTTTTTCTGAAAACAGTTGTTTTATATATTTTGTCTGATTTTCTAGTTGTCTATGGTAGGGGGACAGTTTCAGTAGCAGTTAATCCTTCATGACCAGTAACAGAAGTTGCTGATAGTTACTCTTGAAAGACTGTTCTGAGTCCCTTATTATTGAAATGCTCTTTTGTCATCTTGAGGTGGCAGCTGCCAGAGCTGGAAGTGACCCCACGCCTTGCAGGTGTGGGGAAGCCTCCGGGTCCCGGCAGGGCAGGGAGCTGGAAGCCTTGGGCGGCTGTGGCGGTTTGTCATTGTGATGCATGTGGACACGTGTGGTGCTTCCTCCTTGAGTTCAGTTCTGCAGAGGCTGTTGCTCGATACTCAGTGAGCATCCAGGAATCTGCAAACATGCTGTAGAGGTAGAAAGTTCACAGTCATATTAGGTGTAGGAACTTGCAGATACATTACTTCCTCTTTCCTTTTTTACATTTTAGGCAAATAGAAATGGTATGTTTTCCCCTGAAAGTGTGTTTGGTGGCCCTGGTGGCAGCAGCAGTGTATTTTGAAGGTCTGCTAACTGCAGGGAAGTGAGAACTAAATTTAAGTACAAAAGCAAACAGTTCTTAAATGCAGTTATCTTTCTTTTATTGCTCTTACGAAACCCTCAAAGTCAAGTTTGCATCCTGGGTAAGACCAGGAGCCCAGGATTCCCTGGGTCTGAGTTTGTCTCCTGCTTCCCCCTTTACTGGCTGTTTGATCTTGGGCAAATTGCTTATCATCTTTTCTAACCTCAGATGGCACATCAGTAAAGTGGAATACGAATAACACCTCCAGAGGGGGGTTGTTATGAAGATTGAATGAGCTGGTACACGCAAAATGCCGAGTGTGTAGTAAGTGTCCGGTGAATGTTAGCTGATACCACTGTAGATATTGCTGTAGATGGCCACGGATGTTTTCTCGCGTCCGGTAAAGTTGCAGGATTACTTAATCAATGGGGTGACTGTCACAAGAACCACAACACGTGGGCCTACTCAACCTGGTGATTCCCAAATGCCTCTCAGCACTGGCTGCTCCCAGAATACCTGGGGAGCTTGTTAAAAGATGGGTACCTAGCTCCACCTCAGCCCAGCTGGATCAGAAGATTTGGGACCTGTATGTTTAACTGTTCCATGGGCAATTCTGACCTATGGCCAGGTTTGGAACCATTAATTTGCACAAAATGAGTTTTTCTTATTTGGTCAGTAAGTATTTAAAAAACAAGTGAAATTTTGAAAAAACAACAACAATAAAAATGTACTAAATGCTAGAATCATATTCCAGTCCAAAGCCTGGAATCCACAGAATTTCTGTCTCTAGCTGTTGGACATAGATTAGGCATGCTGCAATGACACAGTAAGTTATGTTCTTTCATCTTTCAAGGTGCTTCCTAGCTTTGTTTTTTGCCTTTTTTATGCTCACGTTGGAAGCAAGCAGTTGGTGGATTTAGGTGAAGAAATCAAAAGATTGGGAAACTTTATTAAATCTCTTAAACCCATGTGTATATGACAGAGAGAAGGGCGGAGAGGCCTCCCCGTTCCCGCCAACGGCCTCAAGCCCATCAGAACTTGCCCTTTGTCTCCTCTGTAAACCCTGAAAAGCTTTTTCTCTGGGAGTATTTTAGAGCAAATACCAAACATCACATGATTTCTCCCACAAATACTTTAATATCTATTTGTAACAGGTAAGGACTTAAGGAAAACATAACCCAAAATTCCATTATCACATTCAGCAGAATTAACAATGCTTTCTTAATATAATCTATACCCAACCCATGTTCAGTTTCCCCCAGCTTCCTATGAAAATGTCGTTTTACAGTTGGCTTGTTTTTAATCAGGAGCCAAACACGGTCCACACGTTGCCTGTATTTGACGCGTCTGTTAACTGACTTTGAATAAACCGTGGCTCCTCTTTCTTCGGCCCCTCCCTTCATGCCAGCGCCTTGTGATGGAGCTGGGACATCTGTCCTGTAGCCACCTCCCAGGCCCTGGGTTCACTGATGGTAACTTGTGGTTTTGTTTAATGTGTTCTTATCGCTTCTCTTTCCTGTGCAACGGGAGGTAGAGTGTAGTGTGGAACCAGCTTTGTTTTTGTCCTTTGGTGAAAAGGAGACGCCCAGGGGTGGGGTGTGTGAATCAAATCCAATCCGCACATTTCTTGTTCTTCTTCCCCTCACTCTCTCACACCCCTTGCAATTTATTTGTTGAAAAAACCATTTTATGGGTCCTGTAGGGTTTTCCACAGCTTGGGTTTTGCCGGCTGCGTGGTGTGTGTGTGTGTGTGTGTGTGTGTGTGTGAGTCGCATGTTCCCCTGTATTTCCTATAAGCTGGTAATTAGATCTCAAGGTTCAGTCACATTCAAGGTTGTGAGGGTTTTTCTTGGCAAGAGGGAGATGTATGAACTTCCATTAAGAGGCGAGGATGTCCGATTCTCTCTCTTTTTATGATGTTATAAGCCATCAGTGATCAGCCCAAATCCATTAATTTACTAGGGATTGAATTTCAAATGGTGTTATTATAATTCTTCCTTTATTAGATGGACTGTTGCTACGAAAAGAAGTTTCTCATTAAGTGTTTAGTTATAAGAGAAAGTTCATACAGGAGAGGCAGGGTAAATGCTTGATCCATTCCCTCTATTTACTGTCTTTCAAAATAATGACCTGGTTCTCTAGCATGCTCCAGAGGTGACCAGTGAGTCTTAAAAAATGATTGTTATGAACTTGTGACTTTGAACAATTTGATACATTTAACCTGTTGCAGTTATCTCTATTGATTCTGAAATTGTTCCATCTTGGGGCTGGGGAGCATCTTCACATTGGATTCTGAGTCCTTTTGGCCTGACCCAGTCTTTGATAACATCTTTGCTTTCTGCCAAGACAAAACGTTCCCGGCTCATCTTGTACATATTCCATCTTACTGAGTCAGACATTTTAAAAGAAGGGTTGTTTAGTTTTAGTGTGACCTAGAAAATAAGGTGGTAGGAATGCTTATTGCTACTGGGTTGGTTGTTGCTTTTAGGCTTTTCCAGTGGTCGGGCTAGGAAACACACATGTTTTTAGAGATAAAGAAACAATAACTTCATACTAGTTGTTTCAATTAAAATGAAACCCCATAGAATTTTTATTTACCCTCATTTGTCCTATGTCTCTATCTCCCTTTCTCCCATGCTGAAAATTCCAACTCCCAGTTGCACCAATGTAATTACTGATTTGTGATGCACCCGCACACACAAGTCTCAGAATAATGCTACCACCATCACGCTTACCTCTAACACTGCCGCCACTGATTCGTGAAATCAGTTTAAAAGGTTCTCGCAGTTCTTTTTGTCCTTAGACTATATCCCACTAGGAGGTACAGTTATCTTGCTGCGATTTAAAATTATTTAAAATAATTCCCCTCTAAGAAGGTATGCCATTAACTTAAAACACAGTTGTGTTCATATGGCTCAACTTTGAATTTTAGGGACTGATTTTAAATTTAATTTTGGTTTATAGATATATGAAATAGCTACCGGTTTCCAAAGTCAAATGGATAGAACAAGGTATATTCACAAAAAAATTGGGCTTCTCTCCCTGTTGCTTCCTCTCTGTTCTGTCTCCCTCCAAAAGTAACTGTTAAAAATATCTTTTAATTTAATTGGTTAATGAAATACATTTAGGAATGTATTTAATTTATTATTTGCTTTATTTTCATATGTTCAGATATATATTGACGTATTTTAAAAAAATGTCTCCACCGTTTTTAAAAGAACATGCCATATGTATTTTTGTCCACCCTGCTTTTCTTCTACTTAAATTCCACATAAGTATATAGAGAAATTCCTCCTTTCTGTTTTGCAGCTGTGTGGTATTCCATTTTGTTAATGTACCATTGTTTGATCAAACAGTCCCCATTAACGAACATTTGAGTGAATTCTAGTCTTTTCTACTACTAATTGTGCTTCACTAAATAGCTTGGGGCATATGTCTAACATGCGCTAGGATAGATTTCTACGGACGCAGTTATTGTATCAAAGAATAATTGCAAACGTAATTTTTCTAAATATTACCATACTTTCATGCCCTCTATAATGGTTATAGTGTCAGTGTGGTAATTTTAAAATTCTATCATTTCCTCTGCACTTACTAACTGGACTGCAAATAAAGACTGTTTGCCTTCGTTAACTATTTGATTTACCTGAAATACAGTCCCTACAGAAAAGGCAAGATAGATGCTTTATTCTTTCTTTTTATATGTTATAATTCATACAGATGAGTTGGTTCCCTAGCAATCATTATGAACCTCATCATTTTCAGTATTATTATGAACCCATCACTTTATATCTATTGTGATTTAACCCATTATATATATATATATATATATATATATATTTTTTTTTTTTTTTTTTTTTTTTTT
>NW_006778824.1:2547484-2558479 GCF_000442215.2 Lipotes vexillifer | reverse complement strand
TTGCGGTACGCGGGCCTTCCACTGTTGTGGCCTTTCCTGTTGCTGAGCACAGGCTCCGGACGCGCAGGCTCAGCGGCCATGGCTCATGGGCCCAGCCGCTCCGTGGCATGTGGGATCTTCCTGGACCGGGGCCCGAACCCGTGTCCCCTGCATCGGCAGGCAGACTCTCAACCACTGCGCCACCAGGGAAGCCCAACCCATTATATTTTAAAAAATATACTTGTTATTTTGGACTAATTTTAGGTTTACCAAAAAGTTGCCAAGACAGTGCAAAGAATACCTAATACCCTCTTTATACCGTTTCCCTAATGCGAACATCCTGACATTACATGGGCATTTGTCAAACTTAAGAAAACAACTTTGGTACATGATCATATTAACTAAACTGAAGATTTTAATTTGGATTCCTCCAGTTTTCCCACCATCACCCTTTTTCTGTAAGATCCAATCTAAGATACCACATTGCAGTTAACATTAATCTTTTCGGTGTTCACTTTTTCTTTTCTTCTTTTCTCTATTCAGCCAGCTCCTAACATTTAGATGAAATCCCAGTGGCCTTTGACTTTGTGTGTATGTGTGTGTGTGTGTGTGTGTGTGTGTGTGTGTGTCCAGGCTGATAAAGTGTTCTCCAACTCATTTGGAGCATTTCTTGCTCCAGACCTGGAATGAGCTATTTTTCTAAGGATCTTTGGTTCTTTTCAGTGAGAAATGGCATTTGGAGATCATAATCTGAATGCTAGGGGTGCTCATTACTACCGGACCGTCGATTTTTAGGCCTTTTCAGTGAACACAGTTGTGAACTACATGCTTTTTAGAAAGAAAAAAAAATTATGAGTTCATACCCGTATCTACAATTCAAATTAGAGATTACAAGGTCTTATACTCAATTACTTGAAACTAATTTTATGTTTGTTTCTCTTTTGCACTGAAAATCTTGGTTCCTAACAGCACAAGTACTATGTTCCTCATTGTATATGAATAATTATGCTATTTATTATGTAACCAAACATTATTGGTAGAGATAAGTTAGGTCATAGTGTAGAAACAGCCCCAAATCCCAGTGGTTTGCTACAACAAGTGTTCATTACGTGTTCCCGCTCCGTGCCCTTCACGGTTGGCTGTGGCTCTGTTTCCCACTGCCTTCGCTCAGAGCCCCAGACTGATGTAGCCCCTCTTTCTGGAACATGGTTGATTGTTACAGTCGAGAGAAAACCGACTCGGTGGACTAAAAGCTGGCTTTTAAACTTCTTGCAGCATCTTTTCCGCCCACATTTTTTTGGGCACATCAAGTTGCATGGCCCATCCTCAATTCAGTGGGGTGGACCCTGCATGTCACAGAGACTTAAGCCAGTGGGGCACAGACTTAAGCCAGTGGGGCAGGAATGTGAAATCCAGCTGCAGGGAGGAAACGTGAATAATTGTGAATAATCCAGTGTGAATATAGACATTATTAAAAAGAATAAGATGATTGAATGCAGTGTAAGATTCCCTTTTGCCCATAGGCTATATATATATCACACTAAAGGCCGAACAGTCAAAATAATGTGCTTAGATTCATGTCAAGTAATTTTTTCTCTGTGTAGTTGCCACCAACTCGATTTACTGTGAAGTTTATTTGTTTCTGTTTGTTTTTTGATTTTTAGGGACCACTTTTTAACCTTTTATCCTTTATTTTTTAGAAAATATTTATGTAGCTCCAAATTCAAGTATAAAGCCAGGTGTACTTAGAAAAGCCTACCTTGGCCCCCTGTCCCCTCCTCTCTCTTCTCACCTCCACATGAGAGCTAATGTTTTTTATTATATGCAAAATTAATTCATGTGTAATTATACATTTATAATGTATTTATAACTTATAATGAAATTGATAAAAATAAGGTCATCCATTCATTTTATCATTCCTTTGTTTTTGTTTTTGAAAATACGTGAAAATATTCACCTATGTTTTGGGCAAGAGGATTTGAACCCCAGCTTGGATGAGATGCTCAGGCCCCTACCAGCTGTCACACTTTCAGACAGCAGTGGGTTCAGTGTCACCCTATAAATTTCTCTGCAGGGCTGACTCAAATCCTGGGATGGGTGGCCTCTCTCTGTAATGGGGACTGTCTCCCTTTCAGCCTGGTTTGGGGAGCGCTTTGTCACATATCTGGTGACCCTTCTTTTGCATCTGCTTAGGATCAGAGTTTGGTTTGAGGGGAGGGAGTTAAGGTAGGTTTGGCCAGTCACCAGAAATGGAGCTTCCAGGACGTGTGGCCCTGAAGTCCTGCTTGGACCATGACGGACAGATGGGGCACGCTGGCCTCTCACTCCAGTTGTTAGGGGTGCAGGTCTCACTCTTCCTCGCCCCTCCCTGGCCCTGTCCTCTAGGACTGCAGGGCCTGAGGGCTGCACCCCCTTTTTCCCCCCACCAAGTGAGTGAATATTCGTGGTGAAAGTGGTCGTCTACCTCTTTTTTTTTTAACATCTTTATTGGAGTATACTTGCCTTACAATGGTGTGTTAGTTTCTGCTTTATAACAAAGTGAATCACTTATACATATACATATGTTCCCATATCTCTTCCCTCTTGCATCTCCCTCCCTCCCACCCTCCCTATCCCACCCCTCCAGGTGGTCACAAAGCACCGAGCTGATCTCCCTGTGCTATGCGGCTGCTTCCCACTAGCTATCGGTTTTACATTTGGTAGTGTATATATGTCCGTGCCACTCTCTCACTTTGTCACAGCTTACCCTTCCCCCTCCCCACGTCCTCAAGTCCATTCTCTAGTAGGTTTGTGTCTTTACTCCCATCTTACCCCTAGGTTCTTCATGACCTTTTTTTTTTCTTAGATTCCATATATATGTGTTAGCATACAGTATTTGTTTTTCTCTTTCTGACTTACTTCACTGTGTATGACAGACTCTAGGTCCATCCACCTCACTACAAATAACTCAGTTTCATTCCTTTTTGTGGCTGAGGAATATTCCACTGTATATATGTGCCACATCTTCTTTATCCATTCATCTGTTGATGGACACTTAGGTTGCTTCCATGTCCTGGCTATTGTAAACAGAGCTGCAATGAACATTGTGGTACATGACTCTTTTTGAGTTATGGTTTTCTCAGGGTATATGCCCAGTAGTGGGACTGCTGGGTTGTATGGTAGTTCTATTTGTAGTTTTTTAAGGAACCTCCATACTGTTCTCCATAGTGGCTGTATCAGTTTACATTCCCACCAACAGTGCAGGAGGGTTCCCTTTTCTCCACACGCTCTCCAGCATTTATTGTTTCTAGATTTTTGTTTACCTCTTTAAAGCCCTCTCCTCTCGCTCTCTGGAGTTGGAGGAGCCTTGAGAGCTCTGATTCTCTGAGACCAACTTAAGTCCATTTACAGCCCAATTAAGCCCATTTATTGTGGGTTTGGAGTTTGGTGCACACCGAGCTGTAAGGGTGGGGACGCTGAAAAACTGCAGTTTGTGATAGCTCAGACCTCGCCCTGGAAGAAAGTGCTCTTTATTGGAGCTTGTTCCAAAGGGACCCCACTTCTGCTGTCCCTTCCAGGACTCACCCAGGAGCTGCCTGGGTAACTAAGCATCTGTTCTTCCCGAAGGAAGGTCACTGTGCAGGAGAAGGACCTGGACAGTCAGATGTGTTCAAGGACAACGTATGTGTCATCTTCCAGTCTGAGCTCATGTGTCTCAAAAATGGGCATTTCAGCAAACAAAGCCCACTTTCTTATTAAAACCCAAGACAAAGCATTGGATGATGTTATCTCATTCGTGTCACACTCTCTCCTGAAACCAAGGGAGTAATTTATTTTAATTTTTGAAGAAAGCACTTCCTTAAAAGGCTGGTTGCATCGGAGGTGGCAGTGTTAGCAGGCTTATGGGGGCTCTGAGATAAGAGCCTCATGGCTCTGTTGGAAGATTTAATATGGTTCTTATCACTTGTATTGATGCCGTCCTGAAGGGGGTTAGGTGTTTGCGATGAGAGAATTAGCAGCTTTGGGCACGAAACTGTTTTGTACTAAAATGTTACTGGTCATGGAAAGACTGTCCACGACCAAACTGTCCATATTTGGAGACTCCAGTCCACCGGCAAGGATGGATTTGGGTAGGAATTTGGAACTGGTTGACCCCTGACTCTCAGCGTCTTTTGGGTCCTGAATGCCCCTTCGTAGGATCAATCTCAGCTGTACGTCTGCATGGTTGTGTGTCTTATTTGGGTGATCTTTTTTCCTCCTCCCCATCTGTAAGTTCTGTAAGGACTGTGGTTATGTTTTTGTTTTTTTTGGTTAAATATAGACTTTATTTTTTATTTTATTTTATTTTATTTTGTGGTACTCAGGCCTCTCACTGTTGTGGCCTCTCCCGTTGCGGAGCACAGCCTCCGGACACGCAGGCTCAGCGGCCATGGCTTATGGGCCCAGCCGCTCCGTGGCATGTGGGATCTCCCCGGACCCGGGCACGAACCCGCGTCCCCTGCATCGGCAGGTGGACTCTCAACCACCGCGCCACCAGGGAAGCCCTAGACTTTATTTTTAAAAGCAGTTTTAGATTTACAGCAGAATTGAACAAAAAGTGCAAATGGTTCCATATGCTCCCTCTCCCCATACAGAGACTTCCCAACCAGCAGAATCTTGTACCAGAGTGGTACATTTGTTATAATTGATAAACCATCACTGACACATTATCCCAAACCCATGGTTTACATTAAGGTTCATTCTTGGTTTTGTATGTTCTGTGGGTTTTGACAAATATGTCGTGACATATATCTACCATTATAGTACATTGCATCATAGTTTCATTGCCCTGTAAACCCCCTATGTTCCATTTACTCATTTTTCTTTCTTCCAAACACTGGAAACCACTGACCTTTATACTGTCTCCATAGTTTTACATATTCCAGAATGTCATTTAATTGAAATCACACAGTATGTATCTTTTCCAGATTGGCTTCTTGCCCTTAGCAATATTCATTTAAGTGTCTTCCATGTCTTTTTGTGGGTCGTGTGTGTTTTTCACCCAAGATCATCACCGAGTGTGCTCCTCGGTGCCCAGGCATGGGAGAGACTTAAGAACTTTTGTGAATAAGTAAAAATTTTGCCCACCGTTCTGTAATATTGAGAGAGCTCCTGGGGCTGACTATTTGTCTGTTGGCCTACAAAAGCTCCACGAAAGACCAGTTCCAGCAAATAGCCCCGTGATCTCACCGTAAAGCTCTGCTTGATCCCATCCAGGTGGGCGTCAGAGCCAGACCATTAAAACAGGTTCTATCAGACTCCAAGGAAATGATGTGAAAATATGTTGTAGTTTTAATTCTCCCAAAGGCTTATTTTCTCTCTTCTTAATGTGAGCTTTTTTCCTTTTTTTTTTTTAAAACAACCTACTAAATGTAGCTGTGTAAAAATTGCTTGTTCAGAACTTTACAAGCTATAAAATGTATTATTGCAATCTGTAGTTATATAAAAAACAGACATGGAACTATGTAACAATTCCCAGTATGAAATAATCATAAAATTCAATATTACTTTTTCCCCGGCATAGCCTATATTTTTTAATAAACCGTCACTTCTGCTCTCCGCAAACACCGGGTTTCCTTTGCAGCCTGAATATTGCGTTTTGTCTCATCTTGAACATGACAAGCAAGGGCTCTACTTCTTATCTTCCCCAGTGAATTGCCCAGGGATTTGCAGTGATAAACAAGTTTGCTTTTAAATCAGCTGAACCTTGGGAACTGTCCAAATGCTGACTGCTTCTGGGGGAGTGCACAGTTAGAGCTACACAAGCCATGGGGATTCCAGCTGTCGCTGACCACCTTTGAATGTCACATACCCTTTGAAAGACACCATGCCTGTCATTGGCTGGGGCTGTGTTCCATGGTCTGGCACACCCCCTGGCTCTGTCCCCCCAATATTTCCAGCATTGTCACCCTCTGGTGCTCCAGTGCACCACAGTGCACCCAGGGGATAGCCCTCCCAACTTCACATTTTCTCTGCATCAGTTTAGGAAAATAGCTAGGGCCTGGAAGAGGAGACATTACAGAGGTTTTTCTGGAGATCTCAAAGGCAAGAATAATCTTCTCTTTTGCAGAGGAAGAACTTATCCTAATTGGGAGCCCACCCTCTTGGGCTCCCCTGCCAGCCCCGCTTTGTCCTCAGACGGAGGAGGAGGTCGTACACAAGCCAAGCAGACCTGTTCCAGCAACCGTTTCCCCACCTGGGGGCAGCAGGGCTTTAGGATGGAAACTGGCTCCACCTTTTCTGGTTCAATTTTAAATCTCCTTTGCTCCCTATGTCCAAATGTTTGCTTCGACTCTGGGGAGGGATGTTGTCTTACCAAACAGCCTCCCGATTTGTGCCAAGTGCGATTGCTAATGAGATTGGTAGGCTGTGGGCTGGTTTATTATTTTTTTTTAAATTATTTATTTGTTTTTAGTTTTGGCTGTGTTGGGTCTTCGTTGCTGCGCACGGGCTTTTTCTAGTTGTGGTGGTGGGGGGGCTACTCTTCATTGCAGTGTGCAGCCTTCTCATTGTTGTGGCTTCTCGTTGTGGAACACAGGCTCTAGGTGAGTGGGCTTCAGTAGTTGTGGCTCGCGGGCTCAGTAGTTGTGGCTCACGGGCTTAGTTGCTCTGCGGCATGTGGAATCTTCCTGGACCAGGGCTCGAACCCGTGTCCCCAGCATTGGCAGGTGGATTCTTAACCACTGTGCCACTAGGGAAGCCCTGTGGGCTGCTTATTGATAGAGGTGATGGTGAGATTAATAACAATAGTAATAAAAGTGGGAGCTCGTGGCCAGTCCTCGGGGGAGCCTGTGTTGACCGGGAGGCCTGGCCTGTGTGGGAGTCACCTACCCGTGGGAGGTGGGATTAGGAAGCCAGTTGGTGTCTGGCACCTAAGCCACATTCTCCAAGAGGGCCAAGGGAGACATCTCACCCCCCTCCGCCTTACTCCTTGTCTCTAGCTGGTTCAGGACTCGGGGGGCAAATGGGGATTACGCCTTACTCCTCCTGCAGTGGAGGAGACAGCTGAGGACAGCCTCTGAGTCCTCAGTTCAACAGAGGTCAGGGTCACAGTTTCCGTGAGGGAGGGAAGGGAGGGAGGGGCCTGGGTGCCAGGGCTGGTCCTGGGGACTTTGTGGGGAGGGGAGCGTGGGTGGGATCCTGCAGGATCGGTGTGACCCACAGGCAGAGGGAAGACCATCTCAAGATGCGTTCAGCCACCCTTGGGAGCAGGAGAAAAGTCACTCTTGAAAGACTGAGACAGAAGAAGCTACAAATTTGTGATGAGATGGTTGCAGCAAACTCTGCACGTCTTGTCCGAGTACAAATTAAAGTGTCCCATGAATGGCAGGTTAGACTTTTTTCTCTAAATATGCATTACTTCAGAGAAAGCTATGATGCACTTTTTGTTTTTTGGCTGCATTGGATCTTCATTGCCGTGCATGGGCTTTTTCTTACAGTGGCTTCTCTTGTTGCGGAGCATGGGCTCTAGGCGTGCAGGCTTCAGTAGTTGTGGTGCGCGGGCTCAGTAGTTGTGGCATGTGGGCTCAGTAGTTGTGGCGCATGAGCTTAGCTGCTCCGCGGCATGTGGGATCTTCCCAAACCAGGGGTTGAACCCATGTCCCCCGCGCTGGCAGATGGATTCTTAACCGCTTTGCCACCGGGGAAGTCCCCGTAATGCACTTTTTACTAGCTATTGAGAGCAGACCGGAATTGTCTGGATTTTGTCTTAATTCACCTTCTGAATTGAAGCTGCACCTCTCGGCCTCGAGCACGTAGGGCTGGCATTGGGGGGAGGTGGGGCAGAGTTGGGGGGCTGTGTCGCTGGCTGCTTTGTTCTCATTTGCCAAGTAGCAATTTGGAAACTGGAATAACATCACGGATGAAACACAGGCTTATGGTTCTGGAAGACTGGCCACCAGTCTGTCCCCACTGGGAGTGGGGGAGCTCCAAGCCCTGGTGACTTTAGCACAGGCTGAGTTTTAAGCCCAAGCGTTTGGTAGGACCTGCACTCTGATCTCTCCTGGGGAAGAAGTGAGTCTACCCGGCCGCTCCCTCCATCCCAGCACGGAAGCCCCCGTGAGGCGTGAACGCAGCCCAGCAACTCTGAAACGGACAAGATGCCGCACCCCGCCAGCTGCGGGCTGGGTCCCTCACCTGCCTCATCTAGTCCATGACTTCGCACATCATAGGTGCTCAGTGAAGTTTGTCACCAAAAGCATGGCTTTTTGATTTTTACCACATTGGTAAACAGTTCAATAGTCATCAATATAGAAGTAGAATATACAGGACACTCCCCTCCCATCGCAGACCCTGAGTGTCCTCCCCAGAGGCAACCACGGTCCCTAGTTCCTTGGATAGCGTTCCAGATACCTGCTTGCGTATTAAAGCACATATGTTTACACATGCGCTTCATTTAATGAAAACCTGGACGTGTGTGTCCTGTTCTACCACTTGTGTTTTACACCCAGTGTGTCCTGGAAATTGTTCCACATTTGCACTTAGAGATCTATCCCGTCCTCTTAACAGCCTGGGTAGAATCACAGTCAATGGATGTCCCAGCATGTGTTTAATGAGTCCCTTGGCTTTAGTGATTAGTGGTTTCTAATCACTTGCTGTTTCAAGCCACCATATAATCAACATGATGGTACATACGTCGTGGTGCCTGTAGGCTAGCATTTCCATGGTACTCAGCCCTAGAATTGAAATTGCTGGGTCAGAGGCAATAAGCACTTATGACGTATGAAGTTGTGGACTAGATGAGGCATCAATATTCTTAAAATATTGATGGGTGTTGCCAAAGTGCTCCTGTGTGCCACCAGGAGGCCTGCTTCCCAGTTCTGGCCCACGAGGACGGCCGGTCCCCAGAGCCTCACATTAGGACTTCAAGAATTATTTCGTGCTTTTGGCAGTGTTTTGAAAAGGGAGTTTTTAAAATGGTTTGTCTCTGGAAATTCAAATTACTTCAAACTGTTGGTGTTTTGTGTATGTCATGTGACATTTCAAATGAAATAACAGGTAAATCCCATGGCTGCTAACCAGCACATAATAAGTATTCAGTAAGTGTCACTCCTTTTCCCCTTTAAGGATGACTGTCTGTGGCTCTTTTCTAGAAAAAGGGAGCGTTAGATTGAGGATGTACTGGGAAGGGGGTCTGGGGGTTCAGCTCTAGCCGAGCCCCTGCTGGTGGGAGCAGCACATCCTTAGTCCAGCTGACTCCCAGCAGCCCTTGGAGGGGGTGGTGTGACCTGCACCTACAGATGCACAACTGGGACCTTCTCAGTGTCACATGGTCAGGGGGCAGCAGAACCATGTGAGACCCCAAAGCCTGTGCACTTCACCCCCCTCTAGCAATTGTCCAGATCAGCTGTGGGGAGCAGTGAGCTTTTGTGTGAAGCAAGGCCTCTGTGGCCAATGTCTGGAAGCCTCTTCTTTGGACACATATGAAGTTATCTACCGATAACTGCTGAGTGGTCCTTCAGCCCTGAGGGACCGATGGGAGAGAGATGCACAGATTTCATTTAAGCTCCTGTTTACATGTCTCTCTTTGAGGGTCCAGCCAGCGGGTCTCAGCGTTATTTCCAAATTATTCAAGTTAGGAAATAAAACTGGAAGGGAATTCATGGACATACCCCACATGCATTATTAATAAAGCAGAGAAAAGCCCCCCCCCCAAAAAAGCAATAAGACCTTTGGAAAAGTAATTTTAACACTGATGTGGCCACATAGATATTAGAGGGGAAAGAGGGTCATTTTATACCAAGTTCCCTGAGCCTCCAAATGCAGCAGCGAGATTTATAATGAAGCCCAAAGGAGACAATTCTGACAGGCACACACCTGTATTTTCCCCATTATTAGGTGGATGTCTTCCTGAAGAATAAAATATTTGGTAAGATATCGTCCTCATCAGCGGCCTCCGCGGCATGGGGATTGTTGAGTGACAGCTCTGAGTTCAGGCCCTTTCTGAAGAGCAGGACCGGGCGGGCCTGGGGTCCAGGGCCAGCAGCCACTTTCCATCCTCAGGAGGAGGGAGGCCGGCTTGCCATCAAGCCCAGGCTGTCCCTGGTGCCGGGGGAGGGATGTGCTCGCTGTCTGTTCCTAAAAGTGCTTGGCTTTCTGAGAGCCCCCAACTTCTATAAAACAGTTACTGGCTTGCGTGTTTGATGTAGATCAAGTGACAGTTTCACAGGAGCCCGGCTCTTCCCTTTCACATACACGCTGAATGTACCATATCCTGGGGCTGCCCTAACAAATCCACCATGAACTGGGGGCTTAAAACACCAGATATTTATTTTCTCATAGCTCTGGAGGCTGCAAGTCCAAAGTCAAGGTGTCCGCAGGGCTGTGCTTCCTCTGGGGGCTCCAGGGGGGCTCCTTCCTGCCGCCTCCAGCTCCTGAGGCTCCTGGTGTTTCTTGACTTGTGGCCGCATGCCTGCAATCTCTTCCTCTGTTTTCACACGGCCTCGTTCCCTGTGTGTTTCCTCTCCTTATAAGAACACCAGTTATTGGCTTTAAGGCCCACCTGACCCATTATGACCTCATCTTAACTGATGACATCTGCAAAGACCCTATTTCCAAATCAGGTCAGGTTCTAGAATTCCAGTTGGATGTGAATTTTGGGGGGACACTGTTCAGTTCACTACATTCAATAAATAAAATATTTAGCTTATGGATGGATAAGCTAGGAAAAATACCTTATACATAAAATTTCTTGAAAGAGGAATTTTAGTGTCTGGAATGGGGATACCAATCACCTAACTGGGATATTGCAATCTAGTGTCCAGCAGACATGGCAAACACATGGCAAAATAAATTCCTTAGACACCTTTGGGGGTGGCAAGTCATACATTTGCAATTTCTGTGGTCCTTAGAGGCTGCAGGGCTTTATGCCAGTGGACACAGTATCGGGGTCTCGACATTGGCCTACATGGCTCTTTCCTCACCTTCTGGTTTTTACTGCTTTTAATAAATTTCAAGTATAGCCCAATGGAATTCATTGTGCCTGTTGAGTCCCTACAC
>NW_006778824.1:2534462-2547467 GCF_000442215.2 Lipotes vexillifer | reverse complement strand
CCTACACGGAACTGTGTTTCCTAACAAGGAGGGGCCTGGTGGGTGGTCAGCATCTGGGCATGGCTCTAACTGGAACCCCACAGGGCCTGCTCTTAGCAGCCCTGAATGAGCGCTCCCTGTGCCTCTAGGGTGCTGAGATGGGTGTGTGCCTTTGTAGTTCAGACCATCAGATTCTGATGCTCCAAAGCCAGACTTGAGGATCCTTTCTGCTGTTTCCCTTTCAGTATATCTTCTCAATAATATTTTGTTTGTTTTTATAACCAGCTGGGCTTTTCTTCAGCCGCAGTCTAATAATACAGAACTAAAATGGTGTGAATGTATGAACACTACATGGCCTAAAGCCTCTGAAAATAAAAGCTACTTTTATAAGGACAAGGTGGGCAGATTTAAAACTTCACTGTCAGAGCAGGGAGGGGGCAGAAGCCCTGGAATTAGGTCAGCGTGGAAGAGGGGCCTCAAGTCTCCACCCACCCCTCCAGCTCTGCTCAGAAGCTCTCCGCTCTCCCTGGGGTCTCACCCCCGCCCCTCAGGAGGCAGGACAGGGGTGCCTCTCGTCCCCCCCAAATCCGTGGGTTGGGCAGCTGTTATTTCACACGGTCAGAGGAAGGAACAAAAGTCTGGGGAGTTCCTGGGATCCATGAGCCAGAACATTCCATTTTCTGGTAGCTGCCCTGGAACTTTTTAAATGATATGTCAACTGTGTACAAGTTGAGTAAAAACAGTAATAATATATAGTTTTTGTTGGTACATGTACGTGCACAAAACCAGAAAAAGGCACATTCTGAGGAGGGGAAAGCGGACTTTAGATTTCTCTGTCATGTTTCATTTTTTCAGTAATTGTTTTCTTTTTCAATGAAAGTAATAAATGTATGCAGTATCACAAGTCACATGGCACCACCAGGCTAGTAACCAAAACGGCAGTCGCTACCCTGAGCCCTCTCTCTCTCTTTAGATTCTTGCACCTCTCCAGGGGAAACTATTGTCACTCTTGTTAGCTCTTTTGAAATTTAATTCTGCATGTCTATAATGGGCTTATATTTTTTACTGCTCCATTTGGGGTATTATTTTTGGACTTTCCGTTGACGTTACTATTTGATAATTTATTCTTCTTTGTTTTCTTCTGTTCTCCGTTTCTGGAATTCCTGTTGTTTGAATGTTGGACCTCTTGGATGAATCCCCTAATTCCTTATTTTTTTGTCTCTTACTTTCTATCTCTGTCTTTTTGTTCACCTTTTTGGAATCTGTCCTTAATTTTATCTTTCAAACTTTGAAATCATTTTTCTTTAGCTCTGCTCTCATACTTTTCATTTCTAAGAGCTCTCTCTCTCTCTCTCTCGTTACCTGAATGCTCCTGTTTTATACTCAGCTGCCCTTCTTTTGTGGATGCAGCATCTCCTTTCACCACCCCAAGGTTACTGATCATAGGTTTTTCCCCACAGTATGTGTGTTGGCATCCCTGCGTTGTGTCTGCTGCTTCTGAATTTCCTTTATTTTGTTGGATGGGTTTCTTGCCCAGAGCCTTTTCTCACTGGCCTTGTGGTCCGTGGCTGCTCAACTGGCATTTAAGAGAGAGGCACCAAGCTGCTGGTTGGAGCTTTGTGCAGGTGGCACTTTCTGACTGGTGGCTCCAGGAGGGTGATTGCTGGGACCTACTCATTTTATCGGGAAGCTCCTGCTGTCAGTGTCCGTAGGTCTCTCCTCCCGGGCAGACGTTTTCCTAGAGAGGAACCCTCCACCGCCTGCTTGTGGGGTGTATGAGATTGTTGGGGCTGCCATGACACGGTACCACAGATGGGGTGGCTGCTTAACAACAGATGCTTATTTCCTCCCAAGCTGGAGGTTGGAGGCTGGAAGTCCAAAGTCAAGGTGTCAGCAGGGGTGGTTCTCCTTCTTGCGTGCCCTTGCGTGTGTGTATCCCGGGTGTTTCTTCCTCTTCTGATAAGGCCGTTAAGTCTGTCGGGTTAGGATCCCACCCTTCTGAGCTCACTTAACCGTACTCACCTCTTTAAAGGCCCATCTCCACATACAGTCATGTTGGGGGTTAGGGCTTCAGCGTATGAATTCTGGGGGGGGACACGTTCGGTCCATAACGTGGAGTATAAGCTGGCTGTCGGTGTCCTGTGAGCCCAAGGCGGCGGCTGGGAGCCTCACGCTGAAATTGACTTTCACTTAATGCCCTTGTTTTTGGTTCTTCACTCCACGGCCATCTTCAGCCGGGCCTCTTGTTCTCGAGTCCAGGGCCTGCCTGTTTCTTCCTCCCAAAGGCATCTCTTGTTTTCTCACGGGTCGGGGGCATTGTGTGGATCTGGGCTGGTTTCACGACAGCTCCCGTCCGCAGGCTCGCCGGGTGCACCCTCAGATTGCTCCCGTTCTGGGAATTCCTGACCTCTGCCCCCCGCCTTGCTGCCCCCCCGCTGCAGCTGCTTGGTGCTCTGACCTTGCTGGCTTCCTTCTCCTCTCTGTCCCCGTGGGGCTGTGTCCCTTTTTATTCCTGTGTTGCCATTTTCACGGCGGGTTTGGGCAGGGTCAGAGGAAATAGCAATGTTGTGTGGGCCACGTCTAATCAGAAGTCCCGGGTGCCTGAGCACAGTGGGTACCTCACATGCGCCGTGAGCCTGCTGAGGGCGGTCACGGGAACGCTTCACTCCACCGTTGTAACTTCCATGACCTGAGACAGCGGTCTCGCGTTGGTGTGGCTTTATCACGGCACAGAGTTCACGAGTGACACTGTGTACATCTCCTTTTCTTGCAGAAAACCTTGACGGTTGGACTCTCAGGACAGAGTTCAGATAGCATTCATGGGTTTATTTCATCTGAATCCAGTGGAGATATTTTGTGGAAATAAATGCTACTGAGAGGTAAAGACTCTTCAATGATGGAATAGCAGTATCCGCTTTATTTTTGAATTAATGGACCTAGGAAGATTAAACAGGTTTTGAGTTACCATCTGCTGTAGTTCTGGAGACTCGAGTCCAAATATTTTTCCCTCTTCATGTGTGTTGACAGGTGTCTGCCTTTGTTATTTAGGAAATTCATTGCCGTTGCTTCAAGTCGAGATTCTGTTCTGCCTAAAATCCAGCAGCACCATCACCCGGCTCCTTGCTCTTGTTTAAACTCATATATATATATATTTTTTAACATCTTTATTGGCGTATAATTGCTTTACAGTGGTGTGTTAGTTTCTGCTTTATAACAAAGTGAATCCGTTATACACATACATATGTTCCCATATCTCTTGCGTCTCTCTCCCTCCCACCCTCCCTATCCCAGGCAGTCACAAAGCGCCGAGCTGATCTCCCTGTGCTATGTGGCTGCTTCCCACTAGCTATCTGTTTTACATTTGGTAGTGTATATATGTCCATGCCACTCTCTCGCTTTGTCACAGCTTACCCTTCCCCCTCCCCATATCCTCAACTCCATGCTCTAGTAGGTCTGTGTCTTTATTCCTGTCTTACCCCTAGGTTCTTCATGACAGTTTGTTTCTTAAATTCCATATATATGTGTTAGCACACGGTATTTGTCTTTCTCTTTCTGACTTACTTCACTCTGTATGACAGACTCTAGGTCCATCCACCTCACTACAAATAACTCAATTTCGTTTCTTTTTATGGCTGAGTAATATTCCGTTGTATATATGTGCCACATCTTCTTTATCCATTCATCTGTTGATGGACACTTAGGTTGCTTCCATGTCCTGGCTATGGTAAATAGAGCTACAGTGAACATTGTGGCACATGACTCTTTTTGAATTATGGCTTTCTCAGGGTATATGCCCAGTAGTGGGATTGCTGGGTCATATGGTAGTTCTATTTTTAGCTTTTTAAGGAACCTCCATACTGTTCTCCATAGTGGCTGTATCAATTTACATTCCCACCAACAGTGCAGGAGGGTTCCCTTTTCTCCACACCCTCTCCAGCATTTATTGTTTGTAGATTTTTTGATGATGGCCATTCTGACTGGTGTGAGATGATATCTCATTGTAGTTTTGATTTGCATTTCTCTAATTAATGATGTTGAGCATTCTTTCATGTGTTTGTTGGCAATCTGTATATCTTCTTTGGAGAAATGTCTGTTTAGGTCTTCTGCCCATTTTTGGATTGGGTTGTTTGTGTTTTTGTTATTGAGCTGCATGAGCTGCTTGTAAATTTTGGAGATTAATCCTTTGTCAGTTGATTCATCTGCAAATATTTTCTCCCATTCTGAGGGCTGTATTTTCGTCTTGTTTGTGGTTTCCTTTGCTGTGCAAAAGCTTTTAAGTTTCATTAGGTCCCATTTGTTAAACTCATATTTTTTAATACCATGTCTTATCAACTGTTAAATAATAAAGGAACCCAAGTGGGAATCTTCCTAATTACCTCCTTAGACTTTTATGGGGAATGTGTATGAATTGAGCAAAGCCCCATGGGTGGATAACCTTTGTGGTCTTAGTGTACTCCATCCTATGATGAGCGTAATTAATGCCGGAGTCCATAAAAGAGCTGTGCAGTGAGCCTCATAAAACTTGGAGAAGGTGTAAAGCCCCCTCGTGCTGCTGGTTGTCATGGTTACTGTTTGGGGAGCACTTTATTATCAATTCCCAGCCCCTTCCTTCCCTTACCAGAGTGATAAGCCATAGATTTGTGGGTCTCTGTTTGCCCTGCAGTGTCTCGCACTCTCTCTCCGTTAACCGCCTGGGCCTGGCTGGAGGTCGGACGTGGGGACACAGGGGCTGGCTAATCGCACGGGGACATCGTGGGAGGATTAGGCCAGATGAGTTAATGACACCAGTATCAGATCCCAGGTCGGTTATAAACTGAATTGGCCAATAGAGGGAGAGTGGGGTGATGCCTAGTTTGAGACCACAGAGGGAGTGCGTGGGGCTGCGGAAAGGTGAAGAGGTGCACTCTGCACTGAGACCGAGGAGACTGAGGGCCCTGGTGGACCCCTGGGCGGGAGCATAGGGAAGCCAGTGCCCCCTGCCTCAGGAAGCTGTTTCTAACGCTCCAAGCTTCCCTGGGAGGGGACAGTCCCCAGTGCAGGGGAGGGGCCGGGCCCAGTGACCTTCTGGGGATACCAGGAAAGCCATCTCGGCCCTGGGGAGGGAGATCCTGACCCTCCAGGTCCCTCCCCGGGCACCAGGCCTGGTCTCTCCTGCCCACGCCTCCTCTTTGCCTTTTCCACCTCTGCCTTCTCTCTCCTCTGCAGGCCCCGCTTTCTTGCTCTCTGTTGGTTTAAAACAACACATATTGATACTTATTCTCGTGTAGTTCTGGAGGTCAGAGGTCTGAAAGCAGCACTCCTGGGCTGAGACCAGGGGTGGCAGGGCCCCATGCCCGCAGAGGCTCCAGGGGAGAATCGGCTGCGGCGTCTGGAGCAGCGTTCCCGGCTGCCTGGGCTCCTGGTCTCTTCCTCCACCTTCAGACCGGGGGCTTGTGATGTCACAGAGCCTCTTCCTTTGTCCCGAATCTCCCTCTGCCTCCCTCTTATAAGGACCTTTGTGATGGCATTTAGGGCCCACCCCGTAATCCAGGATGATCTCCGCACCTCAGGGTCCTTAATGTCCTCACGCCTGCAAAGTCTCTTTTGCCATGTAAGGAAATATTCATGTGTTCCAGAGATTAGGACCTGGATGTCTTTGGGGGCCATTGTTCCGCTGACCAGGGCTCTACAGAGACCTCCCTGGTGGGCGGTTTAGAGTGTCAGTTAAGCCCTCTGTTCTGCATAACAAACCACCACAAACACAACATTGTAGATCAACTATACTCCAATAAAAATTCAAACAAACAAACAAAAAACAAACCACCAACCCGTGGGCACCAAAATCAACACCTGCTTCTTATCTCTCGTGTGTCTTGCAGGTCGGCTGGGTGGTTCAGCTGCTCTGAGCTCGCTCACGGGTCTGTGGTCAGCTGGTGGGGGGTCGGCCTAGGATGGCCCCCTCTTCTCTGATTGTATCTGAGGTCCCTCGGTCTCGTGGTGATTGCAGAGGAGCAAGGGAGGAAGCAGAAACACACAAGCAGGGCTTCCCTGGTGGTGCAGTGATTGGGAGTCCGCCTGCCAATGCAGGGGACATGGGTTTGAGCCCTGGTCCGGGAAGATCCCACATGCCGCGGAGCAACTAAGCCCTTGCGCCACAACTACTGAGCCTGCGCTCTAGAGCCTACAAGCCACAACTACTGAGCCGGCGCGCCGCAACTGCTGAAGCCCACACACCTAGAGCCTGTGCTCCCCAGCAAGAGAAGCAACCGCGATGAGAAGCCCGCGCACTGCAACGAAGAGGAGCCCCCGCTCGCCGCAACTAGAGAAAGCCCGCGCGCAGCAACGAAGGCCCAACGCAGCCAATAGATAAATAACAAAAAAAAAAAAAAAAAAAAAAAAAAAAAAAAAGAAACACACAAGCACTTTCAAAGCCTCTTCTGGCTGTCAAGTTTGTGACTATCTCGTTGGTCAAAGCAAGTCACATGGCCGCGGAGACTACAGCAGTATCGGGCAAACGGGAGGTTGCAGGGAGGTGGCTCTTTATTTGGACCATCAATCTAATCAGCCTGCACAGTGGACCCTGGATTGGGGGCGTGGCTTGAGTTGCTCTCTGTGTGCCTGTGGACAGATCCCTACCTGCTCCGAGCCTCAGTGCCCTCATTTCTTACAGGGATTCTAGGTGTGTGTTAGACAGGAGTTGTGGGGATTATATGAAATAATGTCTAGAATGAGATGCTGGAAATGGGGTTAAAAGCAAATAAATGTGAGCTACTGTTCTCTCCCTAGGTAATTGTTATAATCTTAATAGCGGTTATTATTTTTACTGGGGTCACCGTTGGAGCCAGTTTGTTGTCACCCTTCCCTGTCCTGTCTCTGTGTGCGGGGGGAGAGCACATCAGAGTCTAAACTCAGGCAGCGTTCAACCTGACGCTTTCATGCCTTCGGAACACAAGCAGAAGTGAAGGAAGATAAGCGCTCAGAGCTGTTTAAATGTGTTTGGGCAGCTCTGAAAAGGCGTGAGCGTACTTTGTCTTTAAATTGAAATTTAATTTTGTTCTTCATGCTTCAAAGTGGAATTAGTGTGATTTTAATAGCAAATTTGTAATTGGCTTTAACTGTTATTTATTAAAAGTGATTACTTTTCATGTTGACATCTGAAATGGAAAAGCGTGAAGTCAGGCTCCGTGGAGGAGTCCCGTGCGTTAGCGGCTTTCCCGTTCTTATGCAAGCAGGTGTCAGTTAAAAAACGGGGAGGGGGTGCCATTAAGTTAGAAGCTGCCCAAAGTTTAAGGGAACAGAACAAAACCCTTGTGAATAATGAAGGTTTTTGAAGTTTAATTTAGCATTAAATGGCTGTGAAGAAATATCCAAAATGAAGAGGCTTTTGGGGATGCTGTTGTCTCTAATTCGGAGAAACGTAGAATGAATATGCATGAAACTTGCGTGAGAGCCAGGTCAGGCTTTTTAACTCCAGACTCTGCTAAGTGTTTTCAGAATAGTGTTTCTGGTGAGTGATTTTAGTTTAATGGTATTGCTGCTGGTGTTGCGGGAACGCTCCATATTCTGGAATTGCCCGTGGAGTCGGTTTGCTCCAGACCCTGGTGTGAAGCCGGAGAGAAGCTTCTCCCTTCCCTTCCTCTCTCCCCAGATCCTCAAGGGCTTCCCAGAGAAAGCCTGAGAGTTCTTCCGGCCAGCCTTAAATCACGTTTATTTCTGTGACGTGTGGGCTTTTGAGGGTTTCTGAGAGAAGTACTCGAAAATATAAGTGCTTTTCCCCAAACCCCCTAAATCCCCCCAGTTCTCGGCTTTGCCTTGTCTTTACAGCTGAGGGACAATGTCTGGGTGCTTGTGGTCTCAGACACGGGGGTGCACGGCTCTCGGGATGATCCCTGGGGGAATAGGCGTCCTAAGGTCACTGTGGTTTATTTTAGAAAATGGCAGGTGTTGGAGATTTTTAATACGGTTGCTCTGATCGTTTCATCGGGGAGGCTCAGTGGCTGAGTCTCTGTGTTGAACTCAGATCTGTTCAGGTAAACTGTCAGAGCAGTTCATCTGCGATGGGCTGGGTCCACTTTCTTCCAGTTTTATTGGGATATAATTGACACATAACATTGTGTAAGTTTAAGGTGTGCGTGTTGATTTGATATGCTTACATCTTGCAAAAATGATGCCACCATAGCTTTAAGTAACACCTCCATCATGTCACATCATTACCATTTGTGTGTGTGTGTGTGTGTGTGTGTGTGTGTGTGTGTGTTGAGAACATTTAAGATCTACTCTCTTAGCAACTTTCTTTTTTTTTAAAAAATAGATTTATTTACTTTATTTATTTAATTTTGGCTGTGTTGGGTCCTCGTTGCTGCACACAGGCTTTCTCTAGTTGCAGTGAGCAGGGGCTACTCTGTGTTGCGGTGCACGGGCTTCTCATTGCGGTGGCTTCTCTTGTTGCAGAGCACAGGCTCTAGGCACGTGGGCTTTAGTAGTTGTGGCACGCGGGCTCAGTAGTTGTGGCACGCAGGCTCAGTAGCTGTGGCGCATGGGCTTAGTTACTCTGCGGCATGTGAGATCTTCCTGGGCCAGGGCTCGAACCCATGTCCCCTGCAATGGCAGGCAGATTCTTAACCACTGCGTCAGCAAGGGAAGCCCTCTCTTAGCAACTTTCAAGTATACAATACAGTATTATTACTATAGCCACCATGCTGTACATTAGATCCCCAGAACTTAATCATCTTATAACTGGAAGTTTGTACCCTTTGACCTTCCATTTCTCCCCTGTATCCCCTCCAGCCCTGGTAACCACTGTTTCACACTCTGTTTCTATGAGTTTGGCTTTTTTAGGTTTCACATACAAGTGATAACGTACAATATTGTCTTTCTCTATCTGACTTATGGTGGGCTGTTCCTTGACCTCTCAGTCTTGGTCTTTTCATCTGAAAAGTGGGGAGAATGGTACCAACCCCATAGTGTGTCCGGGTTGTTGCACAGAGGATGGTGTGAGAGAGCTCCGTGCGGCGAAGGTCTGATTAAAGGTTCAGGGTTACTCCTGTTATACTCGCCCTGTGTCATCCTGACCCTTCCTCCTATGAGCTGGCCCTGGAAGTGCTGAGGAAATGTCGAATCAACATGTTCTATTTTCAGAGTCAATCACTGCGACTCTTTTTTTGTTAATCAAACATGCAAATCCAGTTGGATTTTCCATTCTAGAGTCTCCTCACCCTCAGCCAGCACCTGTGCTCCAGGGCATACGTGGTGCATGACTGGACCTCAGTCCTGGGGGCTCTGAGCCTGGTCACCAGGCCCTTTTGGGCATGTCTGGAGATGCTCAGGGTGCCCCGGGGTGGGCTGGCTCCCAGGGCCAGCCTGGGCAGGAGGAGAAGGGGGTGCAGGGGGAGCCATCTGGAGGGTCTCTTCTGTGTCCCTTTGGTCCAGCTGATGCCCCGGGTTTGTTTTGTGGACCTGAGTGTGTCACCCCATCGCTGGGTTCTGGATGGTGGAGGCGTCCGTGGCCTCCTTTACCGTGGTGCATTGGGGCCGCGTCTGTAGGAGCCCAGCCACCTGCCCTCATCACCTGCCCTCTCCATGCCCCGTTTCCAGTCGTGAGGCCTGCATGCCTCTCCCGGAGGGCCTTCTCTGCAGCCAGAGCCCACTCGGCCTGGGTCCACACCCCACCCCAGAGAAGATCTCAGCCCACGACTGAGCCATGGAACTTGGTGGATAAATACTGCAGCTCCCTTGCCCGCCAGGGCGTAGCTCTGAGCTACATGGTCTCTGTGGTCCCTGGGCTCCCTGGGGACTGAGCGCCGTTTGTCCACAGCATCATCTGTCACCTGCTTGGTATCACATCCGTGTTTTGTTTTCCTCTTGTTCCCAGTTCCCCGCCCCTCCCTGCTCCCCAGCCAATGCTCCCGGTGACCACGTCCCAGGTCAACTACTTGGGCGCAAATCTCTGCCTTAAGGTCGGTTTCTGGGGGAACCCGAACTAAGATGTGGGGAATCTTCCATGTTTTAGGAGGGGCTGGTGCCTGTTCAGAATGAGCTGTTTGGTTTGTTGGGGAGAAATTCATCTGTTTACTTGACACAGAAAAAATCCCTCCAGAAAACCGTGTCACCGACCCTGTCTGCATCTTTAGCTGAGCCAGTAAGAAGCACTCTGCACCAATGCCAGAAATCACCCACCTCTGGGACTTGTCCTGGAGTCCCGGGCCGTGCCTGCGTGCGGTCTCTTGGGTGGCCCTTCTCATCGTGGAAGAGATGGGAAAGGCTGAGTGTCCTCCCAGGGCTCAGCGTGAGGGGACCTTGATCATCTCCTGTCCGGGTGGAGATTCAATGTCAAGACCACCTTCTATCCTCTAAAGCTGTGACACCACATGCTCTTTTGGTTACAGCCTGCCAGAGCAGACCACTTTTACGTGGGCCAAAAACATGTTCTGTCTTTTCACTCACTCTCCTAGCTTATTACTCCCGCCACAAAAGACTGCTCCCCAACTTCCGATTCATCCCCCAAATTTGAAGATTTCCTACCAGTTCAAAATAATTTGTTATACCTTCTGGAAAGAAGCTGGTAAAGAGGTTTTCCCAATAATGGAATAAAAATCAATCTGTTTTTAGGAAACTGTGCGTATTTGGATGTATAAACTTGAGTCGTTTAGTGGAATACCAGTCGTGTTGACTAGAATTACGCCTCATATGTGACTTTTTGCTTTCAGAGTAGGCTTTTGGGGACCACATTGAGTTTTCACAAGAAACTTGACTTTTTTTCAAGAGCTTGGAAATACAGAAGAGCTTGTCTTTTGTGTATGGCAAAAAAGAAGCCTTCTCCACCCTATAGAGGAAAGAAAAAACCCCACCGCTTAAAAAACCTCTGGAGAAAGCATTGAACTCAAAAAATCAGAGTTCCAGGAAATAGACTCTCCACACAGGTCTGCAAAGGTGTGTTGAACTTTTAAATGCAAATGTAGTGGAATCAATAGTTTTTTGAAAATGTGTAATATGGTGAGTGAGTGCTGCCAATACAGCATCATTACCCTGGACCCATGGGAGCAGGAACCCTTTTGATGAGAACTGATTTTGCTTGGATGAAAAGAGGCCCTGCCTGTGAACAAACCAGGGAGGAATCCTTTGGTATTCTTAGAAGAGGCTGCTGGGTTTGCATGATGTCAGTGGTCTTTCAACCAAAAGGCCCAGAAATATTCTCCCTACTAACCACAGAAAGTGGGGCCATTACTAACCCCCAAGAATCACATCGATTTTAATTACTTTTACTTTGAATTCTTACTCGGAAACTAAGCTCGAGAGTGGTTTGGGCTCATCTATTTCTTTGCATTTACTTTATGGATGATTTGGACTATCATTTGAAGGATGCATGTTTTCATGGGGTAAGTAGTGTTATTTTTAGATCACTTGAGTTCAGTCAAACTTGAATTTTATAAAGAGATGTTAGTGGACTTGAGCCTTTGGGAGCTCACGTTCAACTACTTTGCATTCTGTTTCTCATTCCCTTGAAGGAGGGATTCGAGGGAATCGGTGGTCTTTGTAGATACACCAGCCAGTCGCGGTGCAAGTTCAGACTCCGGGAAGGGTTTTTCCAGCGTGAGGTCTGATACCCCTCGGTGACCCTGGCGCCTTGATGGACCACAGGGTTGGCTGTGGCCAACCTTCACTTGTCGTGGCCGTGGACGACATGTGGATTTTGTGTGCTGTCACCATCTTCTCTTTTCTGGAAACAAAAACACGTTCCTTTTTGCACAGAGAAAAATACTCCCGGCCCTTCCTTGCCCTTCTGGAAGGAGGCTTCACGTTTTCAAGTGATCTCTAGGTGATGAGTAGGTGAGAAGCATCTCAAAGGCAGATTCCTCCCGCTCCTGGGACCCCAGGCCCAGCTGTTTTTACCCAAATCAAAACTTTCTGTCCTTTGAGCCCTCAAGGTCTTCTCTCCTTTCATTGTAGGAAAAGGATTTTACCGAACATGCCTTTTTTCTCTAAATCCTGGGACTTTCAATTCAATAGCTCCTCATTTGTAACTCGGGCAGCTTCTGAAGAAAGAGGTCAGTCACTGAGCCACACAACTCCATCTTTTAGTCAATAACAAAATCCATGTGTATAGGATTTTCCAGATTCCCAAAGGGAATCATTACTGGGATAATCATTTAAAGGCATTTCTTTGCAGCATTTTCCCAGAAATTAGATCTCAGAGCCATACCTCCTGGGTTTGTTTCCTGGGGCTGCTGTAACTGATTACTACATACTGGGTGGCTTAAAGCAACAGAAATGTATTCTCCTACAATTCTGGAGGCTGGAAGTCCGAAATCAAGGTGCTGGTATGCTGTGCTCGCTGCAGGGGCTCTAAGGGAGGATCCTCGCTGCCTCTTCCGGCGTCTGGCGGCTCCAGGCGATCCTCCGCGTTTCCTGGCTCGTAGGCGCATCTTTGTAGCCTCTGCTGTCTGTATTCACGTGGTCTTCTTCCCTCTGGGTCCGTGTCTGGGTCTTCTCTTTGTCTCTTATGAGGGCAGTTGTCACTGGGTTTAGGGCCACCGTAAATCCAGAATGATCTCATCTTGAGATCCTTAATTACTTTTTTCTGCCAAGATCCTTTTTCTAAATAAGGTCACAGTCCCAGGTTCCTGGGTTTAGGACGTGGGCACATCTTCTGGGGGCCACGGTCCAACCCTCTTTTGTGTTTTATAATAGAAGCAAACTCTTCCTTTGGGTGTTACAGGCTACCCTGCGGCTTTCCTTTTTCTGTAACCGCTCCGGAGTGGAACTTAGCCTTTTGGGGGAACTAACCTTAACCGGGGTTTCTGGTGCAACTCTTCCCCCTGCTCAGGGACTCTCCTGCACTGCTTTTAGGGGCTTCCCTGGTGGCGCAGTGGTCGAGAGTCCGCCTGCCGATGCAGAGGACACGGGTTCGTGCCCCGGTCCGGGAAGATCCCACATGCCGCGGAGTGGCTGGGCCCGTGAGCCGTGGCCGCTGAGCCTGCGTGTCCGGAGCCTGTGCTCCGCAACGGGAGAGGCCGCGACACTGAGAGGCCCGCGTACAGCAGAAAAAAA
>NW_006778824.1:2519679-2534335 GCF_000442215.2 Lipotes vexillifer | reverse complement strand
CGTACAGCAGAAAAAAAAAAAAAAGACTTTTAATTTCCAGTCCATATTTAATAGACCTATTTCGTTTTTAAAGTAGACCTTCTCCAAACTTGAAAGTAACAAATACACGAATGCAGGACAGCACGTTATACCTTCGAAATATTGGAACAGAGAAACAAAGACAGATGAAAAGCATCCGGATTAGAACTTGAATTATGGGTTTGGAAACTGAGATAAAATTCCTTTTATAGATATTAAACTAACACTTGCCTTAACTGGCAAGAATGAGTTAACTGTAAACTGTTTACTGAGGCTTGAAGAGAGGTTGGGGGTCAGCCTGTCTCCTCTTGGGGACAGTTTCTGTGTTGGTCCTGACTTCGTGGCCCAGATGGGGCTGCTTTCTCTTATAGTAACTCTCCGCTCCGTGGCGGGCAAACCCCCAACCCGGTTGGGCCAGTCGTTGACCCCCTCCAGCCAGCGTGTAAGCACTGGGATGCACCCCGGGACTGGCACTCCTGCACGGGCCCTGAGACGCGGCGGAGAGCCCTGGTCACACGTGGCAGGTGGGGGAGGCTGTACCTGCCTCCCTGGTCTGGCCAAACTGCCGGATGCGTGCATGGTTCCGGCCACCTTCAGCTCTGATCCCCCGAGCTGGCTGGGGACAGAGAGAAAGGAGCCTCCGTTCTGATCCCCCTGAGCTGGCTGGGGGCAGAGAGAAAGGAGCCTCCGTTCTGATCCCCCTGAGCTGGCTGGGGGCAGAGAGAAAGGAGCCTCCCTGCAGCTCTGGGAAGCTCTGGATTTCTTTGCACTTAAGGGGGATTTTTAATGCAACAGGCCCGTTTCTAGGAGTTTATCCTCAGGAAATGTTTAGAAAATGCACATCACTGTGTGCAGAGCTACTCATTTGCAATGTCCCCAGTTGGAGAGCGGTTATGTCAATTAGTGCACGTCATGCGAAGAACAGCTCCATGACCCTCCGGGGGGTGGGCCTGGGTCTGAAGGACTCTCTCTCTCTCTCTCTCTCTCTCTCTCTCTCTCTCTCTCTCTGAGCCTCAGCGGGGCTGGTGGCTTGGAGTTCTGGGTGTGGTGCAGGAGCCCTTCATTCACGTCTGAGCTCCATCACCTGCTACGTGCAGCTGAGGGGTGGGTATTGCCACGTTCCTCACCTGTAAAATGCAGTCATCGGACAGCTCGCCTCCTAGGATCCCTGTGAGGATTACACGAGTCAGTAGAAGCAGGGTGCTTAGGACAGGGAGCCCCTGGGGAGGGGATGAGCTCAGTGAGGATTCGCCATGACTGGGACGCACCTTCAGGGAAGGAAGCATGTGTGGAACGGTATGTAGGCGATGACCCTGTTATTGTTTCCCACATATTGCGTACGTGTCGCCTGTCGGTACCAACGTGTTGACATGCTTGTGAGAAGGGATATATCAGGGGATTTAATGAAATCATTGGTTCAGTCAAGTGCTTGAATTGTGCGGTTCCACGTGGGATCCTTTTCTGTGTCCCATTCATCCTTTCCCTCGTTCGTGGATGGAATGATACCTCTGGAGCAGGACACGCAGTGGAGAGCGAGAGGGTCACGAAAGTCACAGAGATACCACCTCCTGGAAGGGGAGACCGTATTCAACAAGCACACGGTTAATCACTTCATCACAAGTGCGGCGCAGGCTGGGGGTGTGGTGGCGAGGGGCCCGGGAGCCCTGGAAGAAGTCGCGGGGGGGAGCTGGTCACTGAAGGATGAGTGGAGTTCCCAGGGGAGAGGGGGTTATTCTGGCAGAGGGGGCAGTGGGTGGGAAGGCTTGGAACGGCCAGGAAGGCCGGGAGCCAGGCGGGGCGAGGGTGATGGGAGCAGGTGGCAGGGGAGCTGCCTTTTGGACCCAGAAAGCCATAAAACAGACAGCCGCATGTAAGGGTTTCAGACAGTGGGGAGCTGTGCTTAAGTGTAGGTTTAGACGTGCTCCCCCAGCTGCCCGGGGAGGTGTTGCAGGGACACCCAGCGGAGGGGTGAGGGTGGCTGCCAAGGGGGGCGGCTCCAGGCAGGGGGCGAACTGGATTGCCTTGAAAGGCAATCCGATTTACACTGAGACTGTCCCAGGTTAACCTCGTGGTAAAGGAACGCACCTCAACGCCAGGACAGCGTGGCAGATGAGCACATGAAGTGCTGGGAAGCCAAAGAGGCTGAACTAAGAACCCCTTAAAAGCAGGGTCAGTACCCGGCGGATGCACTGCCTGCCCTCTGCTGCTGCTGCAGCCGCATCCCAGGGCCCCGGGCGGAAGCGGGCTGCGCACCCCGCCTGCCTGCTCTGCCCCGGTGGGCGGGCTCCCTCCCCAGCCTGTCGCCAGGGCTCCTGCAGCGCTGCCAGCAGGGGGCGTGGCTGGATTTGAAGCGACGACAAAACAGGAAACTGGGCAGCTCTTCTGAAGGCCGGGCCTCCAAGGCCAGTGTGCCATCAGGGACGGGGCCCGGGGCCTGGGGCTGCCTGACCGACAGCAGCTCTGGCTGTGAGAGGGACGGGCCAGGTCTGACCGGCGACCCCGCCGTCTGTCAGCCGGCGTCGGTCAGCAGCGTGAGTGAAGCAGGGGCTCCGGCAGGGCCGCCCACCCGCACGTGCACTCGGGGCACCGAGGTTGGCGCCGGAAGGAGACGAGACGGCGCCTCGGCCCTTCTGCTGGCCCCGAAGGGAGAGCAGGGTTTGTGACAGAGCCCGCTGCGTGGCTGTGTCCACGGGTGGCTCTCCCGGCGCTCTCGGGAAGGATGCTTTTGCTGTCACGGGCGCTGGCTTTTGTCTGCAGAGACGGCGGGGGGGGGCGCGCGGAGGCCCTCGTCCTCCCTCACGGTGCAGCCCAGGCCTGAGCTCGCCCACCTCTGCACAGCGTGGAGGGTCCTGGACGCCCGGCCCGCGTTAACCGGGGCAGGAAACCCACGGCCTCCTCCGCAGGATGGAAGCACGAGGCCTCTGGGTGTCGGTCTGAGCCAGGCCGACAGGGCGGGGCTCCATGGAGGGGACATCAGACAGCAGTGGGGCCCGGGCTGCGTCTACCACCCACAGACTGAGGGCGAAATGTGCTGTTTTCCTGGCCCTTAGTGAAGAGAGGAAACTGGCCGAGCTAATTCGGGAGCCTGGAAGATGGGCGATTCGCAGGTCAGTCAGGCATCCGCAGGGTCACGTGACGGGCGAGCCGGGGCCCGGCTGAACCGAAGTTCAGTTTCCAACTTGAAAGTCCTGTGTCGGAACCACCGCCAGAAGAGACGAGCGTGGAAGAGCTCGGAATTGGGCGGTGGCCAGTGCACAGTAAGCGGGGGGCTTCTTGGCCTCGGTTTGCACGTTGTTCAAGGTGGCTGGCAGATGAGCTGACTCAGACCAGCCTGAGCCGTGAAGATGCGGGGCGGCCCTCAGAGACCGGGCTGTGGCCAACCCCGCTCGCGGCCCTGCCCCTGGCCTGGCCTCCTTTCCCAGCCCCTCCTTGGGCAGGAAGGACATACGCTCTGGCCGCTTCCCCCCTCTTGTTCCCGTCTCCCAGGAAAGACCACGGAATCGGGTTTCCTTGGCCATGGTCAGCCTGTCCCGTGTCCTATGCTGATCCCTTATCTGGCCACCGTGACCAGAGGAAGGGGCTGCCTGAGCTCCGCCGCTGGAAGCTGGAGTTGGTCCGAGGGGGGCGGGTGGGCGTGGGGACAGCAGGGAGGGGGTCAGTCCTCTCCTTGTCCCCTACCATGTCGCCTGAGTCTCAGTATTCCTTCAATCCGTCTTTCTAGCTCCCTCTTCTTTTTTTCCTCTAAAATCAGTGCCTTTTCATTTTTGAAACTTCTGAATATTTAGGGTCATTTACAGCATAGTGACTTACCACTGTAATTGCCAAAAGAGCCTTGGGCAGAAAAGGGGATTTATTGGCTCGTGTAACTGAGGATGTTGTTTCCTGTCCGTGGTGAATGCAGTGCTGTCTGTGTGGGGACCACTAGCCCCATCTCTGCCCTTTTGGGTGTGGAAAACTCTTTGCTTTGCACAATCCACACTCTCAGCCGCCCCATCATGACCCTTTTCTTCCCCAGATGTCTCAGGTGGGAGTCACTGGGACCAGGGCTGATAGAAGGGTGCACTGGGCCTTGGAGAGGACCCTCCTCCCTAGGGGAGAGGTCGGAGGTGTGTCCCCACTGGTCGGAGAGCAGCCAGGAGTGGGCACACGCTGGCCGTGGCAGACAGAATGGCCCGCTGCTCAGCAGTTCTGTGCCGAGCACCTTGTCTGGTCACTGCTCCCGGATGCCTAAAGGTTCAGCATCTCCCTGGCGGGCTTTCTGTGGTGTCAGTTTCTTTTAAAGATGACATTAGTGTCAAGCTGGCAGTTTTGGACATCACCCTTCTGTTCAGTGAGTGCTGCCCTAAAATGAAGCCCTTTTGAGCAGGATTGATAGAGTTATTAAGAATTATCTTCCTGGAATCAGAATGAAAGTGCTATTGATCACTGTGTCCATTCTAGGTCATTGGGGCTGAAGCCAGGCAGGATTTTGGGGGCACTCAGAATCCTTCTGATGGAGCTCTGCATTTGAAGCCTGGATGCAGGAATTTTCAGAAGAGGATGGTGCTCTGCATGACGGCTGTTTGGCTTGACAGACAGACCCCTGAGTCTCAAAGGTATTCTCCTATGTTTTCTACTAGCAGCTATATTCTTTAAGCTTTAATGTTTAGGCTTGTGATACATTTTGAATTAAATTTTGTGTACAGCGTGTGGTAAGGGTCGAGGACTTCATTTTCAAGTACCTGGTTGTTCCAACACCGTTTGCTGTAAAGATGTTCCTTTTCACATTAGATCACTTCTGTGCCTTTGCTGAATCTCCTTTTGCTCTCTCTATCCTGTTTCATTGATGTATTTGTTGTTATTTTATACCAGTGTCACACTGCCTTGATTACTCTAGCTTTGTAGTAAGTATTGAAGTCAGGTAGTAAGTCTGCCAACATTATTCTTCTTTTCTAACATTGTTTTGGCATTTTAAGGTACTTTGCATTTCCATACACATTTTAGAAGCCAGCTGTGCTTTTGATTGAGATTATGTTAAATTTATAGAGAAATTTTGGGGCAGTTGACATTCTTAACAATATTGAGTCTTCAAAGCCATGAACATGGGATGTGTCTTCATTTATTTAGGTCTTATTTAATGTCTCTTTGTAATATTTTGTGGTTTTTTAGTGAACAGATATTGCATATTACTTAGTGAATTTATTGCTAAGTATTTTGTTTTTTCGTGCTATTGCAAAAGGAATTTTAAAAGTTTCATTTTCCAATTTTTTTTTTGCTAGGATATAAATTTACAGCCTACTGTTGTATTTTAAACCTGTGTTCTGGGACCTTGCCAATTCATTTACTAGTTCTGATAGTTTCATAAATTCCTTAGGATTTTCTCTGTAGGCAGTGGGGTTATATGCAAATAGATATTTTTACTTCTTTTCTAATCCCTGTGCTGTTTATTTGCTTTTTCTTGTCTGATTACAATGGTTAGGACTTTTAGTATAATAACTGAGTATGTGTACTGAGAGTAGATGTCATTGCATTATTCCCTGCATTGGGGTGGGGGAAGTATTCAGTCTTTTAACATTCAGTATAACTTTAGCTGTTT
This sequence comes from Lipotes vexillifer, assembly GCF_000442215.2. Classification (NCBI taxonomy): domain Eukaryota; kingdom Metazoa; phylum Chordata; class Mammalia; order Artiodactyla; family Lipotidae; genus Lipotes; species Lipotes vexillifer. The sequence goes on along the minus strand of NW_006778824.1, from coordinate 2,528,742 downwards.
TTTTTTTTTTTTTAAGATCCCTTTAGCAGATTGAACATGTTCCTTTCTAATCCTCGTTTGCTGAGGTTTTAAACATCATGAATGATTGTTGAGTTTTGTTAAATGAGCAAATGCTTTTTTCACATCTATTGAAATAATCATATGCTTTTCTTTTATTCTGTTAATAATGTGGCTTATATTTATTGCTTTTCTAATGCTAAACCAACCTTGTATTCTTGGGTTAATTCTCACATGGTCATGTGATATTATCCACCTTGCATCTGGTGATGTTTTGTTAAGGAAATTTGCATGTTTCATGAGGTATCCTTTTCTGTGATTTTCTTTTATTGTAGTATACTTTTCAGGTTATTGTACTAGAATTATGCTGGCCTCATATAATGGATTGGCAAATGTTCCCCCTTCTTTTATTTTCTGAAAGAGTTTGTACAAGAGTGGTGTTATTTTCTTCTTTAACATATATGGGGCTATTCAGATTGTATGTTTCATCTGTGTCAGATTTGGTAAGCTGCGTATTTTTCACAAAATTTGTCCATTTCATCTAAGTCACCAAATTTGTTGGCATAAATTTCTTCAAATACTCCTTTATTTTCCTTTTAAAATCTGTAGGTTCTATAGCAACAGTCCACCCTTCATTCCTGAAATTGATAATTTGTCCTTTTTCTCTTTTTTTAACCAGTACAGCTAGGGGTTTATACATTTTATTGCTCTTGTTTGTTTTCTGTTTCACTGATTTTATTATTTCCTTCCTTCTGTTTAATTTGGCTTTACTTTGCTCTTCTTTTACTAGGTTCTTGGGTTGTACGTTCATTCATTAATTTTTCAACTGTTTTTTTCTAATATAAATATCTGAAGTTATAAATCTCAGCACATTCCAAAAATCATATGATTTGTATTTTCATTGTCATTCACTGTGAATATTTTCTAAATTTCCCTCATTTTTTTCTATGAGATATGGATTATTTAGAGGTGTGTCTAATTTTCACACACTAACAGGTTTTATTATTAATTTCTAATTAATTAATTATTAATGATTATTAATTATTAATGATTAATTATTATTATTAATGATGAATTAATTATTAATGATTATTAATTTCTAATTTAATTCCACTTTGGTCAGAGAACATATATATGATTTTAATCCCTTTACATTTAATAAGTCTTATTCTATTGGCCTGTATAGTGTGTCTTGGTGAACATGCTAGGTGGGCTTGCAAAGAATGTTTATTATGCAGCTTTGGGTTGGAGTAAAGGGCAAATCTATAGTTTACTCATTTTTAATCTATTTGTTCTATTAATTTATGAGGGAAGGAAATGTAAAATCTTTAACAGTGTTTGCGGAATTATCTGTCCTTTTAATTCTATCAATTTCTGCTTCATGGAGTTTGAAATTCTATTAGGTACATGCATAGTTATGATTATTTTGTTTTCCTGTTTCTTCATATATCTTGTACTTTTGGATTATATCCTAACTTTGTGAGTGGTATGTCATAGAGACTCTGTATTTTGTTCTGTGTCTCCAAAGAGTACTTATTTTCTTTGTTAATCAGGCAGTATATGTGACTGAACTCAAACTTCAAATCCTCTCTCTCTTGTGGTGTGAATAGCTCATATCCAAGTTCAGTTCTTTCAGTCTTAGCAGGGCAGCTTGGAGCCTGCCCTGTGTCTGTGTTGTTCAATGGTCAGCCAGAGATTTGGGTTGAGTTTATACACAGAATTCCTTCTCCTGTCCTGGCTGTCTCCCCGCCAGTATTTCCCATTTATTCTCCAGTGGTCATGGCTGCTCCAAACTCCTTCCTCTGGTTCTTTAAGCCAGAAAGACTGAGGATTTGCTATTGAAGTTTAGCTGCCCTGAATGTCTCGGATTTGGACCTGCTCTTAGACTAAAAGTCATAAGAATGGGAAATTCACCCCATGCTGTTCCCTTTTTCCAAATATCTACTCCCTCCAGTGTCCACCTGCTTCTGATCACTCTCCAGGGCCTTCAGACTTAAAAAAACATTGTCTAAAACTTTTAGTTTGTATGTGTGGGAGGGTGAGTCCAATAGGAGCAATTTATCCATAACCAGAAGTGGAATATGATCCATCTGCTTTGTATTTTCCAAAATTATTTTGCTGTTGACTTACTTACATATGTAGATTCTGTTCATATGAACTGATGTTATTTTTATCCTTTTGCATTTTTTTTTTTTTTTTTTTGCGGTACGCGGGCCTCTCACTGTTGTGGCCTCTCCCGTTGCGGAGCACAGGCTCCAGACACGCAGGCTCAGCGGCCATGGCTCATGGGCCCAGCCGCTCCGCAGCATGTGGGATCTTCCCGGACCGGGGCACGAACCTGTGTGCCCTGCATCGGCAGGCGGACTCTCAATCACTGCGCCACCAGGGAAGCCCTATAAATGCATTTATTCAAGCTTCTGTGTTTAATCTAGAGTGTTTTTTCTATTTTGAATAATTTCCAAAAAAATTCTGGGTTAAAGGGCATAAACACTTTCAAAGCTTGTGATAAGTGCTGACAACATATCTTAGATTCTGTTTTCACCCATCGCTCTCTCTTTGCAGTAATAGCCCTTGTTTGCAGACGGGCTGCCCTTGCTTCTCTTCATTCTTTCTGGTAGTAGGAAAGGCCCACAGCTATGCTCAGAGCTGTAGTCAGGACCAGGGAGCCCCTGGGCAGATCACCCAGAGGGAAGGGTTTTCCAGCCCAAGACCCAAATTAGATTCCCTAACTTTCTTCATTGATCTAAGCCTTTATATCCTCAGGAATAGTTAAATCTCTCATTGGGTTGGGTTTGCGTTTTTATAATCTCTACCTCTGCTCACCTAATCAACTTGCCACGAGTCAGGGTTATGGGTTTATCATGCAGTTAATTCGCAGTCAGTTAGAGAACTAGGGTAGAAGAGAGACAGAAAAAAACATTGAAGGTCTCGTATCAGGTGCTGTTTGAATTGACCTGGAGACTCTCTGGAACAGTCAGGTCAGTTCTTGGAGGTGAACGTGAACCAGCAGCCCCATGGCTGGTCAGGGGAGAAGCTGGCAGCCTGACGATGTTGTTGATCTCACTGTGTCCCAGCTCATTGGGTCTCCAACCCGGCAAGCTCGTCACAATCCTTTCAGGCTCGATCACGGCCTTCTTTGTTTCTTCTCTTCTCTTTGGTAGCTTATGACACTCGCTGTGGATGTGGAGTCTCAGTTTTCCTCAAATTGCAGGAAGCAGAGACACAGGACAGAGGGTGCTGTGGAGAGAATGTGGGTGTTGACCAGGCAGAGGATAGCCACGATCTCGGGGAATGGCTCCCCTGGCTGCTGGAGGGCTGATGGTTCCAGAAGATCCTAACTAAGCTCTTACTGAAGGGACGCACCTGAGACTTGAGTTGTCATTTCAAGGGGAGGGAAAGTGGGGTGAGGAAAATATCTACTCAGAGTGTGATTTGTGGGACCAGAAGCATCAGGATCTCCTGGGAACTTGCTAGAAACACCGAATCCCACCCCAGAGCTGTGAATCTGCCTTTCAACAAGACCCCCACGGGATTTCTACACACCTTAATTTGCTCTGCATTTGCTCCACGACATTGGGGAGCAATGCATGTCACATTGCTTGGTTTTTCTAGAGAACAGAAAGCCCATCTTTACGCCCCGTTCACCAGCACTGGGGAGATGCTCACCATCGACAGGTATCAGCAGCCCCCTCCCATCTCTGGGGTCTCTGGGGTCCTGCAGGGACCTCGGGGTGTGTGCCATCTGGGATGTTCTGGTAAGTTCTCCATGGCCTGTCCATCCTGGCTGTGGGGACGTGCCCAGTGCTGGCCCGCCTGGTCTTCTGGGAGGAGGGTGACTTGCCGCTCTCACCCCGCACTTGGCCACCAGCCTTGAGCATTGGGGGCCTCCCCTTCTCCTTCCTCCACCACTCAGCCTGGGGGGATCTGGTGCCCTGCTGCTCTCCCCACTACGCTTTCCATCTTTCTGCACCGTCCTCTTGGATGTGTTGACACTGACAGACACTGCCCTCTTGGATGGGGTGACACTGTCCCGGAGAGTCTGGCCGAGGCCTCCTGGCTCTTCCCTGGGGAAGCTCGGGCCTCCGTCCTCACCACCCTGGCCTCTTCCAAGGGAAGAGGAAGTCATCTCATTGAGCGAGACTCTGCTTTTTCCCTGTGGCTTCTCTGAGGCTGAGCCTGGACCTTGAGGTGGAGGCATCTCGTGGGGACACAGGATGGGTGGCTGGAAAGGACCGTGCGGGGTAGAGAGCTGTCTTGACTCCTGAGCGACATAGCAGGGGTCCTGGAGGGCCACAGGGAGTTCTCCACTGGTCTTTGGAGCCTGTTCAGGGCCTGGGTTGGGGGGCCCTGGCTTCTGCTGTAGCAGGGCTCTGGGTGTGACCTCGGGCTGACGGGGCCTGGAGAGGCTGGGCTCTCGAGGCCTGTCGGCTGGTTGGGACCTGCATGAGCTCAGGAGAGTCACTCCCTTCTCTGTCCTTGGTTTCTTCTTCTGAGAATGAGGACAACAGTAGTGTCACCTCTCGAGGCCGCTGTGAAGAGTGGATGCAGGCAAAGCCCGGAGTGCCACGTTCCCAGGATGCGCCAGCCACACAGGTGACAAAGATGCCGAAAGTCCAGCGACGCCATCAGGGCTGACGTCTGTTGGCACAAGCAGAGAGCAGGGGGCACTGTTCATGCAGGGGCCTGGCCAGGAGGCCCGGGGCGGTGCTTCACTGATAGGACGGGTGGCCAGCCTGGGCCATGGGTGCTGCAGAGACCCAAGTGTTTCTGACCTGAGTCTGTGGGCCCCTTTCTTGGTCTCACAGGGTTGTCCTTGAGGGCCCTCCTTCCTGCTCTCCGGACGGAATAGTCCGGATATACAGGTCTTCCTCCACCTATGATGGAGTCACGTCCTCATAAAGCATCGTGAGTTGGAAAGATCATAAGTTGAAATGCATTTACTGTACCTCCCCTCCTGAACTTCACAGCTCAGCCCAGCCTCCCTCAAATGTGCTCAGAACACGGACATTAGCCTACAGTTGGGGAAAGAAAGCCTATTTTATAATAAAGTGTTGAATGTCTCATGTAATTTATTGGGTACTGCACTGAAAGGGAAAAACACAGTGGCTGTCTGGGTCCAGGATGGTTGCAAGTGTGCTGGTTTTCAACCCCGAGATCGCGGGGCTGACCAGGAGTTGCAGCTGCTGCCCAGCATCACGAGAGAGGATCGGACCCCTTCTCACTAGCCCAGGAAAAGATCCTAATTCAAAACCTGAAGTACGCGGTTTCTACTGTATGCACATCACTTTCACGCCATCATAAGGTCGGAAAATCCTAAGCTGAACCATGAGTTGGGGGACTGTCCGTGGATGGAGCTAAGCTTCAGGAGAGAAGCCTTCATTCATTTGCTGGAGTTACTTTCTTCCGGGGAGAATGAACGCCTTGCTCAGATAAAGTATTTTTGGAGATCATCTGTGCTACATTAAGGAAATGTTTTTAGAATCTCTAGTTCTAAATTTCACTTTGATCTCACAAGGAATATTTTATCAGATAACGCAGGCCTGGCAGGGTGGCTTTGTCCCCTCCTGTACTTGTTACTGTCACCGTGGAGCAGACCGGCAGGGTGCTCTCTGGGCCTTCTCTCCAGACGTGAGATATCTGAGCTGACATCACTGCTGACCAGGATGCTGTGATCACACTGGATCTGAGAGCCTCTGGGACCCACATCGTTTTCTTGATTTGCATGCTGGTGTGACAGAGATGAAGCTCATTGCAAGGAAAGTTGGAGGCAGACAGAGCTGAGTGGGGAGACACAATTAGGAGCATTTATAATTTTCATCAAGTAGCAGATTTCAGAGACGGTTCGGTCTAGGCTGGAACTCCAGGCGGAGCGTCCCCTGGAAGCTGGTTTTCCATGGGCCTCTCCTGTTCTTTGACCTCATTTCTCAGTCAGATGATGGATGAGAAAAAACTCACTGGGGCACGGGCTTTCTTCTCAAGGTGAGGCTTGGGAACCTGGGCTTCGGGAGAGGCTCGGGCCCCTGCAAGTGGAGAGACAGGTGATTTTGAAGACGATGACGATGCTTACTGTGGTGGGGTGAGAAGTGTCCCCCAAAGACGTGTCTTCAGATGGCTTCTCCTCGTGTCTCTGTATGTGCTCTCTGCTTCCATCTCTTCTAAGGACATCGTTCACTGGGTTTAGGGCCACCCTAATCCAGCATGATCTCATCTTGAGATACTTACCTTAAGTACATCTGCAAAGGCCTTATTTCCAAATAAGGTCACATTCACAGGTAACCAGGGTTAGGACCTGGTCATATCTTTGGGGGACGTTTCCTCTGTGTCTGCTAGTGGCAAGGGTGTGTTTCCTACCAGGGCCTCAAGTATTTGCCAAATGTCCAGCGGTTAGCTTTGCTTCTTTGGCATTTTTATAGCCCTTACTCTTAAGGAACCGGGTACAAATCACTGTCTACAGTTTGGGTCAGAAAGAGGACAGCGTCCACTGCCAAAGGCCCACCCTCTGAGTGTCAGAGTGGGATTGGGCCTGGGCTTTGCCTTGTGGTGAGAGCCTGACTGAGGCGGACACTTGTGGCTTTTGCTGCCCTGCGTCTGTTCCATAGTTTGTCTGTGGACGAAGGACACCTTCCCAGCCCCCAGCGCATATGGCTGGGCCCAGGCCCCTGGGTGAGGTTGGCAATCAGCCACTAAGACTAAATTCTGACACTTCTGTTTGAGCTGGGGAAGGGGACTCTGTCCTTCCAATAGAACCAAATCTGGAAGTACAGAGGGCTGGAGCACTGCAGCCATTCTGTCATCATGAGGGGAAAGTCTGCTTAAGACAACACCAGAGCTGGGACTAGCGAGAGGCCAATGGGGCCCAGGGGTGCAGAATTTAAGGAGGTGTCAGACTCATGGTTGTGCAAGTGCAGGTTGACCCTGGACAGCACCGTTGAAAGCAGAGCGGAGGGAGGGAATACAAGAATTCCTGATGACATTATCTGAGTTCCTGGATCCCACTGTGCCTGAAGCCATTAACCTCTGAATTATTCAGTGTATGAGCCCGTACATTTTCTTTTGCTCAAGCCAGTTTGAATTGGATTTTCTGATATCTCTTGCAGCCGACAGAGCCCTTGTAAATATACCTGCCCCCACGTTACTCCCCACTTGCTTGAAGCCATTAACCTCTGAATTATTCAGTGTATGAGCCCGTACATTTTCTTTTGCTCAAGCCAGTTTGAATTGGATTTTCTGATATCTCTTGCAGCCGACAGAGCCCTTGTAAATATACCTGCCCCCACGTTACTCCCCACTTGCTTGAAGCCATTAACCTCTGAATTATTCAGTGTATGAGCCCGTACATTTTCTTTTGCTCAAGCCAGTTTGAATTGGATTTTCTGATATCTCTTGCAGCCGACACAGCCCTTGTAATATACCTGCCCCCACATTACTCCCCACTGAGGTTGGGAGGGTGCTCCGGACCCCTCCCCAGATTCTGCCTGAGGGTCTTATATGAAGTCCCAGCCTCAGACCACAAGTCTTCAAGGTCTGTACGTCATCCCTCCAGAGGCCTGCTACAGCCCCTGCAAGCAGGCCTCCTGTTCTCCGAAACCCCCACACCCAAGGCAGGGCCTCCCCTGTGAGCCAGGCCCACCCCAGGAAAGAGCGGGGAGATACAGAGACCAGGCGTCAGGTCGAGGGGTGCTGCTTGAGTCTCAGAGAAGCCCCCGGAGAGAGTGATGACAGGTGCTTGCCGGGGAAACGTGTCCGATGATCTCAAGCCCGAGACGGGCGGTAGGTCTGTGGCTACAAAATGAGGTTCAGTTTCCAGAGAGGTTAGGAGGCTCTGGGGCGCACAGCCTCCTGACGATGCCCGGGGTCTCCAGAGCTGGCCCCCTCTTGCCGGACTGTGAGCATTCAGCCTCAGGCGCCCTGCCAGGATCACGCAGGACCGGGTGGCCTCAGTGGAGGACATTTCCCATAGTTTGCCCCTACCTACACCTCTGCCCCCAAGACAGGCTTACTTCTGAGCTCACAGCCCATATATTTAGAATAAAAGTTTATGGTTTGATATACGTGCAAGAACGTTCATGAACCATCCTATATTGGAGAACTACCGAGAAAACCAGAATCCCCTGCGGTAGATGTCATAAAGGTCCTACAGGTGTCCTCAGCTTGACCCCCCGAACCTGTGAGTATGAGACCTTACATGGCAAAGGGCGCTTTGCAGGTGTGATTAAGTTAAGACTCTTGAGATGGGGAGATTATCCTAGGTTATCTGGGTGGTTCCAGTGTCATCACAAGGGTCCTTACAGGAGAGGGGGCAGGAGGGGCAGAGTCTGGTGTCGACCAGGCGTCAGAGTGATGTGGGGAAGGGCCCAGGAGCCAAGGCTGCAGGCATCTTCTCGGCGCTGGAAAGGCAAGGACACGAATCTCCCCGAAGCCGCGGGAAGATACCAGCCCTGCCGGCGGCTTGAATTTAGGGCTTCTTACCTCCGGAACTGTAGAAGGATAAGTTTGGGTTGCTTTAAGCCACTAGTTTGTGGTCTTCTGTTACAGCGGCCACGGGAAGCTCATACATTTGCTCTGCTGGTCAGTAAGGAGCCTGCATGTGCCTGGTAGATGCACCCACAGATTCCAGAGGTAACAAGAGACGCCCTTGGCACCAGGCTGGGCTGTGAGCTGCCTGAGGTCCTGGCACCACAGGCCTCACCTCTGGAGTCCACTGGGCACGACTCGACTTGCAGACGGGCTTTGCAGGTCGGGGGTGGAGGAGGGCCAATGGCCGTCACCTCCTCGCTCTGTCTCTGGGTTTGAGGCGCCTCACTGGCGGCATCTCCCTCTTCAGCTGAAGTGGTCTCTGATGCTCGGCGAGGCGTCGCTGGATAGGATATTACATCGCAATCCAGGAGCTTTCTGGAGCAGATTACAAGACGGGGATCCTGGTGTGCAAGCGGAAACCCAGCCTCTATGGTGTGAAATTCACCTTCCTCTCAAGGTGCCTCACCGGCACCGACTTAAATGGGGGGATTTACTTCTCTCTGTTGCCCTAGCCCCCCAGAGAAGGAGAAATCCTCTGCTGACACTCTT
>NW_006778824.1:2511676-2519585 GCF_000442215.2 Lipotes vexillifer | reverse complement strand
CTCTTTCCCATCCCACGCATGTGGAAATCACAATACACAGATTTTGCGCAACCTGTTTCTGCAAAACACTGAGTTTATTGCTCACTGAGATTGAAATGTCCAGTGAGCACTTGCTTTGCTCGTCCACTGGGTAGCCCGTGGGAAGGAGGTGTAGTTAATGGTGCAGCGTAAACCAGGGAGCTCAGGTCTCCTGATCATCGTGTTATGGCCTAGTATCCTTTTTCATAGCATTTCCTGCTGCCCGACATCTTTCCTCTGAAAAGCAATAATAGGAAGGCCGTCAGTGGAGTTTATGAGAAAAAACCATCGCGCTTAGAGCAGCGCCGATTACAACACGATAGCACTGCGGGCTCGTCGGGACAGTGAGCATGTTGGAATGACCCTGGGCAGCAGCCCAGGAGGCCCCAGCCTAGCGTGTTATTAAGATGAGCGATTTGGCTGCCCGGGTGAGGCTGGCCGGAACAATCAGCCCGTGGACCAGCGCGCCGTCCCGGGTTCCGGAATCCTGTCTGCAGGACGGCACCTCGGGGGAAAGGGGAGGACTGGCGGGGGGGTCGGGCACGTGCTGGCTCAGCGCTCATGCAGTGTCTCAGGGGAGGGTGTGAGTGTGGGGTGTCACCCTCCCCAGACGCGAGGGATCATGAAATTCCACAGGGCATGGATTCACTTTCCTGAAGTGAAAAGCGAGATCCGAGCGTCTGTGCTTTTTTCCTTCCTCGCAGACAGTGGGTGGAAACAGGAATTTGTAGGCATTGGCTCAGATAAGCTTAGGAAACTGACAACATTACAAAGGACAGAGGTAACACTAGCCCCTGCATTAGTCCGCTCAGGCTGTCAGAGGACCGCAGGTGGAGCGGCTCATACAACAAGAGATCTATTCCTCACGGCTCTGGAGGCTGGAGGTGCGAAGGCCAGGTGCCACGGGGCTGATTCCTCCTGAGGCCTCTCTCCCTGGCGTGTAGACAGCCGCCTTCTCTATGTCCTCACGTGGTCTTTCCTGTGTGCATGGCATCCCTGGCATCTCTGTGTGTCCACATGTCCTCTTCTTCTAAGGACCCCACTTAGATCAGATCAGGGCCCACCCTAGCAGCCTTGTTTTACCTTAATTACCTCCTTAAGGTCCTGTCTCTGAATACAGCCACACTCTGAGTACAGGGGGTCAGGACTTCAACACGTGGGTCTTGGCGGACAGAGTTCAGCCCTTAGCATCCATGTATGTGTGGCTTTATTGTAATGACGTTGGGAAACACACCAGCTCGAAGCAACGTCCAGCATTTATTCCTCATTCTAACACCTGCAGGGTGTGGTCCCAGCCTGTGGGTAGGCTGGCTGGGGCTGGTGGAGGCTGGGGGTGGCACCAGCTGCAGGTGGGCTCAGGTCTGCCCCACATGTCTCATCTTTTTGGGATCAGTGGCCTCTCTGATTCTAGTAGAAGCCCAGACTGCACAAGCCCAGCTGGGTCACCTCCACCAGGTTCCATTGGCCAAAGCCAGTCTCATGCCAAGCTTGTAGGATCTTATTTCTAAATTGCATACATACACACACACACACACACACACACACACACACACACACACACACACACTGTGACCTTTTCATTTCCACCACATGATACTCCTTTTCTTTAATCCTCTCTCAATTCAAATCTCAGCTAAATCACTGGTTCTGTTTTCTAGTTGGCCTGTTGGTATTTTTCACGGAAATGCTCCCTTTTTACAGTTCCTGTTGTTAGTCTTAGGGTATTTTCTGTAATAGAGAGCTGACCTGCGGTAGCTCCAGCCTACTGCACTGTTACACATTTGTCTAGTGGGTAATGCAATATGTCTCACCTTTTCTCTTACTTGGTTAATTCTCAAGGTGTGATAGAGAAGTGATTACTGAAGAGATGAAACATATGAGCTGAAGATGTCATACACAAACGCTGACTTTTCAATTGTCATTACATTCAGCAAAATACATCATGGCGGGTCTTCAAATTTTGCTAGCATTATGGAATCCATACTCTGGGAGAGTTTAAGATTTGGGCTGTAGATGTGTGCCTATCAATCACATTTTGGTTGATAGAAGTGAATATTATATTATAGGGATGCACCCTTTCTACTCTGTCCTCCTTTAGATTTAAGAATAAATCCTGTGCTGTATGATTTGTCATGTATTTCACAAGCTGATGTGTTTGTTCTTCCTGAGAAATCCTAGGTTTCCAAATGTTTCTGGCTCCTCAGTTGGTGTCATGCCTACTGGCATTTTATAGGCACTTGAGTCTAGAGCTGACCTCACTTCACTAGTTCTGGAATCTAGGATTCAGAGTAAGTCATCTTTTAATTTTTTAAATTTAATTTAATTTTTTCTTGTGGTATAATACACATAAACAAAATTTAACACCGTAATCATTTCTAAGTGTACAGTTCAGTGGCATTAAGTACATTCACAACGCTGTGCAACCATCACGGCCACCCATCCATGGAACTTTCTCATCTTCCCAAACAGAAACTCTGTCCCCATCAAACAGTAACTCCCCATTCCCCTAAGTTGTCTTTTTAGGTTAAGAAGCTAAAAATCATTTGTCTACCAAAGGTACAGTTGCAAAAGAACATGTGAACACGTTCTTTTGTTGGCACTAAACATGGTAAGGTTTGATAATCATCCTGGGGCGTGAGGACACGATCCTGGCATGTCCGTGAGTCCAGCGAGGCTCAGGAGAGACCCACCTGCGTCCCTGTCCAACCGCCCTCCCACCAACTGGTGCTTAACTTCTCCACCTCCATCTTGCATTCTGAGAAGCCGAGATGATGATAGAATCTTCCTCCCAGGGAGCAGGAATCAAATTGTTTTCCCATATAGGTTTGTGTACAGTAAGTGCTCAGTACATGACTTAGGAAATGCATACAAGAGGCAGAGCTGTCAAACTGAGAAGTGTTTCACCAAAATGTGTTCCTCGAGGCATGACGGGGTCTGGTCCCCTGGATTCTGTTCTCCCTCCAAACGCAGGATTCCAGAGCCTCAGGGCTGATGACTGTCCCTGTGATGACCCCGGGCACAGGGGACACACAGCGTCCACCCTGCTCTCAGTCCAGCGAGCTTTTCTTGCTCTTCCCTGGTCACCAGACTCCTGGCCCCTGGCCCGTGTCCCCTCCCACGGAGACATCGGCTCCGCCCTGCTGACCTGGGTGATGAGTGGGGCTGGCCCATCACAGGGACAGCGGCCAGCGGGCATTCGGCCGGCCAGCAGTGCTGCGCTGAAAGCAAGTGGATCTTTAAACGGGGGCTTTTCAAAAACTTGTAATGAAGTGATTTGACCTTTGGTTCTAGAATTTGCTCCCATGACCTTTATTATCCACCAAGGAGGCAGTGCTCTGAGCTGGCCCCACCTGATGGCTGGAGGGGATGAGAGATTGGTTTCCGCCGAGGCAGGTGGTGTGCAGGTGCACAGTTAACCTGAGGCCTTGACCCTCTTTCCTTGAACGGCTTGGGGGTCCAGGGTGGGGTGTCGTGGTAACGTGGGCCCTCAGGAGCAGGCTCGGGAAGACGAGCCTGGATCCCAGTAAAGTGAACAATGAAGCCCTGACGCAGTCAAAGACCTTGTTAAGGAGAATCGCTGTGTGGACTTTGATCCCCGACCTGAAAAATGAGGGGGCTCTGACCTTTTTCTGAGAAAGGATCCGTTTCCATGCATTCCACACTTTTACTAGCCACCCCTCCTCTGACCACACATCCATCTTCCAGGTTATAATGCCCTCTGTCCCCCCACCAGTCTGAGACCCCACTGAGGTACAGTCACAGCCTTTGTCACCTTCGACTACAACCTGCACACCAGCCGACGGGATTTAGCCGAGGGAGATGGGGGTTTGCGCACCCACAGGAATGGGCTTTCTGCAGTTCTGAAAGGATCATTAGGTCCTGTTATTCAGTTTGGGAGCCGAGGATCCCAGGCAGGAGGCTTGGGTTGGGTGATCTCCGTGGCAAAGTCGCAGATTTAGCAAATAAAAATAGAGGAACCAATATTTGCAGGGGACATACTTGTACTTAAAAATGATTTGTTGGAGGTGATGTCACCAAGATGCCGACATGGGTCATTCCTGACTTAGCTCCCCACCCAAGAAGAACAAGTAACAACTATGCAAGAACGAGGCAGCACTGAGAGACCCTAGAGCACGGGCTGAAGCGCCCCCTGCACCGCAGAGACCAAGACAGACGCAGGGGACGGTAAGAGAAGGGGCTGCGCACTGACCACCTTCCTCTCCCCCGGGGCCAGCGCAGAGAAAGAGGAACAAAATGGGCAAACTCATAGCTATAGACTAATCAGGGAAAAAGGGGACCCAAACCAACAAAATTACAAATGGAAACGGAGCCATGACAGCTGATAACACAGAAATACAAAGGATCATAATAGGCTGATATGAGCAACTATATGCCAGCAAACTGGACAACCTAGAAGAAATGGAAAAATTCTTAGAAACATACTATTTACCTAGGCTGAATCAGGAACAAATAGAAAACCTGAATGGACCAATTGCTAGTAAGGAGATTGAATCAGTAATCAAAAATCTCCCAACAAACAAAAGCCCAGGACCACGTGGCTCCACTGGTGAGTTTTACCAAATAATTAAAGAAGAATTAACACTAATCTTCTCAAACTTCCAACAAATCGAAGAGGAGGGAAAACTTCCAAACATTTTACAAGGGCAGCATTATTGTGATACCAAAACCAGAAAAGGACACTGCTAGAAAAGAAAACTACAGGCCAATATCCCTGATGAATATACATGCAAAAATTCTCAATAAAATTCTGGCAAATTGAATTCAGCATGTTAAAAGGATTATTCACCATGATCAAGTGAGATTTATTCCTGGGATGCAAGGATGTTTCAACATACACAAATCAATAAATGTGATACACATATTAATAGAATGAAAGGAAAGAATCATATGATCATTTCAATAGGGATGGAAAAAGCATTTGACAAAATTTGACATCTATTCTTGATAGAAACTCTTAAATCAGGCATAGAAGGAACATAACATAATAAAAGTCATATATATCCTAAACCTGCAGCCAACATCATCCTCTAGGGTGAAAGGTTGATGTGCTTTTCCTCTAAGATCAGGAATAAGACAAGGATGCCTACTCTCACCACACCTATTCAACATAGTACTGGAAGTCCTAGCTAGAGCAATCAGGCAAGAAAAAGAAATGAAGCTATCAGAATTGGAAAGTAAGAAATTGTCTCCATTCGCAGGTGATGTGATTGTATATATAGAAAATCCTAGAGACTCAACCAAAAAAACCCTGTTGTGTCTAATCAAAGAATTTAGTAAAGTTGTAGGACACAGAATTAACATAAAAAATCAGTAGTGTTTCTACACACTAACAATGAATTTTCCGAAAAAGAAGTAAAGAAATCAACCCCATTTATAATAGCATAAAAATAATAGAATGCTTGTGAATAAATTTAACCAAGGAGGTGAACGATCTCTACTCTGAAAACGTATAAGAGGACATTGATGAAAGGAATTGAAGAAGGTACAGGTAGATGGAAAGGTATCCTGTGTTCACCGATTGGAAGAGCTAATATTGTTAAAATGTCAGTACTACCAAAAGCCATCTGTAGATTCAGTGCAACATTTGTGAGCCCTAATGTAAAACTATGGATTTTGGGTGATGCTGACGTGTCAGTGTCGGGTCATCAGTTGCAGCAAATGTATCATTCTGGTGGGGGGATTTGATAGTGGGGAAGTTATGCATGTGTAGAGGCAGGGGGAATTTCTGTACCTTCCTTTCAACGTTACTGTGAACCTAAAACTGCTCTAAAAAGCAAACTTTATTAAAAAAATTAAAATCAGTTGTGTTAGTTTGGGTACTCCAGAGAAACACAATCAATAGGATGTGTGTGTGTTTATATGTATATAGAGAGAGACAGGGAGAGAGAACAAGAAAGAGAGAGAGATTAATTTTAAGGAGCCGGCTCGTGTGGCTCTGGAGGTTGGCAGGCCTGAAATCTACAGGGCTGGCCAGCGGTCCGGGGACCCAGGGCACAGATGATGTCGCAGGTCTGTCCAAGGTCCGTCTGGAGCAGAATTCCCTCTTCCTCAGGGGACCTCGGTCTTTTTCTCTTAAAGCCCTCAGCTGATTGGATAAGCCCCCCCCCCCCACCCCCATACGAGGGAGGTTGATCTGCTGTGCTCAAAGTCCACTGATCTAAATGTTAATCTCATCTTAAAAACACCTTCACAGCCACCTGGATTGGCGTTTGACCTAGTATCTGGGTACTGTAGCCTCGCCATGTTGACCATTACAGCAGTCAGCAAATGTGATGTCATCTCCCAGTTGTGGCTTGTGTTCACAAAAGTAAGAAAGTTACCTCTGCATATTTTTCCAAATGGCAACTTCTTTTTTCCGATCATAAAGGTAGAAATATACATCCTCATGTACTTAACTGTGAAGCTCAGTGAAGAATGGAGAAGTAAGAGAAGTAAAAGGCCACTCTCACACTTCTCTTCCCAGAAGAGCCACTATTCACATCTCTTCTAAGGAAACAGGCATACATGCCTGCACACACGCATGTGCACACACATGCTTTTGTAGAAACAAGACGCTGTTGCGTAAGCTGTCCTCTTCTGTCTTCACTTGGCAGCATCACTAACCTACGTGATGGATGTTGGTATATGTCATTCTTATTAATGGCTGCCTTAGTTTCCGCTGAATCAGTTTATTATCCTTTATGTAACCAACCACATAATCATGGGTGTTTAGGTTGTTTCATGTGATTTGAATATATTTTTTGAGCAGTTGTCTAATGACCTGCTTGGGACAAATTCCCAGGAAAGGAACAGGGCTGTGCCTGTTAGATTTGGATTCCTGTTGTTCAGCTGGCTTGGGGTGTGGTTGCCTCAATTTATAGTCCTGCTGGCAGCCGACTTTTAAATGTTTTCCAGTATGATGCATGAGGAGGTACAGCCACTGTTGTTTATACTTGGTTCCTTGAAATATATCTGCCGTTCTCCTTGTGATTTAAAACCCATCTCCTCTGTCCTGCTGACTGTCATGCATAGAACACAATAAAGGAGGAAGAATAATATTCCTTTTTCAGAATAAAGGACGGGCATCCGTTATGTTTTACATTCAGAAGCACAGGACTCTAACTAGTGATGTGGGCACCCAGAAGGAAGGTGTAGTGAGAACCACAATGACGGCATCGTTAATTGCCGTCAACAACACACATGCGAGGTGTTGGAAATCACAGAAATAAAAATCAGGTGATTAACACTGCCTCTTCAGTCAAGACTGTGTCTGTAATATGGTGCAAAGAATTATGAAAAACAGCCAGCAGTGGGTAGTGATGATAAAATGGGTGGGAGAGATTTACGATCGCTCAGTCCTGGGGAGAACGGGGAGGCCGTGAATGCGAAGAGCTGAAGGGCACAAGTCTCCTTGCCAGTTGTTGAGTTCCCTGTACGGAGGGAGTGTATTGTGTGCCAAGACGTCTGCTGATCCCACAGATAGAAAGCTCCTTTTTTTAAAAAACATTTATTTATTTTATTTATTTTTGGCTGTGTTGGGTCTCCGTTGTGGTGCGCAGGCTTTTCATTGCGGTGGCTTCTCTTCTTGCAGAGCACGGGCTCTAGGCACCCGGGCTTCAGTAGTTGTGGCACACGGGCTCAGTAGTCGTGGCTCACGGGCTCTGGAGTGCAGGCTCAGTAGTTGTGGCGCACGGGCTTAGCTGCTCCGCGGCATGTGGGATCTTCCCGGACCAGGGCTCGAATCCGTGTCCCCTGCAATGGCAGACGGATTCTCAACCACTGCGGCACCAGGGAAGCCTGTAAGCTCCTTTTCAAGCATGCATCTTGTGTTGGCAAATCTGATTCCTCCCCATCCTGTCCATACTGTGCATCCTGGTGGATGCTGCCCCTC
>NW_006778824.1:2506321-2511167 GCF_000442215.2 Lipotes vexillifer | reverse complement strand
GGAAAGAGCGGTGGGGCTGCGTCTGACAGCTCCACACGGGGCCTGGGTCATGCTGGCACAGCTGCTCCCCTGATGGGTGCAGAGGGACCCTGCAAAACCCCGGGGCCTCGCTCACTCCTTGCCCTCAGTGCCTTTTTTTAATTTTGATTTTTATTGAGATCTGGTTGATGTCCAATATTATATAAGCTACAACTATATAAAAATATAGTGAGTCACAGTTTTTACAGGTTATATTCCATTTATAGTGATTATAAAATATTGGCTATGTTCCCTGAGTTGTACAATATATCCTTGCAGCTTATTTATTTTACATAGGAGATTGTAGCTCTCAATCCCCACCCCTGTCTTGCCCCTCCCCCTCCCTCTCCACACTAGCAACCACTAATTTGTTCTCTATATCTGTGAGTCTCTTTCCTTTTTGTTATATTCACTAGTTTGTTTTATTTTTAAAATTCCACATATAAGTGATACCATACAGTATTTGTCTTTCTCTGTCTGACTTACTGCATACTAATACCCTCCAAGTCCATCCATGTTGTCGCAAATGGCAAAATTTCATTCTTTTTTATGGCTGAGTAATATTCCGTTACACACACACACACACACACACACACACACACACACAAATATATATGCCACATCTTCTCTGTCCATTCATCTGTTGATGGACACTTAGGTTGTTTCCATATCTTGGCAATTGTAAATGATGCTGCTGTGAAGATTGGGGTGCATGTATCTTTTCGAATTAGTGTTTTTGTCTTTTTTGGGGGGGTATATACCCAGGAGTGGAATTGCTGGGTCATATGGTGGTTCTGTTTTTAGTTTTCTGAGTAAGCGCCATGCTGTTTTTCAAAGTGGCTGCACCAATTTACACTCCCACTAACAGTGTATGGGGGCTTTTTCTCTACAACCTCGCCAGCATTTGTTATTTGTGGTCTTTTTGATGATAGCCATCCTGACAGGTGTGAGGTGACACCTCATTGTGGTTTTAATTTGCATTTCTCTCATGATTAACAATCTTGAACATCTTTTCATGTTTCTGTTGGCCATCTACATGTCTTCGGAAAAACGTCTCTTCAGGTCTTCTGTGCATTTTAAAATCAGGTTGTTTGTTTTCTTGATGTTGAATTGTACGAGCTCTTTATATATTTTGGATGTTAACCCGTTTCGGCCATATCATTTGTAGATATTTTCTCCCATTCGGTAGGTTGTCTGCCCCTGTGCTTTTCTCTCTCATCCCACCCTTCCCCTACTGAGGGGCGGGGGAAGCAGTGGTCACCACGCTAGAGACTTGCCCTCGAGGGGTGCTGAGCAAACGTCCCCCTGGCAGGTTGGATGGGATCTTCTCTCATGGGTGGGCACGAGTTGAGGACCATCTATTAAGACTACACGTGAGCCCATGGCTCTTGGTGGGCACTGAGTACAGTGCAGGGGCCGCCAACTCTGGTCTCAAGTTCCAGGTGAAGGGCCTGCTACTGACTAACCCCGGAGAAGACCCAAGGACAATACTGACCTGAGGTCTACTCCCCCGAGAGACGCAGGACTCCCATGGGGCCTGGGTTTCCACTCTGCCCTTTCAGGAGGCCCACGGCATAGCATCTCTCCACGTCTAAGCTTCTAACCCCCAGAAACTGTAACGGATAAACCCCAAGAGGGCACCCCTGGCCCGGGCCTGGCCCCCACCCCTTGCCCACCTCTGGGGCAAACTCGGGGACTCAGTCCTTCCCTTCTTCTGGCTCCTGAGTCCCCGGCTGCTGGGGAATGGAGCCTTCTCGCTACCGTCACGGCATCTGATAAGGTTAGAAGGAGGTCACCCGCAGGGTGTGCGTTGGGTGGGGAGGCCGTACGTCCTGCTTTGTCGGGACAAGCCTGGCCCTTGGTAATGATCCCCTTTCACCCTCACAGCTGGTTTAGTTTGGATGACGAATGACAGGATCCCCTACTGTCAGGTCATTCGTTGGTTAAACGACCACCAACAGTGGGCCTCACGGGTGGACGAGGGTCCCAGGAGCAGCTCTGGCGTGGTGGTGGGGGGCTCTGGTGGCCTTGTGCGGGCACTCATAACTGTATCCTGATTGCATTTGGCCTCCCAGGAGCCTGGAATAGGCAGGGACCGTGGCTGCTCACCATACTTGGGGGGCAGACAGGTGTGTTGTGTAATTTTTTTTCTCTCAATATTCTCTCATAGGCATTTTCACCAATTTGTAAATTCTTAGCTGATGTCATCTTTAATGGTCACATAATGTTTTACCTCATGGAAGTGCCATGATTGATCCCAGCATCTCCTTTACCTTTTGGTCATTGAATTTGTTTGATATTTGCAAGGACACTGTGGTGTGTCTTGGTGCATCTGCAGCTGTGGCTCCTCAGGAGAAAGTCACAGGGGAAGGATTACTGGGTCACCTTCGAGGCTCTCAGCCCATGGCTAAGTTGCCGTCTGGAAGCTCAGAGCTGTTGACTCCGTTCCTGGCAGTGAGCCCAGTGCCCAAGCCACAGACCAGGCCACAGAGCCAGTATTTTAATCTCATTAGCATCGCAGCTTGGGAGCAGCGAGGCTCAGGCAGCTGGCGGTTTTGCTCCTTTTATCAGCTTTTCAGCCGTGTTGGCCCAGCGCGGTCACTGGGTCTAATAAGGGTCAAGAAGCAGGCGGTGCTGGCTTGGACCTCTTGCCACGGAAGCCAAAGCATCGCCCTTCTTCAGGATGTCCGCACACGATGTCCTAAGGTTGCTGCTCAGGCCGCTGGGGGCCTGCGAGGCATCTGCTTTCCAGATGGACAATTTAAGCACGTGGCTCCCTGCCTCTCAGACGGGCAGACCCAACATGAGCGCCGTCTCCAGCTGGCCTCGTCCCCCTGAGCTGCTCCCCTTGGCCTGTTCATGCGCCCGGGACTTGGGGCGGGTGTCTGGCAGATCCCGGCTCAGCTCCACAGCCCTGCCATGGTGCAGGATGCCTGGGCCGGACAGAAGCCCCAGCGGCTGCCCTTGGCATGTGTGAGTGAAAATGTGAGTGTGCCTGCGAGCTTGTGAGTGTGTGAATGGTTGTGTGTGTCTGTTGGCAGTGTTTGTGATCATAATACAACTGACAGTAGCCTCCCTCTTTTCTTGATCCAGTTGGTAATTTAGACCCCGCCACGCCCCTGCTAGGATGGAGCTGGATGGGTTTGGAAGCTCCGTGATTCCTGGTGGTCCAGGTCTAGCCAAGTTGTGACCCCACCAGAGAAACCTTCCCCCAGCTCTGGAAGAAGAAGAACCCACGACCCGAGAGGACTTTGTGCCCCCCTGGGAGGGGGTGCACGAGGCCTCCGGGGTAGTGAGGCTGAGGAGAACTGACAGTCGGGGGCCTGGGCTTTAGCCTGTCCGGAGCCTTGCACCTTGCGGGGCCTCGCTGGCCACAGCTGCGTGGCCCCCAGCCCCATGGAGGTGCTGATGGAAAGGCTCACTGTTCGGTCTAGCGTGGGCCTCGTGGGAACCAGATGGGTGGTGGGCCTTGGAGTGGGCTGGGGTGTCTCAGAGAAGGAGACGTGTGGGGAGCCCCTTGGTGGTTTCCCCTGTGGGCGTCAGTTATGCTAAGGAAGGTGTGGGTTCCTCTGTTGAAGACAGCCCTCCTCCTGCCCTGACGGCTTCATTGGGGCCAGTGGCGGGGGGCTACCAGCTGCCCTGGGGTCCCTGCCTGCCCGGGGGCCAGGTCCCCACATGGTTTCCCGTCTGTTGGGAGTTTAGCCCCAACACAGGGCCCTCTGCTCCCCCCCACCCCCTGAGCATCCTCTCTTGTGCTAACTTTGCTGGAAGTCACCTTGCGTTTTAATGATGGATTGGGCCTTCAGGAACTCAGGCTTCCTTGTCGGTTGACTGTCACTAGCAGTTTTCTGAAAACTAAAATTTTAACAACCTGGTGCTCGATTTAGTTTTTCAGCAAGTTGCCTGAGATCTTTTTCAAAGTTGTGTTTTATTGTTGATGGAAAATGTTGGCACCTTGAATGGTCTCTTTTCTGCTGATCATACTATTTTAATTACGCTGGCAAATTTAGAGGAGGTTCCGCTAAATGGGGTTATTTGAGCATTTTTGTCAGTGTGGCAGGGATGGGACAGAGGGTGAGGCCGGCACTGGCGTCTTTCGACGGAACCCTGTGTTGAAGAGCCAGCTCTGATCGACATGCCTGTGTCTCCAAACCACGAGGCGCAGCCGTGGCAGAAGCTGGAGTAGAGCAGGGCTCTGCAGAGCCCTCTGGACGCACCTTGGTGCAGCCCCCTAATACTACTTTCCTTACAGATAGAAAATGCTGGGGGACAAGCGTGAAACTGGGTGGGAGAGTGGATCAGCAGGCGTCTCAGGCACGGTGCGCCTCAGGGTCATCTTCCTGCAGAGGCTCTGCCCGAGGAGGGTTCTGGAGGGAGTCGGGAGCGGGCTCCTGCGAGTACGAGACTGGGAGGGAGCCACGTGCGCTCCCTTCTTGGCTGTCCCCCAGAGTGTAATGACGTCCCTTTTTATACGGCGTCACGAGCATCGTTTCCTAGACTTTATAGAAGTGAAGCGGCTGGTCAAAGAGCACATGCCCACCGCGGCATCAGACGCACGCTGCCCGGAAGCAGATGCTGTGTCCTCTGTTCGCAGGAGCTCCAGCATGGCCCTTTCCAGAAGGTGGAATTCACTTTTCACATGGTCCACATTCAAACCCGAGATTAGCTTCCCAGGGCTACTGTAACAAGTTGCCACAAATGGGGTGGCTTCCAACAATAGGAATTTGTTCTCCCCCTTTCTGGAGGCCGGAAGTCTGAAATCAAGGTGTCTGCAGGGTCGGTTCCTCCCGGAGGGAAACTCCGTTCCACACTCCCCCCCCCCCCCCCC
>NW_006778824.1:2487227-2506307 GCF_000442215.2 Lipotes vexillifer | reverse complement strand
CCCCCCCCCCGCCGGCTTCTAAAGGCTCCGGCAAAACCCTTGACAGACCTTGGCTTGTGGACGCATCACTCCAGGCTCTGCCTCCCTCTTTGCGTGGCCTTCTCCCCGTGTGTCTGTGTGTCCAAGCTCCCTTTCCTGTCTCTTATAAGGACACCAGTCACTGGGTTTAGGGCCACGTTAAGTCCAGGATGACCTCATCTCGAGATCCTTAATTACATGTGCAAAGACCCTGTTTCTAAAACGGGTCACCTTCACAGGTGCGTGGGTTAGGAATGGATATCTTTGGGGGTTCCTCCTTCAACCCACTGCAGGCCCTTTACTTCTGCATCTTCCCTTGATTTGTTCTGTCTCCAAACTGAGAGTTGACCCCTACCTGGGTGAAGGTGGGGTGATGGAGGCTCTGCCCTCAGCATGGCTGGCTGGCTGGCTGGCTGATTCCTCCAGCCGGTCAGCTGCCGCTGGCCCGGCCCAGCTCCGGCTCCAGGTTGAGGGAGCCCTGGCCTCCTTGCCTGTGTCCTGCTGCCCTTCCCTCTGAGCCCGGCCAGTGGGGCTGTGGTCCAGGCTCTGTGCTGGAGTTCTGTCTGAACAGCTTCCTCCTCAGGGATAGTTTTCTAAAGCCAGGAAGGGGGACAAATACACAACTGAACAGAGCCATTCCCGCACCCCCCTTCCCTGTTTCTAAATGTGACATTAGAATAAAAGAAAGTTAAGCTACAACCTGCAGTGGGAGGGGAGCGGTGACATTCTTTTCTGAGCCTCCAGGGTTGGAAATGATGGATTAGCTCTGCATCGGAGCTGAGGGAGGGCCATGCAGCTCGCGTGTCTGTCGACCCAAGGGCTAGCTCCTCTATATGCAAAGTACTCCTGCCAGCAGAAGATGCCAGGAGGGCCCCTGGCTTCGTCAGCACTGACAGTCAAGGTCCCTGGGAATCAACCACGAGTGCAGTTTCAGGGCACGGCATCTTGCAAGGCTCTTCCTGCTGCATTTTCTTGGACAGGGCGGACACCTACAAGCTGCAGGGTCCAGTTAGGGAGTGTGCCCTTGGCAAACAGCCACAGCGCGGAGCTCCCGACGAAGCCAGTGCGGCCATTTGCTGGCAGTTTCTCTCTAAACCTCTCCAGGTTGCTGGGGGCTGCGAGGATGGATCAGGCGTTAGTGTTCTGGCTGTTTTGGGGTCAAATACTCAGTCATCGAAGGCCTCTGTGATAAGAATGGTGTGAACTGTGGTGTTTCAGAAATATGTGGGCTTTCTGCTTGAAGCTTGCCTGTTCCCTACAGGGTTCTCTGCTCTGCCCCAAACTCCACACGCCATCCGGCTACAGGAATGGGGTTCTGTTGGAGTAGAAAGTTGGACCTAAGGAGGAGGTGCCTTTCGAGGAGGCCGACTTGCGCCTCTTCCGCCCTCACCCCTGCCCCCCTTCTCTGCCCCCACGTGTGGGGGCAGAAGGGCTGGAACTGAGGGAGACGCTTTCCCAGACTTCTTCCTGCTGGTGGCACAAGAAGCAGGGCATCGGGTGAAGCGGCAAGGAGTCGGGAGCTGGGGGTGGAAGGTCCTGATGGAGAAACCCAGACTGCACCTGCCAGACGAGAGGTGTCGTGCCAGCGTGCCTGCGGTGCGTGTACCCACGTGCGTGTGTCTCTCCTCGAAGACAGCAGGGCCCTGAGAAAAGGAGGAGAAACTCCCGCCGCTCTGCTGATGCAGGGCCCTCCCTCCTCACCTGGCCCCTTCTCAGCCGGGGGCTCATCCGCAAATACAGATTACATTCACTTTCCTGGCTTCTCCCACGGCTGCTGTGAACATTAAGTGAGAAGGTGGACACGTAAAATAATGCAGCTGAAAGTGCTTGGGGAAGTGGAAGTCTGTCTTGTGCAAAAGTGCAGGCGACATACCGGCTCGATTCTCTGATGCTCACGGCTCACAGCCAGACCATCTGGCGACACCCCGGAGTGTCATCACCATCTCGATGCGTGTCATGAATATCTCGATGCTGTGGGTGGGAAATGTTAGATTATTATAGCTTAGATTATGACTTGAAGTGTTATTATATAATTATTTCCATTTAAAATAAGAAATTTGGTTAATATTTACCCATGAGGATCAAGATGTGCCCCTCCCTGGTCTCTGTGTCAATGACACTCTCCCCTTCTCCCAAGATGGGGGCTCCCCAAGGCTGAGTGGGCAGCAGAGGGGCCCTCAGCTGTGGTTTGCTCCTGTAGACTGGGGAGTCTTCCTTTACACCTGCCAGGTGAATGGGCTTACTGCTCACTTCCTCTGGGTCTGAGGAAGTCAGCCCCTTCACCAAGCAGGTGGTAAAGGGTCCTGAGAAGAAAATGCGGATTGAAGACGTTGCTAATAATGCAAACCCAAACTAGGAGCAAGGAAACTGAGAAGACTTCCGTGTCCTGGACAGGCTCTTCACCAGCTATGTTAACTAGAGAAACAACCAGTAAAATCAAAGAGGATCTACTTGGGTTTGACAAGAAAAGGTTGGGCAAAAAGATTCGAAGTTATTAAGCAGGCTGCATGGGATAAGGATTTACATTGCCTATTATTATTATTATTTTTTGTGGTACGCGGGCCTCTCACTGCTGCGGCCTCTCCTGTTGTGGAGCACAGGCTCCGGACGCGCAGGCTCAACGGCCATGGCTCACGGGCCCAGCCGCTCTGCGGCACGTGGGATCTTCCCGTACCGGGGCACGAACCCGTGTCCCCCGCATCGGCAGGCGGACTCTCAACCACTGCGCCACCAGCGGAAGCCCTTCCGGACGTGCAGGCTTCAGTAGTTGTAGCACACGGGCTCAGTAGTTGTGGCTCGCGGGCTCTAGAGCGCAGGCTCAGTAGTTGTGGTACACGGGCTTAGTTGCTCCGCTGCATGTGGGATCTTCCCGGACCGGGGCACGAACCCGTGTTCCCCGCATCAGCAGGCGGACTCTCAACCACTGCGCCTCCAGGGAAGCCCTCCCTATTATTTTTGAAAAATTAATTGAATTGAGAAATAGTTTCCATAGAAAAACGTGCGTCCATTTTAATGGTCAGTAGGTGTGTTTTGACAGAAGTTTACCCCTGTGGTCGCCACCAGGATCAAGATACGGAAGGATTTTCTCACCCCCGGAGGGCTCCCGGCTTTCAGCCCCAGGCAAACCTCATCTGCTTCCTGTCACTCTAGATGAATTTCATGCCAGTGGAATCACACATGTTGTCCTGTGTAGTGTCTGGCTGCTTTCGCTTAGCATAGTAATTTTGATGTTCGTTCGTGTTGTGTGTGTAGGTAGATTAATGCTTTCTTATTGCTAAGTCGTGTTCTGGTGTTTGTCGTCATCACAATTGTTCATCCACTCATCTGTTGATGCAAATTTGAGTTGTATCCATGTTAAAAAAAAAAAAAAGCCTCTGTTTTTCCTCTACTGTAGCATTTGACTTCACTTCAGATACCATATGTATGGATTTTTCCCACACCACACTGTCCTCAGATACAAGCTGGGTGTCCTGCAGTATCTCGGTTCTCACACTGTCTACCTGGAGATGGGATCAGATCCCGCAGGTTAAGGGCTCAGTCCGACAGGACTGCCCTTGCTTCAGACCCCACTCGAGAGTCTAGGTTGTCATCTATGCTTTTGATGACTGGCTGTAGATTAGAGGTTCCCTCGAGCCCCTTCCTTGGGTTCCATAATCTGCTAGAGTGATTTACTGATCTTGGAAAGCAGCTTACTCACTAGATTACGGGTTTGTTATAAATGGATGCAACTTGGGAACAGCCAGATGGAAGAGGTGCACAGGGCGAGGCGGGGGGCAGGGGTGGGGCGAGTCCAGGCCCCCTCCAGGCCACCACCCTCCCAGCACCTCCACGTGTTCACCAACCTGGAAGGTCTCTGAAGCCGGTCCTTTTGGGTTTTTATGGACGCTTCATCACGATTGACCAAATCATTGGCTTTTGGTGACTAATTCAACTCCAGCCCCCCAACCCCACCCCGCACATCCTGCCCCCTTCCCCTCCTGGCCAAGTGGGGAGGGGGTGGGGTTGAAAGCTCCAACCTTCTAATCACCTAGTTGGTTCTCATGGCAACCAGTCCCCATCCAGGAGCCCCCAGCCCCCAGTCATGTCGTTGACATACAGAAAGACTTATCACTCCCAAGATTGAAAGGCTTTTCTTTTTTTTTGTTTTTTGTTTTGGCTTCCCTGGCCCTGTTATGATTGTAGGCGAAGAGGTCTTTGTTTCTGTTTAATCACTTTCTTGACTTTGAGGTAATTGTAGATTCACGTGCAGTTATTAGAAATAGTGCAGCGAGGCCTGGCACGGTCCCACGTACCTTTGCCCAATGGTAACATCTTGTAAAACTATAGAGCAGTATCACAACCAGGATACTTGCCATTGATGCAGTAAAGTACAGAACATTCCATCCCACAAGGATCCCACACGGTGCCTTTTTTATAACCACACTAATTTCCCTCCTTAACCCCTGGCAACCACTCCATCTGCTCTCAAATTCTGTAATTTTGTCATTTGAAGAATACTCTATAGATGGAATCGTATATTACGAAACCGTTTGGGACTCTGGCTTTCTTCGCTGAGCATAACTCTCTGGAGATTCATGCAGGTTGTAGCATGTCTCAGTAGGTTGTTCCTTTGTATCGCTAAGCAGTAGTCCGTAGTACGGATAAGACCACGGTTTTTTTAACCATTCGTCCCCTGAAGGGCAGGCTGAGTTGTTTCCAGTTTTGTCTGTTATGAATAAAGATGCTATAAATATCCACACACAGGTTTCTGTCTGAACGTGTCTCCATGTCTCTGGGATAGTGGCCAGGAGTTCAACTGCTGCATCATCTGTTTAGTGTTCATGGACATATAGTTTTTGTGGAAACTGCTAAAATGTCTGCCAGAGTGGCTGTACCATTTTACAGTCATCTAGTTTCTCTGAATTCCAGCCAGCATTTGGTGGTGTCGCTATTTTTAATTTTAGCCATTCCAATAGGTGTGTAGTGATATCAAATTGTGGTTTTAATTTGTATTCCTCTCGTGGCTAATGATGAGTATCTTTTCATGTACTTGTTTGCCATCTGTATATCCTCTTTGGTAAAATGTGTCTTCATGTCTTTTGCTCATTTTCTAATTATATTTTTTTTTATTGTTGAGTTTGACAGTTTTTTAATATATTCTAGATATATTAGTCCTTGTCAGATATGTGGTTTACAGTTATTTTCTCCTGTCTGTAGCTTGCCTTTTCATCCTGTTAAGAGTCTTTTGCAAGCAGCAGTTTTAATTTTGATGAAGTCCATTTTATCAATTTTTCCTTTGATGATTGTATTTTGGGTATCAAGTCTAAGAACTCTTTGCTTAGTCCTAGGTCATGAAGGTTTTCTCTTATGTTTTATTTCCTAAAATTTTTATAGTTTTATATTTTACCTTTGTCTGTGATCTATTTGCAGTTAATTTTTGTATAAGGCACAAGGCACAGGTCGAAGTCCTTCTCTCTCTTTTTTTGGCCTATGGATGTCCAATTCATGTACCAGCACCATTTGTTGAAAAGACTGTCTTTCCTTCATTGAATTGTTTTTGCATATTTGTCGAAAATCAGTTTGGCATATTTGTGTGAGTCTGTTTCTGGGATCCTTGTTCTGTTCCACTGTCTGTGTGTCTTTCTGCCAGTACTACACAGTCTTGATTACTTGTACCTATATAGTAAGTCTTGAAATCAGGTAGACTGATCCATCCCACCTTAGTCTGCTTAGTCAAAACTGTTTTAGCTATTCAAGTTCCTTTGCCTTTCCGTATAAATTTTAGGGTAATCTTGTCTCTATTTATGAAATCTCTTGCTGGGATTATGATGGGAATTACATTAAACGTGTATATCAGTTTGAAAAGAATTGACATCATTATTATGTTGAGTCTTCCAATCCATGAACATGGTATGTCTCTACATTTATTTAAATCTTTGATTTACAACGTTGTGTAATTTTCATCATACAAGTCCTGTACATGTTTGGTTAGATTTACATCTAATTTTACTTTTTGAGAAATTATAAGTGATCTGTATTTTTAATTTTGATTTCCACATATTCATTGCTAGTATATAGAAATAAATTAAATTTTGAATGTTTATCTTACATACTGTACTGTTGTGGAACCCACTTATTAGTTCTGAGAGGTTTTTTTTTTTTTTTTTTGTATATTCCTTGGGAACTTCTATGGAGATGATCATGTTATCTACAAATAGGGATAGTTTTATTTATTTATTTTTCTTTTCAGTCTGGATGCATTTATTTCATTTTCTTATAACACTGGCTAAAATTTCCAGCACTATGTTGAATAAGAGTGGTGAGAACAGACATCCCTGCCTCCTCCCCATCTTAGTGGGAAAGTGTTCAGACTTTCATTATTAGTGATGATGTTAACTGTAGGCTTTTTGTAAATACTCTTTATCAAGTTGAGGAAACTCCTCTATTCCTATTTATGTGAGAGTTTTTTAAAGACCATAAACAGATGTTGGATTTTATCAGTTTTTTTTCTATATTGATTCATATGGTCATGAGAATTTTCCTCTTTAGCCGGTTAACATAGTGAATT
The DNA here is from genome assembly GCF_000442215.2 of Lipotes vexillifer. Lineage (NCBI taxonomy): Eukaryota > Metazoa > Chordata > Mammalia > Artiodactyla > Lipotidae > Lipotes > Lipotes vexillifer. The sequence continues at coordinate 2,499,742 of NW_006778824.1, read as the reverse complement.
ACATTGATTGATTTTCAGACACTGAACCAGCCTGCATCCCTCAAATAAACCCCATTTGGTCATGTGAATAATTATTTTTATAATATAGCTGAATACTATTTGATGACATTTTTAAGGAGTTTGTATTTATATTCTTGAGGAATAGTCATTTATAAGTTTCTTTTTTTTGTATTTTTTTGGTCTGGTTTTGATATTGAGGTAATGCTGCCTTCATAAAATGAAGTTTGAGATTTTCCTGTTTCTTATGAAGAGAGGTTTTCTATTGAAATGTGGACATTTTTTGTTTTGTGTTATGAGTCTTTCTATCTTATTAAACTTTCTGTTTTAACAGTCTTTTAAAGAAAAAGCTCTACTCCATCCAACAGGGTAAGGGAGGGGTGCTGCCTTATTACTGTCAGGTTGATGTAGACATCCAGGTCCTTTACTTGGCCTCCGTTGACATCCAAGAGGTGGAGGCACCTTGCTACTGTGGCAGGGATGGCCTTGTACTGCTGTGTAGTGGTGGAAGTCCTGACCCTCCACCAAGCCTCCAGAGACCCCGCCTCAGAGGGGAGAAGGAGGGGCACCTCATTTCTGCTCAGTGGCATATGGAAGTCTAGGCTCCCTGCATGGTCTCCACTGACTCTGCAGGGGTAGGGAGATGCCTCCTTTCTAGCTGGCGGGAAAGAAAGTTCTGTCTCTGCCACCACCACCCCAGGGGGAGTTTTTGGATAAATTTTCACAGAATCACAAGGGTCAAAGTTCAGGGTCCCCATTTGGCCTTTGCTGGTGTATGTGAGTCTGGGGTCAAAGTTTCTCCTGTGGTGTTTGATTGGAGTAGAGCTGTTATTGTTTAGATTTTTCTGTCCTGCTAGGCTACTCCTTTTTTGGTCCTTTGTATAGAGACAGTAGACTTTTGTGGGAGCTTTTTTGGTCTGTACGCATTGGCATTTCCAGGTTGCTGGCTTTGCCAGCTTTAAGTCTGGGATGTATGTTGCCAAGAGGAAACCCAGAGGACTCACCACCATGTCATTCCTTGGGTCCCAAGATCCCTAACTGGTCTGAATTCTTCTTTCCACCTTTCAGTCTTCTTATACTAGTTTTATACATAATGTCCAGGGTTTTTACTCAGGGTTTTACTGTACTCAGTAGGAGGACCAAGGAAAACTGTGTCTCCCCCATCCTCCTGGAAGCATAAGTCCCTTATGAGCTACTTTTAGATAATTTTTGTTAATGCTCTGAGATAGGGGTTGAGGTTTATTTATGTTTTTCTATATGAATATCTGTCCCCCCCGCCAGCATCATTTATTGAAATAAACTTTCCTTTTTCTATTTATTACCTTGATATCTGTGTTGTCTTTTTTTCCGATACCACTTCCGACACCAACTTGCTGTCCAACAATTCAGTTAAGTTCTGACACTAAGAGTTAGTATCAGACCCCACAGGTTGGGCTCAGTCTCTAAAGGTTGTCTCCATTTCAGACACCAGCTGCCATGGGGTGCCCAGGTCACCCACACTTCTGCCTGGCTGACTACAAGTTTTGGAGTCTCCATGATTTCCCCTCAGGTTCAATAATTCACTAGAATGACTCACAGACCTCCTTGGGGAGACCCCCTTGCTCTTACTGGGTTTCCTTTTCCTTTCCTGTGACCTGGAAACTTCCTCCAGGAAGTAAGCGGGGGCAATCATAGGGCTTACCTCATTTACTTCTTGTCTCTGTGGGTTAGTCTTCTTATTGTCTAATTTTTTTTAAAGATTTTTTTTTTTGATGTGGACCATTTTTAAAGTCTTTATTGAATTTGTTTCAGCATTTCTTCTGTTCTATGTTTTGGCTTTTTGGCCGCGAGGCATGTGGGAGCTTAGCTCCCCGGACCAGGGATCAAACACGCACCCCCTGCGTTGGAAGGCAAAGTCCCAACCACTGGACCACCAGGGAAGTCCCTCTTACTGTCTAATTTAATGCCCAGTGTCTTGTGTATCATTGTTTCTTGTATTCTGTTTTTATTTTTTTAAAGTTGTTTCAGGCAGGTGAATAAATCCGGGCCCTGTTGGTCCATTTTGACTTGAAGTAGATTTTCTCTGCCAAGGAATTTTGCATCTCTTTGTCACGGGTGATATCCGTTTGCACTTTTTCTCTTTTTTCTCATGTCTTTGGTTTGGTTTTGGTATCAGGGTACTGCTAATTTCACAAAATGGTTTGAGAGGTGGTCTCCTTTTCTATTTTCTCAAATTCTTTTGCACGATCTGTGTTATTTTCCTGTACATGTTTGATGGGATTCATTAATGGAGGCATCTGGGGGGACAAATCGAAATGCCCTCTCTGTAGCAAAGATGGTTGGAGGGTGCAGAGAAGACACTGACTTAAAGAAACAGGAATTGGCACAGATTCCACGTTCTGTGGAGGTGTGTGCTATGCAGGGGCCTAAAACAGATGATTCTCACACATCCTGACTTGTGATATTTGCTACAATCGGTTTAAATTTGGAAATACATGAAGAACCCTTTCTCTTGAGTCAATTAAAAAAAAGATGTCCAGGAGAAGGTATTGAGTAGGCAGCTTTTTAACAAGACAATGTCTTAGGAAACTCAGTGTAAGTATAGCCCCAGATGGAGTGGAAGCTTGGACTAGAAATAAGAAGCAAAGGATTCTCGGGCAAAGTTACAGAGACTGGGAACCATGGGCCGTCCATCCTCTGTATCATTCACTTAAAGTAGTGCAGCAAAAAAATTGAGGTTAGCAGTGTACAAAGTGCCACAGAAAATCAATAATATGATTAATTTTATAAAATTAAGAGCTTTGGAAAATATTAGAAACTTTATTATAACACTCATGAAATGGAATGTGATTGTGAAGCTATTTTGTGGTTAAAAGATTTGTCAAACTTAAACGTAATTTTTTTTTTTTTAAACAAAAGAGTGTGTTTTAAATTTGCTGACCTTCTCTATGTTGACTCATGGGTCTCAGGGCATGCCACCAAGGCTGTATTTCTGAAAAAAAACGTCCATTTCATCTGAACCTTCAGAGTAAAATGTTATTGAACCAACAAGTGAGAAAGTGCCTTTTGAAAAGAACTTGTGCTATGGAGAAAGCATTCAAACACCAAAAGCTGACATTTGCAAACGTTATTTGATCTTGCCTCCGACAGCAATGATATGCAGTCTTTTATGTCTGTATCTGCACATTTTAAATGTTTGGACATGGGATCTTCTAACATAATGCAGTTTTCAAAATGAAGATCTTGATATGTTTTGAACACATTTATGGAAAGCATAAAATGACACACTTAGCATTTAGCTCGTGAGAATAACTGGTTGATTTTAGGGAAGCAGAAGCTCATCCGTTCTTTCTGCTCAGAGTTGTTTGGTTGGGAGTCCCTGCGTGGATGCTGGGAAGGGGCCGGTTTCACACAGGGCCCTGGCTTTGGGGTCTCTCTGGCATGCGTTGTGTACCTGCCCACACGTTGAATCCCACACGTCTAGTTCAAGTAAGCGGTTCTTCGGTGATTGCTCTTCGAGCATCTGGACTGGGTGCTGGAGACCACACGTTGGGGAGGACGTGGCTCTTCCCCGCCAGGAGCTGCAAGGAAGTGCAGCCTGTGGGGTGACGGCTGCAGAGAGGGCGCCTGGCTGCTGCACGAGCACAGAGGGGCTTCTCCTCCAGGAGGTGTCCCTGGGGCTGAGACGGAGCAGGAATCGGCCGAGAGGGGAGCATGGGGCCTGGTCCTCAGGCTGGGGCTGTGAGTTACAGGCCAGGTGCGCTGGGGGAACTGGATGGCCGCACTCCAGGACGCACAGGAGCTGGGCTGGAGATGAGGTGAGGGAAGCCACGCGGGGGCAGGGCCCAAGGAGGCTTGTTTGGTGCACGGGACAGAGGGGAGGCTTCCTTCTGGGCTGGGGGCAGGGGCGTGCAAGAGTGGAGCAAACGTGTCTCTGTTCTAGAAGGATCGCTGTGCGTGGGAGGGGGTCGCCACTGCAGGCGGGGAGCGGCCGTCAGGGTAGCAGCTGTGGGGCATAGAGGGAGGGGACAGACGAAGACGTTTAGCAGGTGGCATATGATTGTGGTCCTTCAGAGATATTGTCGTGGGTGGATTGTGTCCCCGCAAAGATGCTGAAGTCCTAACCCCCAGTCCCTGGGAATGTAACCTCGTTTGGGAAGTGAAGATGAGATCATGGAAATTTGGACACAGAGGCAGACGCGCAGAAGGAAGACAACGTGAAGACACAGGAAGAAGACGGTCGTCTCCAGGCCACGGAGCGCCTGTATTTGCTTTAATTAATATTAATGCAGGTTGGTAGTTAATATGTGACTTGGAATACAGTGGAATGTGTGTTATTTAGACTAATTGCGTACTTAACAGTCTGTAAAATCAATGACATGGAGAACAGTTTGCAATGGGAAAACAGAAAATGTGGAGCATGAGAGGTGGCGTTGGGCTCAAAGCAGACCACGTGACCTGCCCTGGTTCTGCAGTTATTTATTCACTGTTCCTCCATCCAGGAGCTCGAGGGACACCCTCGGAATTAGCAGCGCCAGGCTCTTCTGCCCTTGCAGGACCTCGACACTTTCACAAGAGTAGATGTTTTTCTTGGTTTGGATCTCTTTCCAGGAGCGGGTCAGTGGCTTGCCAAGTGGGTGGTGGGGCTGCAGTGGCGGTGAGGCGTGCGGTCCTGGCGAAGTCCCCTCGCTCATCTTTCATCCCGTGTCCTGCAGGTGTGCTTGGATTGCTCCTTCAGAAAGCCAGTAATCTCTCTCACCATGGAGGTGAGGTTCCATAATTAAAATAGTGTGCTTTCTAGCCCTTAGGCTAACACTGAGAATTCTGAGGCATGGCTACTCAAGCTTGATGGAACTAATTAGGTTTAATTAACAAATTTCAGGAATAACTATTGGAAAACCTCCTGGGCTTGAGAGGAAAGCATGCATGGTTCCCACGTGGAGTTCCCCCGCCCCCGGCTGATATCTCGCAGATATATTATTAATGTCTTTTGTCACTTTGACAATAGAATTGGGTCTCCTTTGCTCTGTTATCCTTTGATCATCGAAATGAAGCTTTGATCCTTTATTTCACTGGTCCTTTAACGCCTGAAGGTAGATACCTTCAAAGAATCCTGATTCTGTGGCAGATTCCCCTCCACGCCCCATGCTTGAAAGAGGAGACTTGGGCCCTGGATGTAGCAGCCATCTCTAAGGGGAGGTTGGGTAGCGACCGAGAGCGAAGAGGTAGAGAGGGAGAGGTGGGGGGGGGACCTGCCCACCTGCTGTGACGTCACCTCTGCTGTGCTCCTTCTGCAGCAGTTCTGACACCAACTGGAGGCTTTCGGTGCGATTTCATTCTGACATTGACCACCTGAGGCGTAGGTGCCACAAGTTAAAGGGCGGGGTCCCACAAGGTTGCCCGCACCTCATTCGGGGGTCCCCAGGCCACCCACACTCCTGTCTGACTTGGCTACAGATCCAGGGGTTCCTGTAGCACCCTGTCAGGTTGAGTAGTTCACTGGAATGACTCACAGAGCTCAGGAAATGCTTTACTTACCATGACCATTTTATTACGAAGGGTGCAAACGATCGGCTGACGGAGAGGTACATAGGTGAGGTTTGGAAGGGTCCCAAGTGCAGGGGCCATTGTCCCCGGGGAGTTGGAGTGCATCATCCTCTGGTGTGTCCACATGATTGTCAACCAGGAAGCTCACCAACCTCACGGACCAGAGTGCTTACTGGGGTGTCATTCTGTAGGCATGGACGTTTCAATCCCTGGCCGTGTGATTGAACTCAGCCTGGAGGCCGGGCAGCTGAATCCCCCGGGGGCGCCTCTTCTGGGGCCGCAGCCCCGTCCTGAAGCTCCGTCCCTCCTCTCCAGAGTTGCCCCATTAGCATAGAAAAGGCGCCCAAGAAACTCCCAGCGACTTTGAAGCTCTGTGCAAAGACCACAGCCATTTCTTATTACACCACAGCAGTCTTGGGCAGAGCACCCGGAACCCAGGCCCGGCTATGCATTCCCAGCTGCTGGTGACACTTGGGCTAGAAATGGCCCGTTCAAGTGACCCTGGGGAAGGGCTGCTCCCCGACCTTGCAGGTCAACCTGATCTTGCGCAGCACATGCTCTGGAGCTGCGCTAGGTCTGCCCTCGTCCTAGAATGTGGACCCTATAGAACTCGGAGTCTGGAGGCTAAGACCTAGTCTGTCCTGCTCACTGCAGTGCCCAGAAGTGACACAAGCAACGCTGGTTGAGTTCACGCTTCACACACTTAGATGTGGAAAACAGAACCGACAGACGAGAGGAGGCGAGAGTGACGTTTTCTAGACGCGACCTTGGGGGAGAGTATTGGGGGGAAATCCATTTGCTGCAAGACTCACCCTTGGCTCTTTCCATCCAGGCATCAGCAGAGGGAGCCTGTGCTTTAAATTTCAAATGAAATTGCTGACCCTTCCCACCCCAGTGCACACACACACACACACACACACACACACACACAGACACAGACACGCACCCCATCCCTGTGTGGTCAAAACCCAGCATCTCTCCCCATCTCTCTAAGGCAGGGTCAGCACACCAGGACATGCAGGTCAAATCTGCCTTGATGCCTGTTTTCAGATAAAAACTTCAGAACACAGTCATACACACTGTTCATTTGTGTCTAGTCTGCTTTTGTGATGCTGGGCAGAGTCGAGAAGCCGCAGCAGAGACCCCATCGCCTGCAAAGCTGAAGATCCTATCCGGCCCTTCACTGAAGGAATTGCTGGTCCCATCCTCCTTTCCACCCTTGTCAGCTGTCCGCCTAGGCCCCCCGTGCCGGCTGGCGTCTCGTACTGAGTGACTTAGGCCTCCCTTCGTGTCACCACGTCCTCCAGACCCTTCCCTGTGGACTTTCTCTCTGAAGCAGTGAGGCTCACGGAGGGGGCGGAACGGCCTCCAGTTTGGTTTCAAGTTGCATGTATTTCCTGTCCGTTACACTGCAGTACAGGTGAGTTCCCTGCAGGGGGAGACAGGGCTGGGGCACCCGGGACACCGGAAGACCCCCCCACCCCCCACCCCACCGTCTCCTCTTCTAAAAATGAAGTGGAGGCCTAAGGGCGAGCTTGAGGGAATCGCAAAGGCTTCCGGACCATTTGATCAACTGTCTTTTCCCCATTCTTACGTTCAGCTGGTACTTCCGCCCCGTTTGGAGAAAACCCTCCCTTGAGGCCATTTGTACCCCTCCTGGGTGTCCCCCCTGGGTCCTCATGAGTGTCCCCCCGGGTGTCCTCTGGCCTCGGTGCTCCTTTGGTGCTGTATTCCTGAGGTGCTCAGAGCCGGCCGGGCACCCGTGCTTTCTGGGGCTCCTAATCGCCCTCAGGGATCTGGACCCCCTTTCATAGCAGTGGAAACAAAGGAGGAGGGAGGGTCCCAGCGTGTGTGGCCCCTCTCGTGGGTGTGAGATTGTTCTTACCTGGGTCCAGTGGGAGAGGGTGCACCTCACGCCCCACTCCTGGTCTTAGCACTTGCTTTTTCAAAACTACGGCTTATTTGACTTCCAGCTTTATCAGATCTTGGATTTAGTTAAAACTTAAAGTTGGTCCCTCCTGGTGTCTCGGGAAACCCTTGATCTTCTCTGGCCGTGTCGAGGGGCACCGGGCAGGATGGGTCACTCTGCCCTCCTTCCCACCGTGTGGCTGATGGTGAAACCGCACACTGCACAGTGGACTCGAACCCACAACCTCTGGCTTAGGAGGGGACGTGAAAGGTTGCTTTGCATTTAGAAAAATGTAGCCTTTAAAGTTAGCGTTTGCCCCAGAGGTGGAGCACGTTAACCGTTCTTGAATCCATGTGAAGTCCCAGGCACGGGGCTGGATGTCTTGGCCGCCGAGGCTGGCTGCTTCCCTGCTCCCGGCCAGGTCATTACCGCCAGGGCCCAGACTCCCCTCCAGGGGCCTTCATGCCGTTGGGACCCTGATTACCAGTGGCCCAAGTGCAGCCACCAGGGACCCTCCACTGGGCATCCCCTCACTCTCCCGCCAACTCTACTGTGTCTTCTGGAAGCCATGGCCCCCTGCAGGCTGTGCCACACACACACAGGCCCTGAGCTGGGCCAGGAGTGCCTGGGCCCAGGGAGACCTGTCCCCGTCCTGCATGGGACACTTTCTTGCCCACCTGCCCCCCAGTCCCTACTGGACGCCCCCAGCGCATCCCCTCGGATGTGTAGATTCATGTCTGGTCTCCATCGAGGGAGGCTACAGGGGCACCAGGAGTTCTGACTCAGAATCTGGCCCATTTGGGATGAATGCCACGGCTGTTTTGGCATCAATTCGATTGAGCATGAAAGCAGTTCTGGTTTGGCACATAATAGGTACTCAGTAAATTGTTGTTGAATTAATAAAAGAGTGACCCAAACAGCTGTTTTTACTTCTGATTTTAAAGGAAAAGGGAATTTCAGCTACACTCCCAAAGCTTATTAAAATACTTTCCAAGGCCAGTGCAAATCTCCTGGGGGCTTTACCAATGCTGGGCCCGGAGCAGCAGCTGAATCTGATGCCTGTTTGAAGCCGCTGCCCCTTACTTGTCCTGTCATGGTGAGCAGGTCACTGGTCCCTCGACCTCAGCCTTCTCATCTGCACTGTAGGGTCATAACCCCGTCATGAAGGCCAGCAAGCCCGGGCTGGGAGGTACTCAGAGCCGGAGCTCGGCTGTGGGCAAGGGCTTCCTGTGGGGTCCGCCGCGCCCACACGCACTCCTGAGCTTGGAAATGAACCACCTGACTCCCCAGAAGGGGGCAGGTCTTCCTTCTCTTTGCAAGGTTCTGTGCCCATCGGTGGGAGGGACTCCACTGCGGGCCTCTGGGAGAGCTGGTGTTTTGCTCGGTGTCGCACAGGGTGAAGTCAGAGGGTTGGCAGGGTTGGGTTCCCTGCTGGCGGTTCTGGGATAAGTCACTTCTGCTCGTTCAGGTGTTGGCAGAGTGCAGTTCTGTGTGGTTGTAGGACTGAGGTCCCGTTTCCATGATGGCTGCAGGTGGAGGGTGGGCCTCAGGTTCTAGAGGCTTCTTGGCTCCTGGCCCCCTTCCCCCATCTTCAGAGCCAGCAGGGTGGGGGGGGGCGTCCCTCCCCTGCTCCCACCATCTGTGCCCACCCTCTGCTCCTCTGCTGCCTTTAAGGGCTCGCGTGACAGCACTGGACCCACCCGGATAATCCCGCATGCGCTCCCTATTGTAAAGTCGGCTGATTAGGAACCTTAGTTCCATCTGTAAAGTTCCTTCCCAGTTACAGCGGGGTGAGTAGTGTCTCTTCAAAATTCATGTCCACCAGAACTTCCGAATGTGACTATGGAAACAGGGTCATTGCAGCTCTAAATAGCTGAGGATCAAGACCAGGCTGGATCAGGAAGGACCCTGAGTCCAGTGACTGGTGTCCTCACCAGCAGAATAGAGGAGACACAGAGACTGGAGAAGACAGCACTGAGGATGGAGCCGGAGACTGGAGTGATGCGCCTACAAGCCTAGGCGCCACCAGAAGCCGGAAGAGGCCAGGAGAGATTATCCCTCAGAGCTTCGGAGGGAGCGTGGTCCTGATGACACCCTGACTTTGACTTCCAGCCTCTGGAGCTGTGAGACAATAAAGTTCTTTTGTGTCAAGACATTTCTAACGTATTAAGAAAGCTCCCAGTTTGCGGTAATTTGCTATGGCGGCCCCAGGAAGTGAGTACAGACGGCCGTGTCTAGATTAGCGCTTGATGGGAAAACCAGGGGATGGAAATCTGGAGGGGATGTCTTTTGAATCCTGCTTCCCACAGTGTGCTGTTGAGTTCTTTGTAAATGCAAGGGGCTGTTATGTGAAATGCGTGTGCTTCCCACGTTTATAAAGACGCTCCTCTAGGCTGCCGACACTGTGACCAAGTGACGTAGCTGATGGAGACAGCTCTCCAAACTTTTCGTTCTGCGACTAGCAGTCTGGATGTTAGAAACCAGAATTAATTAATTCAGCACGTTTACAGCCACGGAGTACCGCAGCAGTGAAGTAAGATTTACTCCCCATCTGTCTGGATGGGGACGGAGAAGCTGAGGCGGAGTGAAGGCATCAGGAAACCTGGTCGTTAATTAAATCTGATGAAGCCAGTGGCCCTGCGTATAGAGAAGGAGGGAGGCTACTGTCACAAATGCCTTTGGACCTCTGGCCCCAGAGGGTCTGCCGTTACCCTGTCCTATTAGATGCAAAGCCTTCCTCTGGATTTATCTCTGCTGTGTGGGGAAAAAAAAAAAGCCACGTGAATGTCCTATAGCTAGAATATGAAGGAGATACGAACATTTTCCCAAGATAGGACATTAATAGTGAGGATTTCTGAGTCATGCTGCTTTATTTCAAAGGCTTCACCCAGTTAATTCCGTGACAATCTATTCATCCTTCCCTGCATCCCCTTAGTTGTATGTGTGGGTATACAAACGTGTTTATCTGTCTTTGGGTCCAAAAACTCCTGGATGTTGGGGGGAAAAAGCCCTGTCCCTTCTTCCATGGGACAAAGGAAAGTCAACCAAGGTCCTCACAGCTTAGGTGCTGTCTTCTTGTGGGGATGTGGTGAGGCCAGGCAGCACCGTGGCAACAAACAACCCTAAATCTCAGGGGCTTAAAACCATAAAGGTTTTGTCTTCCTCACTCGCCCTCCTTCTCCATCAGACATTGGTGGGGCCTCACTCAGGGACCCAGGCTCTACCGTCTGCAGTGGCTTCAGTCCCTGCAGCTGGGGGGCAAGAGCAGGAGTGTCCAACACTGGTGACTAAATGCCTTGGCCAAGAAGAGTACGGGACAGGCCTGCTCACACCTCCCTGGCCAGACTGGATGCACGGTTGCCCCTGGCTTTGGGGGAGTGGGTGGCCAATCCTCCTTGGGCCCCTGGAAGCGGTGCAATAGAGTGGTGGACATTGGGAAGTCCCGCTATGGAGGCTGGGGGAAGGTCTAGCTCTCATTCTTCAATGATCCCAGAGCAGACACAGGGCCACAGTGGATTGAGTAAGCAGGTAACTATGTCATCAACCAACACATGGGATGGACGTGAAGTTTTGGGGGCCAGAGGGTGGACTGTAATTGGTTGAGTCGTGGCCCCCCAAAGGTATGTCTGTCTGGAACCTCAGGCCGTGACCTTATTTGTAATAAGGGTCTTTGCAGATGTAATTAAGGTATGGATCTTGGGCCTTTAATCCAAAGATGAGCCTTTGTAAGACGAGGGAAGGGGAGACAGGTGCAGACACGTGGAGGGAAAGTCCATTTGATGGTGGAGCCAGAGACTGTAGTGATGCGGCCGCAAGCCAAGGGGTGCCCAGGATTGCCATGAGCCCCAGGAGCTGGAAGAGGCAAGCAAGGGTCTCTTCAAGGGAGTGTGGTCCCAGTGACACATTGATTTTGGACCTCCGGTTTCTAGAACCGTGAGAGAATGAATTTCTTTTGTTTTAAGCCCCAAGCTTGTGATATTTTATTCCACAGCCATAGAAAACTGATACAGACTACCACGAAAAATTATCCTGCAAGATAATTTTTGAGAAATTATGTTAATTTATTTATTTATTATTTATTTATTTTGCGGTACGCGGGCCTCTCACTGTTGCGGCCTCTCCCGTTGCGGAGCACGGGCTCCGGACGCGCAGGCTCAGCGGCCGTGGCTCACGGGCCCAGCCGCTCCGCGGCATGTGGGATCCTCCCGGACCGGGGCGCGAACCCGCGTCCCCTCCATCGGCAGGCGGACTCTCAACCTCTGCGCCACCAGGGGAGCCCCTGAGAAATTATATACTTCTCGCTTTGCTGTGCCTTTCCCTCCCCTGATCCAGTCTGGTAGCCGGGACCCATGCTTCTTGATCCTCCCTTCCCTTCTTTTGTTCCTAATAAGGAGCTAAAGGCAACCCCACAGGGTCAGAGGCATCTCCTGGAGGTGGGGGAGAGAGAGGGCTCATGGGGTCTGGGAGCAGGGGGGATGCACTCGGGACCCCGGCTGGGAGAGAGGGGTGCTCATGGGCCAGGGGAGCCGTGGGAGGGGTTTGGACAGGTCGGGTGCAAGCATCTTCCTGCTGGGCTGAGCCACAGGCATCTGGATGTGTATCTGAAGCTGGGACCGCCTGGTGGATCTGAGTCGTCAGCATCCACATCTCCATGAGGAGCTGCAAGCCTGCCTTTGCGAATAGGCATCAGGGCTTGAACTCTGTTTAAAACCAATTTATGTGACTAGAAATGGATACGATATTGATTTGTCCTGACTTGGTATTTAAAGGCCAGACATGGGGTAAAATCCACAGCAGAAGAGAGCTTTGGGCAAATCCACCGTCTCCTTGCGCTAAACGCACCTGTGCCTGAAAAAGTCAGCACCCGCTCTTGTTGATTTTTTAGCTTTGCTTGAGAAGGTCAAACACCAGAAAAGTAAATTTGATCTTAGATTCCTCACGCCCTGCTTCCTTCATTCCACATACATTCTTGAGGTGCTGTTGTAGGTGTTTGGAGCACGTCGGGGGGAACCCCTGCCTGGCCACATGCAGCTCCCCAGTAGCCTGGGATGCAGCCGTGCGCCGTGCAAGCATCCCTGGCAGC
>NW_006778824.1:2486028-2487217 GCF_000442215.2 Lipotes vexillifer | reverse complement strand
GGGAAAGAGAAAGTCAGGCGGGTGTGGGGATTGCCGGTGGGGAGTGTGCTGTTGGGGTGTTCGGCAGTGTGGCGGGCAGGCACTGCTCAGGGTGACGCTTGTGCAGAGACTTGGGGAGGTGGGGACAGCTGTGCAGAGACGTGGGAAAGGGCGGTTCTGCAGGGGGAGCTGAGTTGTGAAGCCCCTGGTTTCTGGCACGTTCTAGGAGCAGCTGGGGTGACAGGTGACCAGGCTTTGGGGGTTTTGGATTCCTTTCTGTTGGGGTCCCGCTGGTGGCTGCTGAAGAGGGGAGAGTCATGACCCAGCAGTTTTAAAAGGCCGTCCTGGCCGCGGGGTGGAGAGTGGCGAGGGCAGGGCCCGGGGGCAGTGGGGCATGATTTAGGGGGCTGATGTGATAGCGCAGGAGTTGTGACCATGGCCTGGACAAGGTTGGGCAGCGGATGGAGAGAGCGGGAGAGACCGGGTGGGTGTGGGACGAGGGAGAAGGGCATCGAGGTAACTCCAAGACACCCCAGGAACCCGCCGGCGGCTGTGTCGGGAGAGTCCCAGGTAGCGTCCTGAGGGGATCTCACTCGCACACGGAGGGTTGAACCCTGGCACGCACGTGATTCTGCGGTCCTTTCATTTTGTGGACAAGAGCCAGGCAGCAGGCAGGCAGCAGCTCCACTCCTGAAAGGCGGGCAGAGCCTCTGCAAAGCCCTCTAGCTCCCCTCTGCCCACTCCCCCCGAAAGTTCTGGCATCCCCACTTGCTGTAGCTTCCATGGTGTGAAGGAAATAGGGAGAGAGGCCACTTCCCCACAACAGTTAGCGCGCCCACCCCGGAGGTGAGCTTGGGGCGGGGCTGCCCGGCCTGCAGTGGGGAGGAGGGCTGTGGAGGGGCCTTTGGAGCCTTCATAGCCCCTCCCTGACCCCAAGGGCCTGATGCTGCGATTTCCAGGTCTGTGCTGTGATCCGGGACCAGAGAGGAATGGGGAGGCGGTTCTCAGGGGCCGGCAGACCCCGCCCTTGGGTTTCAGCCTCGGGTGCCTGTGTTCCCAGTCCTCTCACCTGTGATACGGGGAGAGCCCCTTTCCTGGGGTTGCCATGGAGATGAGAGTGATACCAAACCAGTGTCCAGCAGGGAGCCCGCGGAAGAAGGGCCTCCTAAGAGAGGTGGGCGAGGAGGAGGGAGAGAGCCCCCCCCGCCCC
>NW_006778824.1:2474552-2486018 GCF_000442215.2 Lipotes vexillifer | reverse complement strand
GCGAGGGTCCCAGGGGAATGCAGGGTGGTGCACGCGCTCCTCTGGCTCCTGGGAAGCATAGAGACCTGAAGGCCCAGCCCTGGGTCCTCGGGAGGCCAGCTTTCCTGCGTCCCTAGCCAGGGAGGGCCACACTTACCAGGCACAGAGCCACCAAGACAGCTGTGATCCAATTGCCCTGAGCTGCCCTAAAGCTGATAATTTTTATAGAGTGTACCTGGCCTAAGGCTACCTGGAAGCTCTGAGGCAAATTTATGCAAATCATAGCAACCCAGATTCCTGGTAGCAGAGGCCTCTGCTGCCCCCCTCTCCTTCTCTCCAGGGAGCTGGGGAGCCCTGGGGCCCCTCCAAGCCTTCTCTCCCTGCACCTGGCTGGGAGATTGACAGCCCTGCTCTGGGCCCTCCCCTTGGCTTCCTGTGGCTGATCCTGGGCCAGTTACAGAGGCTGAGAGCAAACCTGTTTGCCAGGTTAAACCCTCTTTATCTCAAGGCTCTGCCAGTCTCTTAACAATGAGTGGGTTGATCTCAATTCTTGACGCAGAGTTGAGCAAGTTCTCTGCTCATTGGAGCTCAGCAAACAAAGTGGCTTCCCGAGAGGCAGGTCTGCTTGATTAATAACAGTTCTTGGTCCTTTTACGGCACCTTTTGGCATTGCCGCCGTCAGGCAGCTCATCTGTTCTCAGGACACCCCTGTGATGGGCAGATAGGAGTCTTGGATGCCCCCTCTGCGGTGGGAGAGGTGCACTGGGGGAGCCCCTGGTCCTGGAGTGGGAGGCCGAGCGGGAGAGAGGCCGAGCCGCTCCCCCGGCCTCAGTGCTGAGTCTGACCTAGGGAGCCCTTCCCAGGCGGGCAGGGACCCTTTCATCCGGAGAGACGCTTCCTCTCAGCAGCTCTGCCCACTCCCAGCCCCCCACAAAGTGGAGAGCCGGGTCTGAGAAGGAGAGCGCACGGCCTGATTGATGCACCATTTGTCACTGTCACACGGTTGGTTGTCCTCTGGTTCCCCGGACACCTGGCTGGCCTGCATTTGCATACAGGCTGTGCCGCTCCTCTGGGATGTGCTGTAATTGGAGGTGCCCGTGCTGTTCCCCAAGCTCCCGAATGATGAAGGCGCACAGCTCTGCCTCTCTCCCCGATACCCAGCCAGGGGTGGCTGCCCTCTGCGTTCACACAGGCCTTGTGCTGTTCATTAAGGTGTTAATGTGGATGGGAAATAGAAATTTCAAGGGTTTCATGAAATTAAGACTTTCCCGTTAGCTGGCAAAACTCAGAAGGGGGTAGAAATATATCAACCTACAGGTTTGAAGGCTAGGAAGCAGGAAAGCACGTGGACTGGGCTAAGGGGACTTTGAGGCATAATATAATTTAAAGTCAGCCCGTTTACTGTGATGTCTCTGCTAAAACATGCTTCTCCCAGGCTAATGAGATCAGGTCTCCTGCTCTGACTAATCTCTCTGTTCTGATTAGAACATTCGAACACCCTCCCCAGAAGCAGGTCAACCGGTGACTGCGGCAAAAACCCGAAGCAGATGTTGGGGTCTGTCCAGATAATCCATATCCAGCGTGCTCACAGCGCTTGGAATGGAAGGTCCTCGTGGGGCTGGGGGCTGGGGGCCGGGGCTCCTGCACGGCCGCAGGAGATGAACTTGCTGCTTGTTCTGAACCTTCTCCCTGGGCTTCAGAGGACAGCTGCACGCCGGGCCCGAGTCCAGCTCGTTACCTGTGTAATTTATCTCAGGCACCGCAGAAACATCCAAGCAAGGATGCACACCACTTTGCTGGGACTTCTCCTGGAGAGTTAAGTGATGGCACAGGCTCCATCACAGAGGGGTCTAATCCAGAGTTGAACTGTGAGGCAAGAAGCAAAAGGGATACATCAGGAAGTTGCCCAGAGTGGGACCATTCGCTCCACCAATAGTTACTGGGTAATAGCCCGTGTCACAGGGCGCCCTGCCCACTGCAGAAAGCCAGGCAGGCAATGAGTGGGTCCTGCCCACGAAGCAGGCTGGCAGAGGACTCAGTAACACGTGCTCCTGGGGAGCAAGGGAGCCCGTGTTGAAGTGCCTGCCCAGGGCTTGGGTGGCTTGAGTGTTGCTGTCAGGCCACCATGAACTAGCGAGGGGCCCGGCTCTCCTTGCTGGGAAGCCAGGCTCAGGCCCCTGCGCTGGGCAGCAGTGGTGGGCCAGAGGCTGTGGGTCCTCTGCAGCCCATCGGTCAGGAGCAGGGGCTTCAGGACTCATCGGACCTGGCTCCAACATTTGCTGGTTTCCTTCCTCTGCAAGAGGACAGCTACACGTCCGTGAGTCACGAGTGTGGGTTCTGGGTGAGCCAGTGTCATCAAGTATGTTGCGCAGGGCTTGGCTCTCATGGCAGAGGTGATCCTCAGTGATTCCAGGAGTTGGTGTGAGGTTGGCTGCATTTGTTTCCTATTGCTATAGTAACAGATCATCATAGATGTAACAGCTGAACGTAACACCGGTTTATCTCAGTTTCTGGAGGTCAGAAGTCTGATGTGGGTCTCGCTAAGCTAAAATCAGTGTTTTGGCAGAGCCGCGTTCCTCCCTGGGGGCTCCAGGGAGAAGCCACTTCCAGGCTCATTCAGGATGTTGCCTGAATTCAGTTCCTTGGGGTTGTAGGACTGAAGTCCCATTCCCTTGCTGGCTGTCAACTGAGAGTTCCCTTTACTCTGAGAGGCCTCTCTTGGGTCCTTGCATGTGGGTCCCTACATCTCAGAGCCAGCAACGGTGCACCAAACCCTTCTCATGCTTGACATGTCTCTGAATTACCTTTCTGCTGCATCCCTCTTGCTTCAGCTTGCTTCAGACAAAGTTCTCTGCCTTTAAGAGCTTATGGGATTAGATGATCCAGGATAATCTCTATTTAAGACCCGCCCTAATTACATCTATATAATCCTGTTTGCCACGTGATGTAACACATTCACAGATTCCTGGGATGAGGGTGTGGACCTCTTTGGGGGACCATTCTGACTCCCGCACCGGCCTTTTGAGGGGTATTGCTCAAAATCCCTGGGTTTTCTGGAGTAAAACCCAGAAGCACCGATTATCTGCATGAGCACAGAGCTAACATGTGGGAAGGATTTCCTGGGCATCAGGCACCGCAGCCCTGCATCTATGGTCTCATTCAGGTGCACAAGAACTCTGTGACGTCAGTACTAGTGGTACCCCAGTTTTAAAGATGTTGAAACGGATGTTTGGAGGGGCCCAGTGACTTGCCTGGGTACTGCAGCCGGTGGGTCCCAGAGCCTGGAGGCAAGCCCCTCGGTCTGGTCTGTCTCCAAAGTCAGAATTGTCGGTGGTGGTGTCATATTTTGTTAAGATACCAGTATTGCGTTATAATTTTGTTTATAAGTAATAAAAGAGCCCTTGGTGCTGGGCGCACAAGAAGAGCCTGGTGCTTTCAGAGACAGAGCCCCAGGTGTGGCCTAGCAGATTAGATCCCTGATCAGCAGGTATTTGCTCATCCTCCACCCACCCCCACTCCTCGCCTTTGATGTTGACCTTGGCCGTGTGACATGCTTTGGCCAGTGGAACTTGGAAGGAAGTGATAGCGTGCCAGCTCGGGAGCCCAGCCCCTGCTGGGTGTTGTGTGTTTCTCCTTGTACCTCGTGGAGCTTCTGTCATTTGCCAGGAGATCACACCCCGGGGGCTGCCTCTCTAGACAGAGACGAGATCAGCAGCCTGAACAGGACCCCAGGGCAAAACAGAGCAGCCCAGTCGTGCCTCATACTTGCTCGTGAGAGATAAATGCTTATTGCTGTACTCCCCTGAGATTGGGTGGTTGTTACACAGAAAACCTGACTGATACACCTTGGAGCTAAATACTTTGCAGAGTAGGAGTTTAGTTGTGTTGGGGCAGTGTGTTAAGGCTTGCGAGGAATTAATAGAATTACTTGTTCCAGACTTGGTAAGTTCTGATCTGTAAGTAGTACCTGATTTGGGGTCTTCCTGGTTATCTTCATGCTCTGCGTTCCCTGCTGAGGGAATCCTACTGCCGGCTGTTGGCTGGTGCTTCTGGAGGAATGATATCAGGGCCTGCCCTGCCCCTGGGCTCAGGGCTCAGGGCCTGCGATCACATCCTGACCCCCTGGAGACACTGCCCTTTCTCCAGATCTTATCTGCCCTCTGGTCGCCTGTGATGGACCCTGAGATAAGGGAGTGTGTACAGAAAGTCTGCTTGTGGCTTCATAATTCACTTAACATTTATTGAGTACCTAGTAGGCTCAAGCACTTGATGAGGGACCCACAAAGGCAAAGTGGCCCTTGTCCTCGCAGCTCTGAGGATCTTACAGGGGTTTGCTCAGACCTGATAGCAGGCTGAAGATGCTACGTGTGAAAGACAGATGCCAAGATACCCTGCAGCCCTTGGGAGATCGAATGCTTCAGCTGGCAATGATGGGGCTGGCTTCATGCACACAGTGCCATTTGAACTTGAGGAATACTTCCATCACTTGTTCATTGACCCAGAAAATATTTCCCATCTACTAAGTGCCAGGCACTGGGCTAGACCCCAGGAACATAATGGTGAATAAGAGAGGCTGTGTCCCTCTCTTTGTGGGGTGCAGGGCCTGTGGCTGCAGAGTTGGGACATGGAGAGAAAGGAGTCAGGATGTCTCAGAACAAGGGAGCAGCATAAGAAAGGACATTTTTGAAAACTGAAGTGTAGTTGATTTACAGTGTTGTGTTAATTTCTGCTGTTTAGCAAACTGACAAGGTTTTATATCTATATCTATATATCTATATCTATATAACTATATATATATAGAGAGAGGTATATATATAGATAGATAGATAGATAGATAGATACATTCTTATCTTCTTTTCCATTATGGTTTATCACAGGATATTGAATATAGTTCCCTGTGCTATACAGTAGGTCCTTGTTGTTTATCCATTCTATATATATACCAGTTTGCATCTACTAACCCCAAACTCCCACTCCATCCCTCCCCCACTTGCCTCCCCCTTGGCAACCACAAGTCTGTTCTCTATGTCTGTGAGTCTGTTTCTGTTTTGTAGATAGGTTCATTTGTTTCATATTTTAGATTCCACCTATAAGTATATCATATGGTATTTGAGAAAAGACATATTTTTAAAATAGGATTTGGGGAACACTGGAGATCAAAAAATTGTTTGATCTGAATGACGTGTCCTTGCAAATTAAGAAAGTCTCAGAGCAGTTTGTCCTTATCACCTCTTTAAGGCTGCTAAGAAGAATAGTAGTGAAATGCAACAGAAAAATCTATCATTTGTAGAGAACAGTGTTAGTCAAATTTAATTTCACCCAAGATCCTGGACTGGGAGGAAAACTCTGAATATTTCTGTTCACTATGATAAGATGTCAGTGAACCATATATAAGTTTCCAATCATGTTAACATGCCAGATGGGACATACGCTGTGTAATGAAGGCCAACTGGGATTAGAAACGCACCCTTCTGGAGAAGAGCATCAGGGTTTGGAAAATTCAAACTTATGTGAAAGGTCTGGGCACGGAAAATCTAACCAACGTCCAGGGTGAGGCTTTCACAGCATCTCTGCACTGGTATCAGAGCCTGCCTTACCCACCTCGAAGGCACAGCTGGTCTCCGTCCTGGCCAAGAATGGGTCGACCAGCTGCCCAGAACCTGCAGGCTTGGCTAGGCTGAGATACACTTTCCCTTCTTCCTTTGGGTCCTGAACCTCAGAAGGTAGAGAAATAAGTCATCTTGTAAGATTATCGTAACACTGACAAGATTTAAATTACATATGAAGAAGTCAATTAAATCCATGCTGTTTATATTTAGACTGGGACTGAGTGAGTACAGTAATAACTTGTGTAATCATCTTATTTATGAATGTTTTTTTCTGCCATTTATGTGGTTGAAGGCTTCAAAATGGCCTGTCATACTTTATTTGTAGATATGGTTTAAATTATTTAAGGGAATTGAATTAATTTCACTTGTAAACATTGCTTAAGAACAATTATTATCTAAGTTTTGTTTATAGCGTACATTGAAAATTACATTTTAAGGAGTATGAGTGCCCTTCCAGCTACAAAACCCCTACAGACATTAAAGATCCTAGGGTTTTCTCCTATATCATGGTAATAAATTATATTAAATTTCCTAATATTGATCCATTCATTCATTTATTAATTCAACCAGTTACAAGGAATGTGTCCGGTATAGATTCTTGTTATTAAGGGGCTTAGTGTTCAGACCACTGGTTCTCAAAATGTGGTTCCTAGACCAAGGGCATTGCTGTCACCTGGGAACTTGTTAGAAATGCAAATTTTTGGAAGCCTCCCCACCCCGTCTGCCCACAGACCCTTGAATCAGAAACTCTGGGCTGGGCTCAGCCACCTGTGGTTTAACCAGCCTCCCAGCGGATTCTGTTGCTCCTGAAGTGTGAGGACCACTGGTTTAGATGTTCTCTTTCTTCTTGGGTCAGTTTTACATTTCGTATTTGCCTAGAAATTGTCCTTTAAATCTGTGTTCTCAAATATATTATCATGGAGTTGTGAACATTTTTATTAAGAAGTCTTTAAAAGTGTTTCTGCAGGTGTTTTCTGTTAGACTGTATAAGAATTTCTTCCCACACTTTTCCAGCTGATTTATCACAATTTTGAAGCAGATTATTCCTGTGATTTCTTGTTTGGGTAAAACCCCCATACAGGTGTGGATTCCTTTTTGTCAAGCACATCAGTTTCATGCACGCAGAGGGTTAAAAATGGCAGCAACATCCTGTGCCACCTGATTCATATCAAAGCAAAAAATTGATGTCCTAGCTGCACTTATGCCAAACCGGGGACATGGGCCAGGGGCTCAGCAGCACAGTGCTTGGCACTTAGTAAGTGCTGGGTTCCTAAAAAACATGATGACAAGCCTTCACCAAAGGGGTGGACATCTAAGGGTGAGGGTTCACAGGTGGCCCAGCCTTTCTTTGCCCTCATATGTTTATAAATGCAGGCTGTAGTGGGGTGAAATGTATCCCCCAAAAGATACGTCCGAGGCCTAACCCCCGGTACCTGTGAATGTGACATTATTTGGAAATAGAGTCTTTGTAGATGTCATTAACTTGAGGATCTCCTGGTGAGATTGCCCTGGAGTTTGAGAGGGCCCTAAATCCAATGACTGGTGTCCGTGTAAGAAGAGCAGAGGGCACACAGACACACAGGAGAGACGCAGGTAAGGCTGGAGGTGGAGACTAGAGTGATGCTGCCACAAGCCAAGGGTTGCCGGCAGCCACCAGAAGCCGGGAGGGAGACATGGACCGGATTCTCCTGCACGGCCTCCAGAGGGAGCCAAGCCTGCCCACGCTTTGAGTTCAGGCTTCTGGCTTCCAGAGCTGTGGGAGAATAGATTTCTGTTGCTTTAAGTCACCCCACTGGCGGTCATTTGTTACGGCAGCCACGGGAAACTCACGTACAGGTGAACACGCAGCATACACGAGTTCTTTGCAGATCATTCTCAGGCCTCTCCCCGTGCAGGGAACGAGGCCTCGTTACCTCAATTCCCTGGAAAGTTCTGGCCTCCCATTTCATCTGTATAGTGCTGACACATTTGGAAGGCTTGGAGGGTGGATTCTCAGAGTCAGCCCTGGGAATCAGCCGGGTGCTGTTTGCTTGTACTTGAGATTACATGATTTCTTTATCTTTGTGTGATCCAAAGTTAAATTTAACAATGGGAAGCCATCTCAAAATGAGCATTTCCTGGCATTGTCATCATGCAGGATGAAAGGAAAGTGGAAAGCAGAGAATTCTGCCTCTGTGGGACCCTGACAATTGTCCTATAGCGGGAGCAGCTCATCCCGGCCCCATTTCAATGAAAATTAACAACCACATTGACTACAAACAGCTCTGTGTTGCCCTCTGCCATGCAGCACAGTCACGTAAATACTGTCGTTGCAGTGTTTTACGAACAAGGCATCACAACATGCCGGGGTGTCTACTTTGCCTCTCTTGAGGGATGCTGAGATCAGTAGGAGGAATCGCTGTTTTACATCCTTTCTCTTCTTGGTGGGCGAGCACAGTGCCTCGGGGGTGCTACGTGAGGACCCCAGGAGGGGCTATTGCCCGGGGTTCCCAGAGAAAAAGTCAATCTGCTTTTTGCCAGGAATCCGGGACTCCAGGCTTCCTGGGCGACAACTGCTGTGCTCCTGGCCTCCCTCTGTCTAGTTGTTGATTACCGGGGATTTGCAAAGAACGTTGCTCCAAGTATTATGCTTTCTCTCTTCCTTCTGCACAGCCCCACACGTGCCTCTTCCTGGGGCTCTGTCTGTCTCACAGCGCTTGAAGGGAAGGGAGAGGAGGGTGGCAGGAACCAGCCTGAGTTCTTCCAACTCTGTCTTGAGCGTGCAGCTGCCCTTCCACCGCTGCTGGTCCAGAGCAGAGGGCTCCACTCCCGGGCTGCGTCAATGCGGGGGGCACTCTGTGCCTTTGTGTCTGGCCAGGGTGGGCGCTCGCCCTTGCTCCGGGCAGGCCTCACAGAACCTTCCAGCCCTCATTCTCCAGGGGAGAAATCCAGGTCGGAGCTGCTTGCTCCTGCCTCTCTCAGCCCCTAGCTTTCGAAATAAAAAGCCTGGCGGTCTTGTCCTCTGGCGGGTCCGACAACCTGGGTGTTGGACCTACCAACTCAGCTTTAGGAGCTGCTGGGGCACAGAGCTTGGATATCCGAGGTAAAGCATGGCTGCCTTGTGGGGCGGGGAAGAGAGGTGGCCCGTTCCCACCGGCCTCTTTCAGCCCTGAAGACAGATTATCTGCCCATGGAGAACACTGGAATAAACACCCCTCCCCAAATCCTGCAAGTTTCTGCAGTGAGAAATCTGCCGTGCTTTCACAAGGTTGGAAATTTCTCGACCAAATGAATACAATTTAGCAGCAAATTCCTGGCAACTTGTAGACCCTCTGTGCCTCTGTGTTTCCTATAGAGGACACTTTACAAGGATGCTTTGATGATCAGCTCTCCGAATCCTGGCATTCTGAATTTAACTGATGTTCCATCTTGCAGAGTTGTGGGATTTCTCTTCTGATATCGACGATACTAAATGCAGTTCATAAAAGTCTATTTAAGTTGAAAATGGGGTTTTGTCTTAAGAGACATATATTCCTGAGAATCCACTTCTAAGTCGCTCGCAATTAGAAACGATTTTCTCCTGAACTGGGATGAGATCTGTTTTCACGTCTCTGTGCCCTTGTTCGTAGGCTTCGGCGATGAGGCTCTTTGCAAATGTGAGGTGACTCTCCTGTTCCCATTTTTCCAGTGTCCTTTAATTTGCACTCTTAAGTTTCTGATTCCCCCGGGTGGCAGCTAAACAATTTGGGTATCTCATTTTCAGCTCCCTCCATCCGCCTGGATGTGTGTCAGGTTTGTTGTCTCTTGTGCCAGCCTCTGAAGCTCTGTTTTCTGTCGCTTAGGGCTTCTCCCTGGCAAGTTTAAAACCCTGACGAACCTCATAATGTGCTGAAACCCCCAGTCCTTTTCTTCTCCAGTCACCATGGCTTCTACAAAGATCTCCGAAGAAATTGAACCTAGGCAGATGCGTTGATCTGTAGATGCTTTAAGCCTTTCCCCGAATGAAATGTGTTAGGTTTGTTACGATTTCTGTTTCATGGCCTTCAATTTCTTGTCAAAATGTGATAAACAAGGGAATGAATGGGTTATTTTAGTAGCCATTCATCACTCAGTGGACTATTTCACTCTGTCGCAGCCTCTCTCAGGGCTGCAGAACTGAGTGAGTGTGAGTGAAGTTGGGGTAAATCTGTGCTAAGATCGTCTTGGATCTATTCTGATCCGATTGCTGGGAACATTTAACAAAGTTAGTTCAAAAATAATATTCTCATCATTTCTGTCCTCTTCTCTATACCATGTCTCCTTTTATCAGGGATCTCTAGATGTAATTTGTTTTGACGCTTGGCTATCCTTCCGCTCCTGGAAATTGGTGTTGACGTTTTTTCTATAAAGACATTGAACTTTGAACCTCTTTATACGAAACTCAACTGAACTCTTCAGGAAACTCATTCATTTTCTTCTGGCTTATAGGATGGGAACACAGAGGTGAACTTACCATTTTCTCCATGGAAAGTAGAAATTTGTTCAGGAAAGTCAGGGTTGGAAGATCCTTAATGCTGGACCTCAGTGAAGAAACGACTTCTTATTCCTGGCTTTGTGCCTTTGAAATGGCTTCTTAAATCCGCTTGTGCAGGGGCTCATGAGGAAGGTTTGCAGATGGTGTAACAACACGAGAGATTCTGATTAT
The DNA here is from genome assembly GCF_000442215.2 of Lipotes vexillifer. Classification (NCBI taxonomy): domain Eukaryota; kingdom Metazoa; phylum Chordata; class Mammalia; order Artiodactyla; family Lipotidae; genus Lipotes; species Lipotes vexillifer. Next base: position 2,475,767 of record NW_006778824.1, on the reverse strand, counting down.
TTGCCTTGGAGAGATGCTTTTACAAAGATATTGTTACCGGGGGTGTTCGGGAGGAAGTTGTATTAACGTAGAGGTCATTTTAAGATAAAAATTGCCGTAGTGTGCGAAAGATAATTAATGAAATGCTTTGTTCGCTCTGAAACTTCATAGCGATTCCTAGGGCTTTTAGGTAAGCCTTTTCTCTGATGCCGTGTCTTAGTGGAACACGAGTTAGAAAAGTGTTCTCTTAAATTGCGCCCCTGAGGGAGGGGAGTTCACTGGTGCCCCAGACTGTCCCCGGGGTGCAGCTGGAGTCTGGACAGAAGAATGCTCCCAAATCACAATCTTAACATTCATTTCAGGAGAGTTGCCTGTCACCCTGCAGCCCTCTGGAGTGGGTTAAATTGTCTCCCCTGCAAAAGATGTGTTGGGGGCTGGGCTCAAATTCAGGAGGTGAGGACCCCGGGGAGCAGGTGGTCGCTGGGTCCTCAGCTCCTGTCCTGCCCTCCCTGCTCGCCACCCTGCAGTCTCTGCACCACAGGGGTCCTCCAGATGGGGTGCCATCGCCTGGAAAGTGTACACTACCAGCCACTGGGTGCAGGCAGAAAACACCGGAACGTCTGTCGATACTTATCCTCAGTCTAAAGAAATCACACTTACTATGTTTGTACATTCATAATGTACATTTCTTCAGGTGCGGGTCCCGGCAGAAAGAGGTGGAGACTCAACGTTGGGGTGGTCTTATCTGGGAGCCTTGAACAGAGGCCGTGCTGGCTACTTTGTCCCCGCAGGAGCTGTGGCCATGGGCCCCGCCCTGTGGTCCTGCTGGGACTGCACACTGGGAGCCCTGGCTGGCTTTGGGAAGAGGGAGGGGCTGGAGGGCATGTAGTTATTCCTCAGGTCACTTCCCCTCCTTCTGTGGGATTGCGTCGGTGGCTGACTCCCCTGCCTGAGGGCCCTGCTTCTCTCCAGTCAGCCTCTCGGCCGCACTCTGCCCTCTAGGCTCGGGGTCCACTTTTCCCCTCTTCCCTTTGGGCCTAGCGGTGGTGACCACGCTGCAGCCTCTGGCCCTGAGTCACTGTGATATCCCTTGTGGTTCTTCTGCCCCCTGCCCACACCTTATAAATAGTACATCTACTGAGCTCCTGTTGATGGTTCCAACCATGTGAGCCATATGCTTCTTGTCGGGACCCTGTGACAAAGGAACCCTTAAGGTGATGTGCTCAGGGTGTAGGG
>NW_006778824.1:2469190-2474097 GCF_000442215.2 Lipotes vexillifer | reverse complement strand
TGTAGGGAAGACCTCGGGGCTATACAGAGAGGAGCTGGGCTATACAGGTGGAGAGCCCCACCTGTACAGGTGGAGAGTCCCAGGCCATGGCATCCCCCAGGGAGGGAGCTGACCTTATATTCTCTCCTCTCTTGCATCTTCTGGGCTCCCTGAGGGCCAAATCCAATGGGAGTCAGGACTTTAGGGGGCTATTGATACTGCCCGTGCTGGAGAGTGCTCCAGGTTAGAACCGGGAGAGGGGTGGGCAGGGGTCTGGCAGGCTCAGTAATGATGTCTAGCACGTATGTTATGTATTAACTTGGTCATTGATGTATATAATAAAGAAATAACTACACACACATTAGGAAAGTATGCTCATTTCTCTTTTAGAGGATGGGAGTGAAATACCAAAACATTTTGGGAACCACAGATTTGGAAGATGACTTTCGAATACTTAGATCTCAGGATAGCATACTGAGAATTTATAAATCGTTGATAATTATTTGGTGAAGACATTTGAAGCCATAGGGTGAAGAAATTGGTTGCCGGAAAGCAGTGGAGATGCTGTTGGATGCCACCGGTGCCATGAGATGCAAAGGCAATAGGATGAGAACCTGTGGTTTCCGTCAGCAGCGGTCACCACTGAGCAGAGGACGTTTGCTCTAGCAGGGGGTTGGCTGGGACAATCCAGGTGGGAGAGAGAGCCTGGGGACTTTGACCAAGCTGGTGACAATGGGGGTGGTGAGAAGTGGGTGCATTCTTGGTTCATTTTGAAGGTGGAACCGACAGATTTTGCTGCTGGATGCATGTGAGGTGTGAGGGAATGAGAGGAGTTAAGAGTGACACTGAGGTTTGGCCTGAACCACGGAGAGAATGGGGTCACCACTGATGGGAAGAGGGCGACTGCAGGGGGCTGGCTGGGGCGAGTTCAGAGCTCGGGTTTGGACACATTAGGACCTATTGGACACACTTGAGGTTCTGTGGCTGCAGCAGTGCCTCCCCTCCTGGCATTCATGCTGCTCTGCAGTGGGACCTTGCTGCCCTTCCCCGAAGAGGTGGAGGCCATCTCCCTAACCCTTGATTCTGGCTGTTCTTGAGACGTGCTTTGGTCGACAAACTGCAGAGATGATGTTGTGTGGCTTCTGAGCCTTAAACTCAAGAGGCGTTGCAGCTTCTGCTCTCTCAGTGGCCATGAAGAGCCCAGTGTAGCCCACGGGTGGATCAGAGACCGCGTGGAGCAGAGAGGAGCTGTCCTCGCTGAGGCCCCCGGAGCCATCAGCCAGTACCCAGTACCTGAACCGTGAGGGAGGCCATCTTAGGGCATCCAGTCTTCATCAGGCTGCTGGGGAATGGCCCCTGTAGGAGTGACCTCAGCAGGGGCTCCAGAGGGAGCTGCCCTGTCTGTCCACACACCCAGTGCCTCCCCGCCCAGTCCTTTGACATCCCCTCTTCCTGCCTCATTTCCCCCCAACACGCACCTGCTCAACATGCCATGTGTTTCTCATTCCTCTTGTGCGCTGTCCGTCCCTCGTTACACGTGGGCTCCTGAGGCAGTGGACTCTGTCCCTGGCATGTGCTGCTGAGCCCCCAGAACCAGGAGCAGAGCCTGACAGTCCGTGCTCCGCAGCGGACCCGGGTGAGGGGTGGATGAGTGGGCAGGTGGGCGACTGAAAGCGGGGACGCGTCAGCAGACCTGCAGGCTTCTCGGGTGCAGGGACCCGCCCCCTAGGTGCACACTCATCCCCCACTTCCAGCCGCTGCTTCTCACCATCATCACTTGGAACTCACTTACAGGTTAAGATCATGTTTTCTCAGTGCCTGGCACATAGTAGGCACTTAGTATGTGGTCACTGAATGAACAGGTAAATGAAAAGCCAACTTATAAACTGTGTTCAAAAGGGCTTGGATTTTGTGGTAATTACTGATCCAAATCTGACATTTCTCACGTCTATGCCAGAAAAAAAAATGAAAAACAAAGCCAAATGTCCTCTAATGAAAGCACTCAGTGCAATTTTATCCTGCAGAAAAGTGAGCCACTTCAGGGAAAGCTTTGCGCAACCGCCTCTCAAGATCGTAAAAATTAACGTGTAAATTTTTGCTAAACTGTTTGCAGTTTAATTATCCTGCATCTCTTTGGCAGGAAATGCTTTAGTCTGGGACAATTTAACATTTATCAATATGTTTTCTATTGATTCTGGACCAGCAATTTTAGACAGCATGATTATCAGAGATCCGTCTTCATAGGGAGGAAGCCAGGCTCCCAGTAACGCAGGCTGAAATTCACATTCAGAGGCACGACGGTGAGACACTGGAAGAGGGGCCGATGGAACACCCGGAGCCCCTGGCGACGGCAGTAGCAGAGGCAAGGGTGGTGCTGCTTGGTTCTCCTTGAACCTAATCCCTGGAACGAGCAAGCCCTGGTGACGGAAGCACACCTGCCAGGGCGTCCCCATCCCGGAGGGAACTCCACAGCAGCAAAGCAAGCATTTCTCAAAGCCCGGAGGACCCCGCTTCCCTGTGGGCCTGGATGCTTTCTCCTGCTGGGGAGAGCGTGCAGATCAGGCCGCTTTCCACATCGGCTGGTAGGAAGCTCAAGGCCCAGTGAGAAGTGTGGCTATAGTTCCCACTCTCTCTCCATGGTTTTATTTTCTGTCCTAAGGTATGAGTCCCTGGGTCTGTTTTTAAAAATTATTTTTGCATTTAATTGCATGAATTATTGTTAAAAGGCCTCAGATACTTTGTAAAGATGATGACGTATGACCTGCAGTGGAAAAGACTTGATTGGTGAGGAAGGAAGACCATAGGTTGGAAGGTGGAAAAGTCTTTCCCACATTAACGGGACCATCTGGTGTCTGTTCGCCTCCCTGCAGGTGTAAAGTGATTTCCCAGCCTTGTCTGTCCTCACGTTGCTGTGGTCCCAGGCCCTTGCGGGTGGGCACGGGGCTTCCATTAATGTTGCAGCCCCATGTATCAGGGATCCTTTACCCTGATTAAAGACGAGCTTTCTGGGTACAGGGATGGAGCTGCATGGAGGTTCCTCTCTGGCCGCTGGAGTGGCCCATGCATAGATGCCTCACCTGTCCAGGTGAGCGGGGAGGTGGTCAGGCTTCACCTGGTGAGGGCTTCTCAGCAGGGGCTGTGCGCTGGATTCACCCACAGAGCTTCTGAAACATCCCATGCCTGGGCCTATGCCAGACCCAATTAATTAATCAAAACCTCTGGGGATGGGACCCTGAATATGGAGTCTGGGCCTAGGTGATTCCAGCGCTCAGCCAGGTAGAGAACCACTGGGCCAGCCAAAGTGGGGAGTGATGGTCTGCATCTCCTCCGCTCCTGGCAGGGTGTCTGGAGCACGCCAGCGCCGGGTGTCTTATCCTGACAACTTCATGTCGCTGAGGATCCTGGGTTCTCCGCTGTCCCATGCGGAGGAGCCGCATTTCATCCAGGGGGACTCGTGGCAGCATGTGATCTCAGGTGGCCTCGGCCTGCGGTAGCTTGAAGCAGGATCTCAGTTCCCCGACCAGAGATTGAAGTCAGGCCGTGGCAGTGAGAGTGCTGAATCCTAGCCCCCTAGACCGCTAGGGCCAATGGCTAGTGACAAGACCCTGGTTTGTCTGCTTTGTTGAAGTGAATTTCAACAAAGATATGGAAAGTAGTGAAACAAGTAAAGTGTTTATTAGGAGGGAAAAAAGTATGTGTGAATAGGCACACACAGGCGGGCTCAGAGAGAGTCGCGCCCTCGTAGTTGTTTGAATCACTTACGTGGGGCGTTTCTTCTGGGTTTCACCTGGCCAACCATCTTGGTTTGCCTGGCTGTGGGTCCGTATTTGGTATAACTCAGGGTCCTCCCTGTGTGTACGTGCATCTCTTAGCCAGGATGGGTTGCAGCTCAGAGGCCTGTGGGAAGGTTGATACCACCTACTTTGGGGTGGCGCCCCCTCCCTTTTCGACCTCCAAGGAGCTTTTCTGCACGTGTGTCGTTGGGAAGGTCTCCTTGACTTTGAGAATGAGAAGTAAGTGGTCTCTTCGTCTCTTACCCGGGCAGGGCTCCGTTGCTCCCTGCCCCTGCCATTTGCTTTAGCTTGGAGTGTCCGACCACAGGGGACAGACTCCAGCTGCTCAGCCTGTGCCCCATCTGTGTCCTACCTCACATGGACCCAGCTTTCCCAGAGAGGTGATGTGGGTCTGCGCCACCCTGGGGCCAGTGGGTGCCACCCTGACCCCTTCGGAGAGTGGCAGGGTATCTGCCCCTGCGCAAGTGCCTCGTACAAATCTGGTCCTCGTACAAATCTCCCTAAAGGTCAGCTGAGGCTTCCACGTCCAGCAGTCTGACTTCTACATTCAAGGGGCTGCATTATAACCAGTGACCGGGCGGTGGACACATTTCAGGGAGAGTCTGATGACCCAGTAGACTCTTCACGGGGTAATGTTGCCGGTGGGGCTCTGAGGTCTTCAGAAGAGCTTGACTCAAAGTGACTGAAGATGGGTGGTTGTTTTTTGTTTTGTTTTTTTGCGGTATGCAGGCCTCTCACTGCTGTGGCCTCTCCCGCCGCGGAGCACAGGCTCCGGACGCGCAGGCTCAGCGGCCACGGCTCACGGGCCCAGCCGCTCCGCGGCATGTGGGATCTTCCCGGACCGGGGCACGAACCCGCGTCCCCTGCATCGGCAGGCGGACTCCCAACCACTGCGCCACCAGGGAAGCCCGTGGTTATTTTTTTTAACGAACGCAGAGCGGCTAAAAGCTGGCTTCCATTTGTGGGGTGGGGTGGTGAGGGTGCTGCGGGAGGCCCCTCTAAATAGAGGCTCTTTGCTCTGCAGTCGTCCTCGGACTTTTGGGCCAGAGCAGAGTGTGGAGCCCGCCCAGATGCCCTCGGGGCTGCGTCTTTATGTGGGCCTCAAACGCTGCAGCTCTGAAGAACAAAAAGAAT
>NW_006778824.1:2459353-2469180 GCF_000442215.2 Lipotes vexillifer | reverse complement strand
CCCCCACCCCGGAGAGCAATGAGAAGGTCTTAGGAAACTTCCCTGAAATGCAAACAGCAGAGGTCGGATGCCCCCAGGAACTTCTTATGGCTTCCTGTTCAGTGCCAGGCATGGGCTCTGATGGTCTTCCCCAGACTGGCCTAGGGCCTGCCGAGTGGCCCTTCTAAATGGCTTTGCCATCCCTTCCTGACCACCTGCTGTTTAAGCTAAGTGCTGTCAGATGAATGCTTTCTTATTTAAATAGCCAAACCTCTCCTGGAGCTCCAGAGGCCTGTTCACCTTGGGCTGGGAGCTGCTTGGGTTTCGTTTTCCCATCTTTGCTCCGGCAGTGTAGCAACTGCTGGTTGAGAGATGCTAAATTACTTAAAGAAGTAACGGTAATGCAGAACAGGGCTGAACATGGAAAATCAGCTCTTACCTGAGGAATAAAATGCATCCTCCCAACATCAGAGGTTAGATTTGGAAGGCTGATGTTTCATTAGCATAGCGTTTGGCACTTAAGACTCATCAACTAGCCGATGATATGGCAGCACTGGAGAGTTGGGGAGACCCAGCAGATTTTCATCTCTACAGTGAGGCCGGGGAGGAGTGCACCCGCCTCCTTAGAAGCCTGTGCTGAGCAGCCCCTGGAGCCGGGCTCCGTGCTGGAGGCTGAAGGTCACAGAACATGCCGCCCCAAAACAGGGCACTTTGGCATCAGGATTATTTTGAGCTGAAGGCAGTTGAGAAGCAGATATTGTCCTCCGCTGTTTACCTAAAAGCAGGGCATCAGTTTGTAGAGGTGCCCCCTTCTCTGTCTACCGAGTACAGAAGATAACGACCGGAGAAAACTGAATCTACGTAACGAACTTCACCAACTGGCCTCATCTTCCATTAGTTTCCCCATATACTTACCTTCCCACAATTTGCCCCTGGAAACTCAAGTGGTTTTCCTTTGTCCTGTCACTTCTCTGCACATTTATTGTTCCTTTGTTAAGAGTTCCAAGCACCCCTCTGAGTCACCGATACCCGCCCATGATTGAGAGATGCACGTGCAGTAAACTTCCGTTTATTTGTCTCTTGGTCCGTGGAATTTGCGGGGCCCCAGCCAATGAACCTGAGGTGGTTAGAGGAATATTCCTCCTCCCCTGCAGGGCGAAAGTGCAGAGAGAATAGGGCCACTCACTGCTCTGGAGGAACCCAGGAAACACCCCCTAATGGGGAACTTAGGGTGCATCTGTTGCAGGAAGGGGGACCCCTTCTGGGGCCCAAGAGTGGCCTTTTGTCTAACACTAGGAAATGAATTGTCCGAGGAGACACACATGCTGACAAAGCAAAACACTTTATTGGGAAGGGGCGCCTGGGCAGAGAGCGGCAGGGGTAAGGGAACCCAGGAGAACTGCCCTGCCATGTGGCTCGCAGTCTCAGGGTTTATGGTGATGGGGTTAGTTTCCGGGTTGTCTCTGGCCAGTCAGTCATCTTGCTTGGCCCGTATTTGGTCTGACTTGCTCCTTCCTGGTGCATGAGCATCTCTCATCCAAGATGGATTCCAGTGTGAAGGATTCTGGGAGGTTGGCAGGACATATTATGGGCTGGCATCTCCACCCTCTTGTGTCCCCTCCCGAATCCTCCCGGTTAGTTTTTGGTGGGGGCAGTACCATGTTCCTTATCAGTTCTTCCTGTTGTGAGACAGCTCAGGCAAGTGGGCCTGGCCAAAGTGGGTGGTTTCCGTCAACAGTTCCCTAACGTCTGTCCCAGGCAGGTGCTCAAAGCTGACGGAGCGGGGTGGTTACCTTCCCCGGTGCAGGTGCCCTGGGCTGTCAGGAAAGAATGCACAGTTTGGTTGGCCTTTGAGCCAGCGTTAAATGTGGAAGGGATTTTCAGGCCTCTGGATCCACCTCTCCTCTTTTCAGATGAGCAAACTGAGGCTCAGAGAGGGAAGGGACTTGCGGGGTCCTGGTTGGCAGCTAGGAGTGGAGGCCAGGGCACCCCCGGGCACTGTGGTCTCCCTTCTGCTCTCTGCTCTCCCTGCAGGACCTGACCCATGGTGGTCAGGTCGACGTCATCCACAAATGGTTCTGGCCTCTGAAGCTGCGGGGCCCACCTACCTTGGTGTGGGGTGCAGCTCCTTTCCAGATGTAGTTCCCTGAGGACGGCCAGGAGGAAGGAGAGACACGTGTGGTTGGCCGGGGATGAGAGCCGAGCGGCATGGGGTCTCCACTAAAATGCGGGGTCCCAAGTCCTCGTCTGCAGGACCTCCTTTCACCAAGGCGGCCTCGCCATCCTCCAGGACCCGCTAAGCGTGTGCACGGAGCAGGTGGGGGACCCCGAGGCAGCAAGACTGGCGTCGGAGGGACGGGGAGCGGGGGGCACGGGTGTGCGGTGTGCAGTGGCCGGGCACCAGGGTGGCCTGAGTGGCTGCGATGGCGAGGAAGGTTATGTGGGACCCGGACTGGAGAGGGCTCGCTCAGCTAACTGGTCACCAGCCAGACATCTCAGGAGCTCCACCTTCTTTTAAGGCCTGCGGGAGCTTTTCCTGAAATCACGGGAAGATTGTGGGCTGTGCCACCTTGTTTGCTGTTGACTTAGGGCAGAAAACTGCTGTGTCTGAACAAGTCTGTGGACAAAGAATGTCGCCAGCCGTGTCAGTAAACAAAGGATGTTGTGGCCATCAGCCCTCAGCCACTGCAGCCTCGGGACTGTGCGCCCTGAGGGGAGCCAGGATGGAGACGATCAGGACGCTGGCCCCGGCAGCTGAGGGGCACATCCAAGGAAGGATTTCAGTCAGCCCAGATTCTTGCCTCTTCCCATACATAGAAAAGTGCTAAATTCACTCACTTGAGACGTCTGGTTTTCTTTAATTGACGGTGATCTTTTGATGGTCTGACTCCCTGGTCTTTGCTGGGAAAACCCCTGTAGATCCTGGCTCCCCTCTGACCTCTACAGAGCGGTCCCTCAGAGCATCAGAGAGGCTGCCTCCCGGGCTTAAGTCCTCAGTAAGTCCGCTGAATGAAACATAATGCTCAGCTTTTAGGTTGTGTGTTTTTTTTCAGTCAACCAACAACGCCCACACTGCGTGTCCTGAGTTGCTTTTGTCAGTATTGGGCGGACTGTCACCCAGGGCTCTCTGTGGGATCTCCAGCTCTGTGTGGCGCTGGGGAGTGGGAGAGAAATGCTAACCCCACATCCTAATCACCCTGTCCTGCTCCGGTAATTTGCAAATGAAAGTCTCCCTGTCTCTGGCTGCTGGCCGGTGACAACCCAGACAAGGAGTATATCTGCGTTGGGGACGACATCGTCGCTGCCACTGGTGTTTGGTTAATGGGATAAGTTATAATTTTACACTTGAAAATATCAGCATCCATCCAAAATGAGAACATTACAAGCAATTAGTGTAGATTATGGATTTGAATTGAAGAAGGAATATGTTAATGTCTAATTACTATGTTAATTAGGCATCGGTGCCATAATATTTCACACCTAAATACTAATGTTGATGAAGGTATAATCATTACATTTTTTTTGGAGTGCAAAATGAATCCCTGCTATTCTGCTCAACAGTAAATATCAAACGCTGGCACGGCCCTCGCGGGTCCTGGCGTACTGCTGCCCACCGCTTGCCTGCCAGGTCCTGAGCGACCCAGACAGCATCTGCGCAGACAGACATTGTCAGCTGGAAACCAGGTGACAATGGTAGCAGCCCTATCGCATCAGAGCACATGCTGCCTGTGATAGGGGTTGAAGTTATAGAAAGGTTGGGTGTGCACTTAGGGATTTCAGGGAATTTGCTGGACTCTCACGCCTTGTAACGCCTCGTGTATCAGATGCCTTAATTACATTGTCTGCAGTCTGTTCCAAAGCAAGCACTGGGCGTGGGCCAGCAGGGTGACCTGGGACCCGAGGTTCCTGGAGGAGGGGTTTAAGTGGCTCTTGTTGCCCCAGGCTGGAGTGACCAGGTGGAGTGCCCCAGGTTGCCCAGAACGTGCCCCGTTTTAAAATCGACAGTCCTGTGTGCCGGGAACACTTTCAGTCCAAGGAAGATGGAGATGGTTTTCCTGGGACTCTGCTGGTTTTAAAACTGAAGCCCCCTCAGCCCTGGGCAGAACCATGTGGCAGCCCCCTGCTCTGGGCTCCAGGCACACCACCGCCAGCAAGACCCTGCCTTGGCCCGTGGGCCTGACCACTTGATGGCTGTCCTGATGGACACGTGACTCAGTCTCTCACCTGCAGAGGGCCTTTGTGCTCAACAGCGAGGACATCTGGGAAGTCAAAGAAGTGCCCTTGCAGTACGCTTCGGTTCTGCGTGTGTGCGACTATTCATGTCATTTTGTCTCAGCATGGCCTTGGGCCTTGGACCGCACCTCTAGGGGGTGAACTGAACCTCCGGGCCGCAGAAGGCAAGGCTGTGGGCTTCAGCCGATGCTCTGGCCATTTCCTGCCAAGAGCCCTTGAACCCAGGCCCAGATTCCCAGTTGGGTGGGAGCCCTTTGAACAGGTCTGCTGGTTGCTGGCCCTCTGCCTGATGTCCACTCTGCTTTCCTTTGGGGTTGTCATCCAATATTTCCCTTTGGGGAACCCACCCATCCCACTGGGCAAAGCCTCGTGGGACCTGGATTAAGGTGCCCTGAGGGTTCCTCTGGAGGAGGGGACGTGCCACCCCAGCACTGCCATCAGATGGTTCCTTCGCAGACTCTGAGTCCCGAGTGAAGGGACAAAACGGTTAAAAGTGGCTGGAGATGCTTCACCCATGGAGGCATCGGGCATGTCAGCTTAGCAGCCTCAGTCTTTCAGGAGCTGCCTGGTTTCTGTCTCTCTGAGTGAGGTTACTTGGCCTTTTCTTTGATTCTGTGAGCTTCTTTCATAGGCTTCTCATGAATTCCCTAAGGGCTTGAGTTTTCCAGATTGATTTAGGTTCTAGGAACCCGAGACATTTCTCACGTCTGCAGAAATCGGTACCCAGATTTGGAGCATGTCGGGCTGGGTTGGGGTCTCCCAAGTCCCCTGAATCGCACCGTTGCAGTTACCGGTGTCCTACTCTTTCCACCTCAGTCTCCCTTTCACCAGAGAACCCTGGTGAGGGCATGAATTTAAAAGCTGCTGGCATCCAGCCACCCAAACAAACTCTGAATCTGGTTTTCTGCTGACCTCAGCTCTGCGGATGGTGGAGACCAGAGATTCTCTGAGCATGGCCACAGGGCGTTCCCGGGGCCTGGGCCTCGCCTTGGGTGAGAATGGAGGGATTTGAGGTGGCCTTGCTTCAAGCAGCCGGAGCAGCAGAAGCAGCCAGCTCCCTTCCCACGGTCATATGTTCCTTCGTAGCAGGTATCTCTGTCCCTAAAGCTGGGCTCCGGGCGGGGGGAGCACAGAAGACTGCTTGATGAACGGTTTGGGCATCAGGTCTATGGACGGTGCCGTTCCCATCCCAGAATAGGAATGAGGTTCCCTCTCTCCTCCACCTCAGCTTGATGACCAGGTGAAAATGTTCTTCATTTCCCGGAAAGTCAGTTACCTACCACCTGCTGTCAGTTCCAATGGCTATTTTATTAAAAAAAAAAAAACAGCCTTGGGAGGACAGCTGTCCAGGCAGGTCTGAGAAACAAGGTCAGGGAGTCTCAGGCTTACAGCTGGGCGGGACCAGTACTTGGCCATTCAATCCAAAAGTTTCATTCTGGGAGAGCACCCAACTGGCCTGGCATCCTTCTGTGGCCGCACTGTGGAGCGACCTCTTCATCTGCTGTGAATGCAGGTTCTCGCTTTAAACTGGGTGCACAAGAGCTTTGGTTGTTTCCCGGCTTCGGCCAAGCCCTAAGGGGCAGGGAGGGGACTTGGTCCAGCAGCTGGAAGAACATCTGGCTGTGCCCTGGCAGTCTGCATGCAGCGATGTGCTGATGGCATCATCCTTGGGAAATCTTGGGATTGAAGTTTTATCAGAATATTAGGAAAGGGAGAGTACGTAATGAAAAGGGGGAGCATTTGAGAAGTCTAGTCATTGTTTTAGATTTTCAGGGTGATGGATCATGTTCTTAATGGGACTTTGTTTCAGTGGATGATTGAGGCTCTGTACACTCTATCGTTAAGGGAAGGATATTCTTTTCTTTTTTTTTTTTTTTGCGGTACGCGGCCCTCTCACTGTTGTGGCCTCTCCCGTTGTGGAGCACAGGCTCCGGTCGCGCAGGCTCAGCGGCCATGGCTCACGGGCCCAGCCGCTCCGCCGCACGTGGGATCCTCCCAGACCGGGGCACGAACCCGTGTCCCCTGCATCGGCAGGCAGACTCTCAACCACTGTGCCACCAGGGAAGCCCGGGAAGGATATTCTTTCCAGATGCTTCTGTGCAGCTTCATGATTGCTCAGTGATCTGGCAACAACGAAGAAAGAAGCTGCCTTTGCTGAGTAATTGGAAGTTGAGAAAGGATCTTTTTCCTTGTCTTTGAGAATTTTATTCACCTTTTAAATGCTCAGCTTCTCAGACCAGGTGAGCATTACTATGTGAGTGTGAGCTCAGCTAACTGACATCTGGGAGTGGCTAGAGCTGTCCTGATTCATCCCTAGTGATTCCTCTATGATGAAGCGCCCCAGGGTTCTTCCCCGGGAGGGCGTGATGGATGCCCTGCTGCTTTGGGGCAGAGATGGAGTCACTGGGTGCTCCCCTTTGTGGTCACAGGTTAGATGCTCACGAGACGTGGCAGAGGGGACAGAAAGGAGACCTGCCATGTCCAGGCTCTTCCTGGGTCGGGCCCAGCCTGCCGAGGGGGCGCTGCCCCGTGGAGGGGCTGGAGAGGAGGGCCAGGAGTGACACCACAGGCTCGGGCTGAGGCCAGCCCTGGAAACCTCACTCTGTCACTGCCCCTTGGTTGATGTAGATGTGCAGCCGTCAGTTTTATGTGCAGATTGAACCCTGCCAACCACGTTGGTGGAGATGGTTAGAGCTTAGGAATCCCCAGTGGATCTGTTCTCCAGAAGAGAGGATTTTTTCATAAGTAAACAGTTACCTACCACATCCTCTTGCAGCAAATCTAGATTCCTCTTCACTGAATCTTTTTAAAGCTGAGCAAAGCTGAGCAAAATTCTCAAAGCAATTTAAAAAGAGGTGTAACTAATAAGCCAGTAGTGGAGACAAAATGAAATCATAAAGAACACTCAAGTAACCCAGAAATAGTAAGAAAAAGAGGAAAAACAGAACAAAGAAAAATTGGAACGAAAAGAAAATAACTAGCAAAATGATAGGTTTAATCCCATCAAATCAACAATTATATTAAATGCAAATGTCATAAACATCATAAATATTTTTAAACAATTTAAAAGCCAAGATTATCAGATTAGATAAAGAAGCAAGGCCCAGCAATATGCCATTATAAGAAACCCACTTTACATATGAAGACATAGATGGGGTAAAAATATGAACATGGGAGAAGCTGTATCGTGCAAACATTAATTGAACAAGTATCAGTCAGATTAGACCTTGGAACAAGGAATATTACCAGGGACAAAGAGAGATATAACATTAAGATAAGAGGCCCATGAATCAAGAGACATAATCCTGAATGTGTATGTAGCTAGTAGTAAAAGAGCTTTAAAATATGTGAGGCAAGAAATGATTGGATTGAAAAGGGAAACAGACAAATCCATAATTATCGTTGGAAGCTGTAATACTCCTCTCTCTGTCATCAGTGGAACAAGTAAACAGAAAATCAGCAAGGATATGGGAGACTAGAACAGCAGTCTTTTCCAACTTGAGCTAAGTGACACTCAGAACAATTCACCCAACAACAGCGGAATATACGTTCTTTCCAAGTGCACATGAAACATTCACCAAGACAGACCGTGTTCTTAGCCATACAATGAGTTTCCACATCTCAACATATTTAAAATAATTAAAATTATATAAGATATATTCTCTGGCTACAAAGGAATTAAACAAAAAATCTATAATAGAAAGATATTTCGAAAATTCCCCCAGATTTGGAACCCAAAAGGCATGCTTCTAAATAATATATAGGTCAAAGGGGAAGACACAAGGACCGTGGGAATTATTTTCCATTGAATGAAAATAAAGGGGCTTCCCTGGTGGCGCAGTGGTTGAGAATCCACCTGCTAATGCAGGGGACACGGGTTCGAGCCCTGGTCCGGGAAGATCTCACATGCCGCGGAGCAACAAAGCCCATGTGCCACAACTACTGAGCCTGCGCTCTAGAGCCCTTGAGCCACCACTACTGAGCCCAGGTGCCACAACTAATGAAGCCTGCGTGCCTAGAGCCCACGCTTCACAACAAGAGAAGCCACTGCAATGAGAAGCCCACCCACCACAATGAAGAGTAGCCACCACTTGCCACAACTAGAGAAAACCCGCGCGCAGCAATGAAGACCCAACGCAGCCATAAATAAATAGAAAATTAAAACACAAGATATGAAAATTTGTGGATACAAATAAAGAAGTGTTTTGAAAGACATTTATGGCATTAAACATTTATATTTTAAAACAAGGACTGTTTTAGATCAAGAATCTGTTTCTTTTTTAAGCAACTGGAAAAAGAAGAACTAACCAATTGCAAAGCAAATGGAAGCAAATACCAAAGACAAGAGCAGAAATCAATGAAATTGAAAACAGAAAAATAGAGAAAATCAATAAAACCAAAAGCTGGCTCTTGGAAAAGATGAATCAATTTGATAAACCTTTAGTCAGACTTGTCAAGATAAAGAGGACACAAATTATCAATATCAGGAATGAGCGAGGGCATCATTACAGATCCTAAAGACATTTAAAGGATAAATAGGGAATATTATGAAATACTTAATGTCATAAGTATTTCAGAATTGTGGGACACCTCTACCTAACTTTGACAAATTATTTATTAACTCCAGGCTTCAGTATTATCATCCTTAAAAGGGTGGAGTAATGTACAGTCCATTCCAGTCTAAGATCAAGATGCTGTCAGACTTGGTGTCTGGTGGGAGCCTGCCTCCTGGCTTGTGGAAAGCTGCCTTCTTGCTGTGTCCTCCTGTGATGGAAAGAGAGAGAGCTCTGGTCTCTTCATCCCCTTATAAAGGCACTAATCTCATCATGGGGCCCCACCCTCATGACCTAATCTGACCTAATCACCTCCCAAAGGTCTTACCGCCACATACTGTCACATGGGGGATTGGGTTCAACATACAGATTTTGGGGGCATACAAACACCCAGCCCATAGCAGGCCCCCTGGCTGTAGGTGTGATGGCGAGACAGCCTTTGCCATGGGCTGCAATCCAGTGGTGAGGGAGCAGGTGGAGCAGATCGCCTGAACCTCTTGTGCCGGCCTCTTGTCTACTGCCAGCGCCTCGCATCAGCTGACCCCACCAGGAGGCAGAGAGAAGTGGGGTGAGATGACTCAGTCCAGAGCAGGGACACAGCGCATGCAGCAGGTGGATCTGGGGAGAGTTGAGGGTGGTAGCCCAATGATGGGCTCCGCCCCCTCTTCCTTAAAACTGCAGTTGTCCCCGGCGGGGTTGTTATGGAGACTGAATTTGGTAATGTGAATCCAGGGTTCCGCACGGTGCTGGCATAACGGGAAAAAGCAGAGTGATGACCGTAATAATTATTCAGTGGACTTTGCCTTTTGATGGAACTGCTGTATATTCTTGCTCAAAACACAAATTATGACTAGCTTTCCATGTCCAAAAATTCTTCCAAAATATCATTTTTAATATCTGAAGAATATTCCATTTTGTGGATGCTCCCAAATGTCCTCAACATTCTCCTGTTTTTGGACAGATTCTTTTTTTCTGTTAAAAGTGAAGCTTCAATCTTCCTAGAGCTAAATACTTGGGCATCTCCTTGACCATTTTCTAGAAGTAGAACTGCTGAGTCATGGC
>NW_006778824.1:2458365-2459318 GCF_000442215.2 Lipotes vexillifer | reverse complement strand
GCATTCCTGTATGTTTAAAGTTCTGATATTTGCAGCCAAATCAACTTCAAAATGATTGTGTAGCAGTAAACACTCACTGTGGGTCTCCGTCTTCTTAGAATCCCAGGGCCCAGAGCTCTCTCAGGCCAAGGACACAGGACCACTCCACGGGAGTGCCTGGGGAACACATGACTTTAGCATTGGAAGTCCCTCTGGACCGATGGACGGATGTAGGGCATGGTCCCAGGGAGATTGCCTGCCTGTGGGTCCCGCCTCTGTCTTGGAGGGCCACCTGCTCTTGGGGACCTGACCACTGGGGCTCCTCCTCCGCACTCCTGCTTGGCTGTCTCCTTCTCAGCATTCAGCTGCATTGTCCAGAGTCACCTCCTCATAAGGTGCCATGTGATCCAGAAAACACCCCCCCCCAACATTCCCGCTTCCTATTTTAGTTTAGATTCCCCGGAAAGCAGAACCCAGAGCTCAGGCCAGGTGCTCTGTTTGTCAAATAGACTGTGAGCACACCTGACGTGCGTCTCTCTCCGATCGAAGCACTTCAGGGCTGGGGGCCTGCTCTGCCTCTCTCCTTCCTGCCTCCAAAACCTACGGGAACCTGTGTTGAGATGGTGAGGCTACAGGCTGGAGGTGGCACCTGATCCCCATTGAATGCATGTGAGTGAGAAGCAAACCTTGCTTGTCAAGCCATCCAGCTTCAGGCTTGCCTGTCATGAGAGCTAGCTTTCCCTCCTGACTAGTTCAGGTGGGGAGTTTGACCTCGTTCGTGAAACAGCAAAAGGGATGGTGTGGCAGGTGGGGCAGGAAGGCCTTATCAGCCACAGTCAGGACACTGGGCTTGATTCTAGGGGAGGTGGGAATCCTTTGAAGGTTTAAGCAGAGGAGAGTTTGGTCTGATTCTTGCTTTGGACAGACCGCAGGCATCCAGACCACCTGAGGGATTGCTGTGCGTTGCAGGAATG
>NW_006778824.1:2448859-2458291 GCF_000442215.2 Lipotes vexillifer | reverse complement strand
AATGCCATGCTGCTGGCTGGGACAAGGCGGGGAGCATTGTGGGTCCAGCACACAGTTTGGAGGCAGAGAAGATCGGACTTGCTGACGGAGTCAAGCTTGGGAATAAGGACAAATAGGAGTCAGAGACAGCTCCCAGTCTGAGCTGATCCATGAATGAATGATGGGGCCAGTCTTTGCAACAAGAAGACCTGTGAGAAGCAGTTTGGTGAGAAATTCCTGGGTCCTTTGTGGGCATCTTAAGTTTGAGGTGCCTATTAGATTCGCGAGGGAAGAGTGATGTGCCATTTTTGTTACTATGATCAGGTACGGAGCTGTCGCCCTACCTGTTTTGTGGCATGAGCATGGTGCCACCTCTCAGAGCCACGCGACATGGGGGCCCTGACCCGGTGCACATTTTGTGGGATGCACAGGGTCTGTAGTGTCCTAAAATGACAGCAGGTGGCCTGTTCACATTCATATCTCAGATGCACACTCATAAAATGTCATGTAGATCTGCCGTGAGCAGGGAGGTGCCTTCCCTGTGTTTACAAGAGTATTTGCAGTACCGGTTTCCTCTGCAGCTACTGTTTACATTGAAAACATTCCACTTGTTTTGATGCAAACGTAAACAGTTCTGTGTCAGGTTAGGCTTCCATAGAGTGCCTCAAAAATCAGAGTTTCAGTTTCTGAGGTTTGGTGGCACGTGGTCAAATGCTGCGCTCGCTGACCCCAGGGTGCCCAGGGCTGGCATTCTTGCTTTCACTCACTTCCTACCATGTGCATCTCAGCTCAGGGCAAGAATTGCCGTCCAGTCTTTGCTAAGCTGTTGGGAGCCCCCAGCAGTGATGGGACATGAACAGAGGGTTTGGTTTAGAAGACACTTGCATTCTGGCAGTGGGAGTGGAGTGTAAAGGTGAGCAAGGCGCTATCCCAAGGGCGTGGAGCTTACACGGTGTGAGGATGGATGAGCATGTTGGCCATGACCACAGCCCAAGGCCTTTGGGGGCAGGTTCTCAGCAGTAAATGAGCATCGTGCTCTGTGGATGTCAGGAGAGACGGGCACCATCTGGGGGTCAGAGATGCTTTCCAGGGTTCAGCTGAGTTCTCAAGGGTGGGCGGGCACATCCTAGGTTGAGGGTATGGCTTGAGCAAAGAGCCTAGAAGTAGGGGACCATGTTTCCTTTTTATTGCAAGGACAGAGGCCTAACTAACTTACTCAAAAGCTCCGGGGAGAACTGACTGCCCTACATGACTGACATGGCTAGATCCAGACATTCAAATGTCACAGTTAAGAATCTGTCCCCACTTCTCAGCCGTGTCTTCCTCCATGTCATCTTCATTCTCAGGCAGACCTTTCCCACATGCTGGCAGAAACAGCCACCAGGAGCTCCAAGTGCAGACCCTCCTAGCTCAGCACCTCCTTCCCCGGGAGGAAAGAGCTTTGCTTTCCTAACTTTGCAGCAGAAACTCCAGTGTGGCCATGTGTCCAGTGCTGAACCAGTCACTGCCCAGAGGGGTGTGTGTTCTATTTAACAACCCAGGCTCTAGGCCACCCCTACTGCTGGACGTCCATGGTAGCCTCACCAGAACCACATGGATAGAAGATAAGAGAAGGGTGGTTTTCCAAAGCAAAATCAAGGTGCTATTACCAGATGAAAAGGGATCAATGCTCAGGGAAGCAAAAATGACAGATGCATGACATAGAAGCCAGGAGTTTGGTGGCAGCAGGCACTTTTATTCATCCACCCATCCACCCATTCATCCATGCATCTGTTCATCTATCCACCCAACCATCCATCCATCCATCCATCCATCCTCTTATTCACTCATTGAATTGAATGTATGAGTTTCCTGTGGCTACTGTAGCGAACGATCACAGACTTTGTGATTTAGAACAATGCATATTTATTATCTCATAGTTCTGGAGGTCGGACGTCTGACAGAGGTCTCACACGGCCAAGATCGAGGTGTCAGGAGGGCTTTGTTCCTTCCGGAGGCTCCAGGGGAGAATCTATTTCCTTTTGCCTTTCCTGCTTCGAGAGGCGCCCACATTCCTCCGCCTTCAAGCCAGCAACGGACTGCGTCTTCTCACTCTGCCGTCTTTTTGTTTCCCTCTCTTGTCTCCCTTTTCCACTTACAGAGACTCCTAGTCTTTGCTTTATTGTTTCCAAACTTTGCCTCTATGTATATTACAAACCAGACAAGGCACTGTCATTAATTTTGGTTTAAGAAGTCAGCTGTATTTTAAAGTGCTACAAGTAATAAGAATAACTGTCTTTATATTTTACCCATGTAGTGACCACTTCTGGTGTTCTTTATTACTTTGTGTAGATCCAGATTTCTATCTGCTCTCATTTTCCTTTTGCTTGAAAAACTTGCT
Source organism: Lipotes vexillifer (assembly GCF_000442215.2). NCBI lineage: Eukaryota > Metazoa > Chordata > Mammalia > Artiodactyla > Lipotidae > Lipotes > Lipotes vexillifer. The sequence goes on along the minus strand of NW_006778824.1, from coordinate 2,455,932 downwards.
TATAGTGTAGTTTCACTGGGGATAACGTTTTCCAGCTTTTGCATGTCTGGAAACTATTTTGCCTTCACTTTTAAAGTTGTTTTTATGGAGTAAAGGATTCTAGGTGGACAGTGTTTTTCAATAATTTAAAGTTGTGCCGTCGTTTATCAGCTGGCACTTACCCCATCGAGATGTCTGCTGTTACGCTTATTCCTTTTCCTCTCCAGGTAACGTGACCCTTTTCTCTGGCTGCCTTTAAGGTTTTTTTTTTTTATCGTTTGAACAGTTTGATGGTAAATGTGGTGCCTTTGTGTGGTTTCTTCGTGTTTATTGTGCTTTAGATATGATGAGTTTTTTCGACCGGTGGGTTTACGTTTTCATGAAATTTAGAAAACGTTATGCCATTCTATCCCCAGCCTCTCCTTTCTGTTTTTTGAGCTGCTAGGCCATGTATATTTGGCCACTTAAAGTTGTCCTGCACCATCCTGACGCTCTGTTCATTTTTGGAGCCGTTTCCCCCTTTCTGGGTTTAATTTCATCTATTGCTGTCTTCAGGTTCACTAATTTTTTCTGCCACAATGTTTAACCGTTACGCTGTTAATTCTGTCATATTTACTTTGATCTCATACCGTATAGTTTTCATTTCTAAAACTTCAATTTGGGTCTTTTTTAGTGACTTCCACAGCTCTTCTTAACATGCACAGACTCTATGTTATGCAGCATATAGAACAGTTACCATAACTGTATGATGTCCTTCTCTGCTAACTTTATCGTCATGTCAAAGCTAGTTCAGTCTCGGTTGCTTGCTTTTTCTCCTCACGGTGGGTGTTATTTTCTTGTTTCTTTGTACGCCTAGCAGTCTTTGACTGGAAGCCAGACATTGTGATTCTTACCTTATTGGATGCTGGATATTCTTCTAGTCCTGTAAATGTTCTTGAGCTTTGTTCTGTGCCATGATTTAGTTCCTTGGAAACAGTTTTGTTCCTTTCAGATTTTGCTTTAATGCTTCTTAGGTGGGAGCAGAGTGATTTTTAGTGCAGGGTTAAGTCACTACACTAGTGGGTAAAACTTCCTTGAGTGCTTTACCCTCTTCCCTGTAACTTAGGATTTTACTAATCAGGCTGGTGGAACGGGCACTGTTCTTGGCCCTTGGTGAGCTTTGATGATTGTTCCCTGTAATCTTCTTTGGGGGTCCGTTTCCTGGTCTTGGGTAGCTTTTTCACAGGCACGCACTGTTTGGGGGCGCCCTCTGGGGGGTCTCTGGAGCTCTCACAGGTGCAGCCCCCTCCTCCCCTGCACTCTGTGGCCTCTTGGGCTTTCAGAGCTTTCCCAGCTCTGTCTCCTCAACGCAAGGAGACCCTGGCGCTCGGCATGGAAGAGATTTCACTGAAATACTGACTTTTTAAGGCAGGTATGAAGAACCCACTTGTTAGGTCTTCTCTCTGTAGCTTTCCATCACCTTTGCAATGAGAGAACTTCAGTTAGTTGACCTGCAAATGGCCTGTTCTGTGCCTCGGCAGCTGTGCGTGTAGACAGCCCCTCCCAGCTTGTCGTCTCTACCGATTCACCCTAGTCCTGCCACCGTGACGCGCGTGCGGACCCTCTGACCAACATTCCTCTGTGTCTCTCGGGGCCCGATTTCAGTCCCTAAACCATCTAGGTCATACTTTCTATTGCCTCTTTTCTTTCCAAGCGAGGGGGCTCATATTTAAATATGACACTCCAGGCAAGTTCCAATTATAGGGTGCGGCTATTACCTCTTGCTTCCTAGACACCATCATTCTATTAAAGTAGCTCAAGATTGCTCTGGCCTTTTTGATGTCTGTGCTCTTCTGTTTTCTGATAGGGAGCTTAGAGTTGACTGAAGCCCCCAAATCTTATTTACATTCATGATTTTTTTTTTAATTTATTTTTTTATTTTTTTATTTTTTTTAACAAATATATTCTTTATATATTGTAAGCATCTGACCAAAAGAAAAAAATAATAATAAGCTTACTTTTACCCCACTTTCCTGGAAAATACTCCTCTCAGTAAGGAAAACAGGAATATCCAAGTAGGCAGAACTGCAGGAGAACGTTTATTTTTATTTTTTTATTTTTTTTTAACATCTTTATTGGGGTATAATTGCTTTACAATGGTGTGTTAGTTTCTGCTTTATAACACAGTGAGTCAGTTATACATATATATATGTTCCCATATCTCTTCCCTCTTTGTCTCCCTCCCTCCCCAGAGGTTGTTGGGAAGGTTGTTAAAACCCAAATTTGCAACTGGAATGCTTGCTGAAAGCACCTGGTTACCTCAGCAGTCAATATAAATTACAGAGGCTTTCGTCCTTATCCCCTCCTGGGGCACGTGGAGCACAGCCCTAAGGGAACTCCTATTACTCTTTTTTCCAGTGCTCCAGGAGACGTGCACATCTGTTGTTGACACATGTGGAACCTCAGCTCTCCCACCACCTCTCACACTGTTGATGTGATCATGATATTTTCAAACCTAAGGAAGGACCTCCAGGCAGAAGGAAGACACACCTGACACAATTAAAACCAAAACAGTTGGCACACTGGGATACAGATGAGGAATTTACTGCCTTTCTCTGTACACTCCGAGCTGCTGGATGTTAGTGAAGGGTTAAGCTAAGGACAAAATTAAAGAATTGTATCTGTTTTCTTATTACATGAAGAGGTTGCATCACTTGGTTTTTCCTTAAAATCTCTGACCATAAAATTGTGACCCTTTCCTAATTTACCTGGGCTACTTCAAGTTTACTTTGGGGAACTCCTTTCCACAGACAGATTGACATTGCCTTTTAGGATCTTGCAATGCATGCTGGTTAAGAATCTTAGCCTGGGAACCACCCGGACCTGGGTCTGATACTTGACTCACCGCCTACTTACTAGCTGGGTGACCTCAGGCAAGTAGCTTCCCCTCGGCAAGCCCATCTCCTTATCTGTAAAGCAGGTAGGACACCCCACTGCCAGCCTGGGAGTATTCTTGTGAGGATTCAGAGAGACCTTGGTATCAAGTCTTCCTCTCGGTGACCGACGCATAGTTAAGTACTCAATAGTTTCTTTGTTTTTACCATTGTAATTGTTTTACAAAAGAGAGTCGAACAGATAAAATGCACAAGCTGACCTGTAACATAATTGAAAAACTTAAGGCAATGCACATGTATTTTGGCAGTTTAGAATGTGATAACTGGACAAACGTTTCTTCCTTGTTGAGTGCTCAGCAAAGTCTGCATACTGTGCTATTAGAAATGCCTGTTATAAGGGGAACAGACCTCCACCAGGTTCATAGTATCATTTGAATTTGAAGGCATTCCTTTCTCACAAAAGGAATTGCCATTTGAAAGGACAAGTCCCTATGAGGAGTAGAACAGACAGCAGAAGGTCTTGGCTTTTAGCTGCCTGAGCCATCTCAAATAATTCATCCAGTCTTCTTGACCTCTGCTTCAACCTCTCTGTCCAGGAAAGCAACAGGTATATTGCATGCAAGGAGGTTACTGATTCCTTCAAGTTTGATTTTGGGGTCAGATAGAACTAGCTTCAAATTCTAGCTGCACAGCATGCAAGCTGTGTGGCTAATGATTTTGAGCCCTAGTTTATGCCTCTGGGAGGAGATTAATGGGGTACCTTCCTGATAGGTTTGCTGGGAGGATTAAAAGAGAGCAAATTGCCCAAGCTTTGCAAATGGCAGCTAATAAAATAATGAAAACTTTTTGCTTTCAGAACTCTATCTTAAATTGAGGACTCCAAAGAGCTTCTGTGACTATTATTAATTTTTAATTAAAAGTAAGTTAAAATTTATTTTATTACTATGAGAAACAAAATGAGAAACTTTAAAAATATTTGTGTATTAATTTAAAAATCACAGCAAACTCTTAATATGCTAACATAAAAATACATTTTTAATAAAAAGTAACTTTTTTTAAAAAAAGGAACAAAAGAGAAGACTTCATTAGTTTTTTTTTTTCAAGTCCCTTTAATGTCTTAGTAGGAAGGAGTGGAATTCTCATATCTGCTTCCACTAAAATCTGTTGCAGTATCACACATTACTTAGCTTCTGGAAAACTCCACTTTACACCCTAGATGGAATGAAAGCAGAGAAAAGCAAATAATACCTTGGCATTATAAAAATAGTTTTGACCTCATGGACTCCCTGAAAGGGACTCAGGGACCCCCCACTCTTTGAAAACAACCGACTTGGGACAACTGTCTTTCAAACTCTCAAACTGTAGATGATCCAAAGGCTTATGTAGAAAAAGAATGTTACAATGCATAAGAGAAAGAGAAACATCAAGGCCAAGAATATAGAATATCTGAGTCCCACTGAAGAATTTACTTTTAGAAATAAGCTTGTACTCAAGTACGGGGCAGGAGAACAGCAGGAGCCCGAACATATTTACAGAATCAGGCAAGTATCAGGCAAATATATTCTCCAAACAGACTGGACAAACTTGTGATGCCAGTAATCCAGACATCACAGATCACTGCTTCTATGTCTCTTTCTCCGTTCTCCACCACTCCACACCAGCACTGCAGGAAAATACCCATTTGCTCTCTGGATTATCGAATGTTGTAGTTATACCCCACCAGGGCATGGTGACTCAAACCCAGAAAAACTCATGGGTTTTTCAAACACACAGACCTGGGTTCAAAGGCTCGAATTGCCACTTAAGAGCTATGTAGTCTTGGAAAAGTTACTTAAATTTACTGAATCTCATGTATATGATGGGGATTGTGATGGACTAAAAATGACCATATTCTCTGCAACTCCTCCCATCAAAAGTGTGGAATGCAATGGAATACTACTCAGCCATAAAAAAGAAACCTTACCATTTGCAATAACATGGATGAATCTAGAGGGCATTATACTAAATAAGTCAGACAAAGACAAATACCACATGTGATCTCACTTATATGCAGAATCTAAAAAACTAAACAAAATGAAAACAGACTCATAGATACAGAGAATAAATGGATGGCTGCCAGAGGGGAGGGTGGGTGAAATAGCTGAAGAGGATTAAGAGGTATAAACCTCCAGTTATAAAATAAATAAGCCTGAGGATGGAATGTATAGCACAATAATGGTCAATAATACTGTCATAACTTTGTATGTGGACAGATGGTTACTAGATTTCTCGTGTGATCATTTCATAATGTATGCAAGTCAAATCTCTATGTAGTACACATGAAACTAACATAATATTGTATGTCCACTATCTTTCAATAAGATTTTTTTTAATTAATTAAATTTATTTAACACACATAGAGCTAATTCAAGTAATCTCCTTCTTGAGTGAGCTTTGGAGTTTTTGTCTTCAAGGAATTTGCCCATTTCAAGAAAGTAATCAAATTTTTTAGCAAAGTTGTTTATTATATTCTCTTAATCCTTCTAATGATGTAGATCTCTAGTGATATTTTTTCACTCCTTACACATAATGTATATATTCTACCTTTTTTTTGAATTTTTGAATTTTATTTATTTTTTTATACAGCAAATTCTTATTACTTATTCATTTTATACATATTAGTGTATATACGTCAGTCCCAATCTCCCAATTCATCAATAATGAATCTTTCAATAAGATTTTTTGAAAGTTGAAGTCTATTTTCTCATGTCTTGAATTGGGCTGGCGCTGAGTCTGCATCACTCTATGTGGTCGAAGCGGCAATACTTAACTTTTGAGCATGGTTTCAAGAGGCCCTGCAGCTTCCACACTTACCCTGTGGAACCCTGAGGCCCCCGTGCTGTGATGAAAGATTCCATGGAGGAAGAGGGCCAGCCATCTCTGGTGAGGCCCCAGACATCTTATCCCATCCAGCCTCAGCCAAGCAGCCATATGGAGAGTTCCGGTGAAAACAGCAGAACCACCACCCATTCAGCCCACAGAACTGTGAGAAATGATCATTCTGTTTTAGGCTACTAAATAGATGGGTAGTTTCTAGGGTGACCAATTTGTCCCAGTTTGCCTGGGACTTGCCCACTTTTAGCTGCCAGTCCCACATCCCAAGAAACCCCTCAGCCCTAGTTGGTCACCTATTTGTAGCACAATTGCAAATACCTTACACAGGAATAAGAGCGTTCAACTCAGTGTTTGAGAGAATTAAGTGAAATGATGAGGTAAAGGCAAAATATAGACAGAGCCCATAAAATGAAAGGTTTTGTTTTTCTTTTCAATTTATAAAATAACTTTATAATAATTTATAATTACTCTATCTTTAATAAAATAATATTTCCATAGCTAATTAAAATTTGATCTTTTATCTTTGTCTATAACTGAACTTCTCATTCAGGGCCCTAATTGCTTTTTTTCTTTTTTTAAATTAGTTTATTTATTTTTGGCTGCGTTGGGTCTTCGTTGCTGCACGCGGCTTTCTCTAGTTGCGGCGAGCGGCGGCTACTCTTCGTTGCTATGCGCGGGCTTCTCATTGTGGTGGCTTCTCTTGTTGCGGAGCACGGGCTCTAGGCACGTGGGCTACAGTAGTTGGGGCACATGGGCTCAGTAATTCTGGCTCGCAGGCTCTAGAGCTCAGGCTCAGTAGCTGTGGCGCACGGGCTTAGCTGCTCTGCGGCATGTGGGATCTTCCCGGACCAGGGCTCGAACCCGTGTCCCCTGCATTGGCAGGCGGATTCTGAACCACTGCACCACCAGGGAAGTCCCGGGACCTAATTGCTTTAAATATACCAGAGAGCATTCTCTGCTGGAGAATGCTGCATTTTCAGCTAAGCACGAAGGTAGCAGGCCCCTGGGAAATTATGAACCAAAAAGAGAAAGAAAACATTGGACTTAGCTAAATTCAAACTGGCTGTGAGTTCTCAAAAGAGTATCACTGTTGAAGATGGAAAACACTTAATATTATGTCATTCTGGGTGGGTCTAGAACAGGACCTTTTTTTGGACAATATTTTTCCCCAGGGGCATGTCTAGTGAAAACATAATCCACGGAGATGATCTGCAGATAAGGTCAATGCCATGTGCCCACAAAAAGGCAGAATCTCGGGGGCCTACTGGTTAAGAGAGTTGAAACCTTTGAAACTCTATTTTAGAGCTTTCCTTAGGAAGAAAAGTGGGAGGCTGGGGTGGTGGTGGG
>NW_006778824.1:2417954-2448363 GCF_000442215.2 Lipotes vexillifer | reverse complement strand
TTAAAGAAGATGTTGGGGGTAGGAGTTTATTAATTAATTAATTTATTTTTGCTGTGTTGGGTCTTCGTTTCTGTGCGAGGGCTTTTCTCTAGCTGCGGCGAGCGGGGGCCACCCTTCATCGCGGTGCGCGGGCCTCTCACTGTCGCGGCCTCTCCTGTTGCGGAGCACGGCCTCCAGACGCGCAGGCTCAGTAGTTGTGGCTCTCACGGGCCTAGTTGCTCCGCGGCATGTGGGATCTTCCCAGACCAGGGCTCGAACCCGTGTCCCCTGCATCGGCAGGCAGACTCTCAACCACTGCGCCACCAGGGAATCCCTGCATTCATGATTATTAAGCTACAATAAGCATGGCATTTCTTTCCTTCAGTATTGGCTTTTGAGGGACAAGTTTGTGCAAATGTGTGTTAAAAATTTATTAGGAAAGAGCAAAAATATAAACGCAGGAGCTGGGTTTGCTGTTGGGTGAGTCTTCAACGTAAATATGCTAACTTATATTTTAAGTGAAACCACGTATATGAGGGCTCGTTGGCAGAGGGTGCATGTTCAAAATACAGCTGAACGTTTGGTTACCTGAAGATTTTGATGTTTTATAGAAGTCTTAAATTTGGCAGGTTTCAGTATTTCGAGCCAGACTCCTTTAAACTGGTTCTGATTCATTAAGCCACACTTCAGAGAACACTTATTTAACCAATAACACTTATGGTATTGAAGTTTATCAAGTAACAAATGGCATGTGCTATTGACTTAATGCTAAAATAAAGACGAGCTATTGATATTTGATTACGATAGCAGCTGTTATGTAAGTGCTATACCCTCACGCAAAGAACACAGTTATTATACAGTAGGACAAAATAGTTACTACGAAGCACCACAATTTAGAAAATAAAGGTTACTTGAAAGCATGAAATTATTTCAAGTTAATTTTACACTCTGTTCTTGAAGCTGATTAGTAGAAAATGTAACGCAACGTAATTTTTGCTAAACAGCTGAGCCAGGAGGGTAGCACAGGAGCCTGCAATTAGCCCTGATTGGTACCGAGCTTTCTCTGTGTCAGAGACCTGAGTGTATCATGGTGTCTCACAAGGTGTGACCTGCTGAGGCTGGTCAGCCCGGCTTCTGGGCAGCGGACTGACAGCAGCTGTTTCATATTTGTGATTGCCTTTTGGGGGTCATGGAGACACAGCAGTTATTTCCAGTTTCCCTGGGGCAGGAAGAGGGTACCGTGGGAGGTCTTGTCGAAGTCCTGGCGTGTGTCTCTGTAGGGGAGGGCTTGTGAGTCCAGGTCTAGTATGTCGCCCAGCTCCTGTCCACCCTCCTCCTTCTTGCGCTATTGGCAGTGCGGTCACAATGATTCGCAGTGATGAGCTTTGGCAAATGACCTCACCATTGGGCATCAGGAAAGCGATCCGTCCTCAAGGCCTTAGGAGAGATCTATGCCCATGTGTCCAGATGTAGTGCATGTGTGTGACTGATGAATAAGCCTCTGACCCAGCAGCCGGCATCTTGGATTTTGCCATAGGAAAATTGCATGAGAGTGTGTGTGTGTGTGTGTGTGTAAATTACAAAAACTCCCTCAAGGACTGGGCTTTGGACCTAAGCCTAGAGTGGTGAAAGTGACCAGAGCTGAGCCCAACACTGGAGGGAGGCGTCCTACGCCTGACCCAGAGAAACTGGTGCTGGGGCGGTGGCGAGACCTCACTTGTGGACACTGTGCAGGACGGGGCCTGGGCTGAAACATCGGGTCATAGCTTCGTCATACAGCTGCATCAGCAACCACAGTCACGAGTCAGGGCTCCTGGCAGACGGAGCCTCTGCCTGGGTTTCTCACCTGTGGGGTAGCTGGGGTTTTGTGAAAGGGGCATTCCTAGCTGAAGGAAGGAAAGCATTGTCACAAGAGCTGCTTGGACACGCAGGGTTACTAATTTGAATGTTAAAAGGTGTGTGAGCTCATTATGTAGTCTGAGCTGGTAGAGGGGCCATATCAGTTACATACCCGTGAAATTAAGTACGAGTTAGACGCTTGTGTCCTTGAAGACATCCAGGCAGGCACAAAGAGAGATTCAGCCTACACTGGGCCCTCACTTTCTCCTTCCTGACTTTCACGGCTGTCCACGTTGGGTAGAATGACTTCTTATATTGTGTTAGGTCAGTGAAATGGGAGACGCTAGAAGAAAATCTAGTTGACCGCCAGTAAGGAGTGACAGTCAGAGCTGGTGTGCAGGAAGCATACATGTTTCAGGGTACACAGGTGTTAAAACATGCCCCGTTGTTTCCTAAAGTTGAGCCGAGTGACTTGAGCTGGACCCAGCGGCTGGCAGGCACCTTATTCTTTATTTAAATCCCAGGTGCTTCTCCTGTGGGTCTTATCCTCCCCAGCGTTTCCTGATTCTAGGGTGGTGGGGGAGGTCCACCAGTTAGAGAACTTCACCCGTGTCCCTGAATAACCTCCTGCTTTGTGATCAGGAGCTGGCCACGTGACACCCTCGTGGCTTCCTTATCCGAAATGGGAGTAGACGGGGTGGTCTGCGGTGTCTCAGATTTCTCTGTGGTGCCGAGTGAAAGATCCATTCACTTTTATTTTTGAAGTCAGCTCCACTAAGCCCCCAAAAGCTACTCTCATTTCTTAGCCCAGAGTGAAGCATTTCTAGGCACCTGGCTGAAGGTGGGGCTCTTTGGGTGCAAGTGGCAGACACCCCTTTCTCAGTGGCAAACAGGAAGTTCATTTGCACATGGAATTCAAGAGTGCTAGAGAGTCAGGGCCCCTGCTGAGCTCATCCAGATGTGGCCTCTGATTCCATCTGTGTTATCTTAGCTCTTGGGTGGGTCCCCATGAGCCAGCCCCACCAAGCAGCTCCAGCATCAGCAGGGTTTTCACCTAAATTTCCAGCAGGAAGAGAACGTTTCCTCTGATGGTTCCAAAGTTGGAGTCCTGGGATTGTTTATCTTTGGGTGAACTTGGGTCATGTGCTCAGCCCTAAACCAGTCATTGTAGCCACAGGATGGGCTGTGTGAACTTGCTAGGTCTGGGTCACGTGCTTATCCTGAATTGCGGTGCAAGGGAGGTGGGGTCCCAGCTAAACCCCACAGACTGAGAGTGATGGAGGGGTTGGCCTCCAGAGAAAATCAGAAGAATGCATAATCAATGCTGAGTGTAAAAACAGCAGTTTACCATGGTGCCCAGCAAATATTTAAGTCACTGAATGAATAATGTTGCAGAGATAGCATATCAGTCAGGGTTCTCCAGAGAAATAGAACCAACAGGAGATAAATATATATATATAATTATTATAAGGAATTGGCTCACATGATGTGGAGCCTGACACTCTCAAGGTCTGTGGACTGCAAGTTGGAGACCCAGAAGAACTGATGGTGTAAATTTCAGTCCAGAGCTGGCAGGCTCAAGACCCAGGGAGAGCCAGTGCTCCAGTTTGAATCCCAAGACAGTAAAAAAAAAAGACGCAATGTCCTGGCTGAAGGCAGTCAGACAGCAGAAGATTCCCTCTTGCTTGTAGGAAGGTCAGCCTTTTCGTTCTTTTCAGGCCATCAGCTGATTGGATGAGTCCCGCCACATGCGGGAGGGGAACTGCTTAGTCTCCAGATTCAAATGTTCATCTCATATAGAAACACCCCCGCAGACACCCCCAGAATGATGTTTGACAAGATGTCAGGGAGCCCTGTGGTCCAGTCCGGATGACACATAAAATTCACCATCACAGACAGGATGGTGTTTTTCGGTTGACCTGGCCAAACCTATCTTTGACTCCCAGTCTATTTTATTGGGAAATGGTTTAGTTTGAGGGGAATCTTTGTTTTTTTCATCTAATCAATGGTAGCATCCAACTAATAACTTAACCTCCAAGAGTTAAGAGGTTTGGGATAATAAGGAGCCATAGTCCTGTTTTGGGATGTGACTCTGAAAGTTTTGATTTATGAGATGCAAATATCTCTCCTTACCCCAAAGACATCCATCTGATGGGTTTATTTCTTCCCCACTGCCCAAGTTAATTGCATTTTTTTTTTTTTTTCTTGCGTTATGCGGGCCTCTCACTGTTGTGGCCTCTCCCATTTGCGGAGCACAGGCTCCGGACGCGCAGGCTCAGTGGCCATGGCTCACGGGCCCAGCCGCTCCGCGGCATGTGGGATCTTCCCGAAACGGGGCACGAACCCGCGTCTCCTGCATCGGCAGGCGGACTCTCAAGCACTGCGCCACCAGGGAAGCCCTAATTGCATTTTTAATGTTGTATTCTATACCTGTCAAGAGTTAAATAAAGCCAATAAGCTCAGGTTACTTTCCAATGACATTTATGCCATTTTAAAAGATGAAAATAGTTTATTAGCTGTGCACTTTTAAAATAAAGCACAGATGGGACCTGGAAGCTTGCACATCAGATTCTGAGCCTGATTCTGGAAAAGTGGGGGATGGAATGTCTACCAGAGTCCTTACACATCAGCCTTAGCAACACTAGGAGACTGCGACACATTCTGTGCTTCCCTATCTCTTGACACTTGTTCCAGTGGGTCCCCAAAGTAGATGGTTAGCAAGCAGTTCCCAGGGGCTGGTCACGGCTACACACCGTCATTTGTGCCTGAGGTTCCTGGTGACTGCTGGAGCTCTGGGCAGAGCTGGGTCAGGAGACTCCTAGTCTGGTGGGTGATGGGATACCTGGGCTGCCCACGCCAGATGCAAGGACTTGAACAAGCTGGCGACGGAAGAGGGGGGTTGCAGAGTCACTGGGCTGCCAGCAGCACTCCTAAGACATTACTGATGGCCCCACATGCCCAGCCTGTCTAAGAAGTGAAGGATTTCTTGAAGCCAGCTTAGCCTAAACCATAGAGCAAAAGTGGATCATATCCATGGCTTTTGTCTCCCGCCCCCCGCCCCCAGAGACAGCTGGCCCCTCATCATAGTCCCATCTGCCTGAAGCTGCCCAACTCTGACCTTTCTCAGGATTTTCTTTGCCTTCACCCCCTACTATGGGTTGAATTGTGCCACCCCTCCCCCAGATTCATGTGTTGCAGTCCTAACCCCCAGTACCTCAGAATGGGACTTTATTTGGAGACAGGGTCTTTACAGAGGTAAGCAAGTTAAAACGAGGTCATTAGGGTGGACCCTTATCCAATATGACTGCTGATGTTAAAAAAGGGGGGGATTAAGATACAGAGACACACGCTTAGAGGGAAGGTGATGTGAAAATACAAGGAGAATGCCACGTGAAGGCAGAGGACTGGATGATGCATTTACAAGTCAAGGAAAACCGAAGATTGCTGCAACCACCAAAAAATGGAGAGGGGCCTGGAGCGGAGTCTCCGTCCCGTGATTTCTCCCGCAGGGGAAAGTGCAAGTGTGTGAGTTTGAGTTGGTGCCTGGCTTGTCCAGCTCTGGGGGACACCATCCAAGATGCATGCTTATTTCTCACCCCACCCAGAATACTGAGGTGATTGGCATGGCTGAGTGGTTGGGAGAAGCTGGGAGCACAGCACCCAGGGGCTCGGAACGCACCAAAGGGATGCTGCTAACCACTTCACAGTTCATCCTCCTAATCCTTCGTGGACTCCATCAGGAAGCCCACCATGAGCTACTGGGGACCCCGCATCTGCAAACCCCTCAACTGGTCCCCGGACAGTGGTAACAAATACCACAGCTGGCCCAATGCTCCTGTGTCTCACCCATAGCATCCCACCCCGTGACAGGCTCCCCAGGTGCACTCCTGAGAGGGAGCAAGGGTGAGTGTTTGCAGACCACTAGTTAGCACTCGCAGGAAGCCAGCCTGGCTCTGGAGGATTGGGACAAGGCCCACAAACTTGAGCATTTCAGGGTACAATGCTAGGGAAAACAAACAGGAGGCTCTCAGCACTGGGCCTGACTCTGCAGGAAAGAGAGAAGGCATGCAATCTTAAGAATTCCTCCCCAAGGGTGAATAAGAAGTGTGGAGTGGGCATCTCCAAAAGTCTGAGCAAACCTCAGAATCAGTGGCTGGGCTCACTCTGGTGACGGCATTTCTGAAAGTCCGTCACTAAAGACTGGAGGAGGTGACTGCTTTTTCTTTTTCACATGTGAAGACAGCAGCACGAGAGTTTAAGGAACGTGAAAAATCAAGGAAACATGACACCACCAAAGGAATGCAATAATTTTCCACTAACCGACCCAAAACAAATAGAGATCTATGAAATGCCTGACCAAGAATTCAAAATAATTGTTTTAAGGAAGCTCAGTGAGCTGTAAGAGAACACAGACATATAACTCAGTGAAATCAGGAAAATGATACATGAACAGATGAGAGGTTCAACAGAGAGATGGAATTCATAAAAGAGAACCAAACAGATATTCTGGAGCTGAAGAATATGATGAATGAATGAATGATGCAGCGTGCATCAACAACAGGCTTGATCAAGCTGATGAAAGAATCTGTAAACTCCAAGACAGGTCATTTGAATTTATCCAGTCAGTGGAGAAAAAAGACATAAGGATAAAAAACAGTAAAGAAAGCCTCTGTGAATTATTGAATATCATCAAGTGGAACAATGTCCATATTATGGGAGTCCCAGGAGGAGGAGGAGGGAGGGAGACAGACAGGGAGGGGGAGGGAGAGAGAGAGAGATAAAGAAAGGGCAGAAAGCTTACTTAAGAAAATAATGCCTGGCGCTTCCCTGGTGGCGCCGTGGTTAAGAATCCACCTGCCATTGCAGGGGATGCGGGTTCGAGCCCTGGTCTGGGAAGATCCCACATGCCGCGGAACAGCTAAGCCCGTGCGCCACAACTACTGAGCCTGCGCTCTAGAGCCCGTGAGCCACAACTACTGAGGCCACGTGCCACAACTACTGAAGCCTGTGCGCCTAGAGCCCGTGCTCTGCACCAAGAGAGGCCACCACAATGAGAAGCCCATGCACCTCAACAAAGAGTAGCCCCCGCTCCCCACAACTAGAGAAATCCTGTGCGCAGCAGCAAAGACCCAACGCAGCCAAAAATAAATAATAAATAAATAAATAAATAAATAAATAAAAAGAAAATAATGGCTGAAAATGTCCCAAATCTGGGGAGAGACATAGTCATACAGGTACATGAAGCTCATAGGTGCCCAAACAGATTCATGTTCATAGCACCATTTACTCACTACCAAAGATATAGAAACAACCTAAGTGTTCATGGATAAAGAAAACGTGGTAAATATATATGGATTATTAATCAGCCAAATAACAGAAGGAACTCCTGCCATTCGTGACAACATGGATGGAACTTGAGGGCATTATGTTAAGTGAAATAAGCCAGACAGAGAAAGACAAATACTGTATCATCTCACTCATATGTGGGATCTATAAAAAAAAAAAAAGTCAAACTGATAGAAACAGAGAGTCGAATGGTGGTTTCCAGGGGCTGGAGGTTGGGGAAATGAGGAGATATTGGTCTTAAGGTACAAACTTTCAGTTATAAGATGAGTAAGTCCTGGGGGGGATCTAATGTACAGCATGGTGACGATAGTTAACAATACTGTATTGTACGCTTGAAATTTGCTGAGAGAGAGGCTCTGAAGTGGTGTCACTACAAAATATATGGTAACTATGAGGTAATAGATGCAGTCCTTTAATTGTAGCAGTCCTTTCTCAGTGAATACATGTATCAAAGCATCATGTTGTACACTTTAAATATATACATTTTTATTTGTCAATCATGCCTCAGTAGAACTGGAAAAAAAAGTGTCAGAAAATGAGGTAATTGCTCGTATAACATTGAAGGAATTTTAATGTATTCCAGAACTTTTTCTAAAATTTTCATATGTAAGTGTCTGGTAACTATAGATATTATCATATCATTTAAAAATTAAAACACTCAGACTATCCTAGAATAAGCTGAAAAAACAGTGGCGCGTCCAGAATATCTGTCACTTTCTCCATTCCAGGCCATTTCAAAATTGATGATTGCTTCCTGGATGGTTCCTGTGTAGAAACTCGCTTTTTCAAAAGCTCATCAATGGCTGAGCTTTTCCTGCAGATGTTCTGTTTCTATCACCAAAGCAAGTCACTTTGCCATCCACACGGCCTCTCCTTCTGTGCTCCCTCTTCCTGGAGGTGGCGTCATCTCCCTCCAGGAATTCTGAGGACGGTTCAGCGTGTCTGGTCCCTCAGCCCTCCCTTCGCCGGGGCTGCCCTGCCCCAGCTGTCCTGCCCTGACATTTTATTTTCATCCTCTCTTCTCTGTCCTCACACCCCCGCCCTATTCCAGGCTGACATTTCCTTGTAGACACTAGCAGTCTTGTTCTGATCAGGGCAGAATCCAGGGGATCTTTGAACTAGGATGGGAAAAAAATTACATCTTCGTATTCATTGACGTCTCACTGAAGTTTAGCATTTCATTCAATTATGAACACACGCATCAAAGCCCCGTGGAATTAGCGGGTTCCTGGGACTTTGTCTGTAGTACAGGCTCTGCTTCTGGGGGGCGCTATTGCATGTATGATGTTCCTGAATCCTTGAACTTCATGAAACCCCAAGGGAGCACACACGTGTTTTCCTCTCACCTTTCAGGCTTGCAGACATCTGGACGTTCAATCCTGCTTAGTGTTGCACCTGCTGCTCTAGGGCTTGCTAGCCGGACAAAACCCCTGGGCTCAGGCAGCTCACAGTGCTGTGGGGGCAGGAACCTTGGGGACCGCAGAATCTTCGGGGTCTTAAAAACCTTAGAATTTTAGTGCTCAGGTACACAGAAACACAGAAGAGACCCTTAGATGGTTTCAGAATCTTCTAACAACTCTAAAGAGACCATCCTCCTGCTTCGCCCTTGTCCTCCACGGTCTGTGCCCCACTCAGAACCCAGAGGGATAAGGAACCTCACATGTTGGCATATCATATGCTTATTTTCTCAAAATCGTTTGATAACCACACTTCACTATAATTGATTTCCTTTGCGCTTCTGTGTTTACTTTATGCCTTTAGCACTCAGTCTTCTGAGAAGGGGTCCTAGGCTTTGCCAGATGGCCAACGCCCATGGCTCAAAATGTAAGACCCCTCAGCCACGTAGGAACTGGCTTTTACGTCTTCCTCCTCAGCCACTTTGATGGGGCCTCACGCTGCTGCCTCGAATCTTCCTAAAGTACAGTGAGGGGCATGGGACCCCTGTCAGCAGGATTCAGGAGAGAAGCCTCAGCCCGCGTACCCTGGGGTCCACCTCTGTTTCCATCCTGTTTGATTCCACCCCCTTCACACGCCCTGATTTACCCACACGGGGCTGTTTTAGGGTCTCATGCCTGCCCCGCACTCTTCACCTTCTTGCATTCACGTAGCTCCTGCTTCTGGAATGTTCTCCTCTCTACTCATAGGCCATTTCAAGCAATGTCCCTTCTGCAGGGCCTCCAGAGAACCCAGTGTGTGGCTCTCCTTATGGTAGGAGTTGCGGTTTCAATGAGTGATTGCTGCTGGCTGGGCCTGATGACGGGAGGGGCCAGGAGGATGTGTCCCATTCCCGGTGAATCCCTGGGCTGCACACCAGCACTTTCTGGGCAAGGACCATTTTCAGGGAGGACAGACACCACCAGGAAACCACTCCTGCCTGAAGAACCAGTAGCTGTCAGTGGTCTGGGGGATGGAGAGCATTCAGATACATGACCTTCGCTCTTCTGAGCGGGAAGATCAGGGGACTGTGGGAGAATCCTGATGCCTGCTCTGCTGAGCTGCCCTGAGCCTGTGAGCAACCGGGAGGATGTCGTGCTGCAGGTGTCGCTGCCGCCTGGAGCTCTAGCCCATCACCATCCTCTTAGAGTGGCGGTGCCGTGCCTCTGACACGTCTGCCTAAACCCTGAGGCCCTCGCTGCCCGTACTGGGTTGAATAGTGTCCCTCCCCAAAACTCACGTCCGCCCAGAACCTCAGAATGTGACCTTGTTTGGAAATAGGGTCACTGCAGGTGTAATTATTTAAATTAAGTTGCGGTCATACTGGACTAGGGTGTGCCCTTGGGTGGCCCTAAATCCATTGACGGGTGTCCTTAGAAGAAGATGAGAGGGGACACAGAGGAGACCATTATGTGATGACAGAGGCAGAGACTCAGCGATGCTGCCACAAGCCGAGGGATGCTGAGGATGGCCGGCCGCTACCACAAGCTAGGGGAGAGGCATGGGACAGGTTCTCCTGAGCCTCCAGGAGAACCAGCCCTGGCATCACCTTGATTTGGGACTTCTGGCCTCCAGAACTGTAAGAGAATGAATTTCTGTTGTTTTAAGCCACCAAGTTCATGGTAGTTTGTCCTGGCATCACCAGGAAACGAATATACTGCCAGACTCCACGGGGGCTGCGTGAGGGAGGGCATTCTGCTTCCTCCCGGCCCCCCATCTCTACAGTATCCCCCTCCTCCATTTACCCCTCTCAGATTCCTACTCACCGAATGAGTTGGGCAGTGAGCCTTTTTGATGTATCTCTGTGTCAGCCTGCTGGCCCTGGCGGGATTGAAGCTGTTTAACCAGGGAAGTGTTCGTGTTTGCACGCTTTTTTATTTTTATTTAACTGTTTGGCACATAGAGTGCTTTTGGATGCTTTCGATTACCACATATAATTATTTAGATATAAATTTTAGAAATGTCATGTTTCTTGGCAGAGGTAGTTGGAAAACTATAAACCTGACATATCTGATACCCTGTTCCCATGTGCCTGAGCCTCTCAGACCAGAGGGGGCATGCCCCTGGGTGGGCTGCAGAGCAGGCAGTGGGCCCACAGGACCAACACCCATGATTGATCTTATTGAGCTGCAGTAATTTAAGTCATGTAAAATTAAGGACCCCAGAACACATTATGAGTGGGGTGTTAGAATTCCCATGGATTTTAATACAGTTTAAGACTTAAATCAGTAATCTCTGGGGATGTATTGTAGGGGAAAAATTTAAGGAAGATATCCTTTCTGTCTGAGATTGTGCCATCCACTCATTTGCTGACCTTTTCTTGGGCATCTCCACGTGCCAGGTGGGTACAGGAACTGAGGATACAGGGTGATATCTCTGGCTGGGAGGTGTTTCCGCCTGGCTGGGTGGTTGGCGGGGGGAAGTGGGGTGACATTTCTCTTTGAACCAATGGAGACGATCAAGAAAGAGGTTCTGAATTCAGAATAGCTTCTCTCATCTGTTTTTCTCTGGGATCATCTTGGAGATGAATGATATATGACAAATGGCAAATAGAATGTAATGAAACAGTTAAAATCCTTTTACTTGAGGATTTAAGGGAATGTTGATCTTTTTTTTAAATTTTATTTTATTTTGGCTGTGCTGGGTCTTAGTTGCAGCATGCATGCAGGAGCTAGTAAGGGAATGTTTATCTTTAATAGCCACAGATCATGTTCCAGGTATCTTTTTTTTTTTTTTTTTTTTTTTTGTTGTTGTGCTGTTTAACCTGTGGGATCTCAGTTTCTCAGGGATTGAACCCTGGGCCATGGCAGTGAGTCCTAACCACTAGGCCACCAGGGAACTCCCCCCACCCGCCCTTTTTTTTTTTTTTGTTGTTGTGCTGTTTAACCTGTGGGATCTCAGTTTCTCAGGGATTGAACCCTGGGCCATGGCAGTGAGTCCTAACCACTAGGCCACCAGGGAACTCCCCCCACCCGCCCTTTTTTTTTTTTTTGTTGTTGTGCTGTTTAACCTGTGGGATCTCAGTTTCTCAGGGATTGAACCCTGGGCCATGGCAGTGAGTCCTAACCACTAGGCCACCAGGGAACTCCCCCCACCCGCCCTTTTTTTTTTTTTTTTTGGTGAAAAGCACTCACCAGGGATTTCCTTTCAGATCACAGGAGGCGGGCTTGGTGTGGAGACTAATGTTCCCTTCCTCAGCAGAAGGGCAGGGCCAGGGCTAGAGCCAGGAGGCATATGAGCTGTCCACGGTCCTGCTGCCGGCTGTGTCCCTGGGCACAGACGCCTGGACTGCACGTGGGGGAGTGTGATGAGCCCTGAGGATCTGTGCTCAGCATCCTTCGAGGTTCCTGCTGAGTGCAGGGCTGCCTGGTGGTGGTGTTTCAGGATTTCATCCTCAGTAAGGATCACAGGCTTCCTGAAAAGTCCTCTCATGGTTTGCATTTGTCCTCTGGGGAAAGCATGCCAGCCCGTGTGGCCACATCTGGGGCCCTGGCTGCGGGCAGCAGACTAGGTTCAGGCTGTGCCCAGTGGGGCGAGACTGGCCTGTGGCTGAAGCTCAGCTCCCATTCCTTTGGGGGACCCTGTTAATGTGTTGGGGACCTTGGCCTCACACCACTTCCAGGGGTCCCTCTGGCAGATGTGTGCAGGAGCAAGTTGTTTCCCGAGCTCTGAATCATGAGTCAAAATGCAGTTTCTCCTAAAAGCCAACAGTTTTTAAAGAACAATTCTCGCAAGGTAGCTTTCTAAATCAAATGTCACATTTTTAGGTCTTTGGGGCTGTACTGAATGTAAAGTATCCTTGCTTGGTGACTAAGAATTGTGATGACCACCTCGGCGTGTGATGCTGAGGCAGCGACGCCTTCAAGCTGTTAAGATATGCAGAGCTATTTGCCTCCACGTTAAGTGCCCCCAGACCATGAGGGTTTTGGTGGTTTTGTGTTTCTAGTGGAATCCGGGGAACAGTGAGGACGATGTAGGAGAGGGTTTATCTGCTACACGTGGCCATCTCTCCACTGGGGAAAATCCTGCTGAGCAGGGATGGGGTCTGCAGTTCCCCGTGGGGGACCTGGTGCCTGACAATGGGCCAGGGGCGGGGCTGGTGTTCAGTCCACCTCCTGAATAAGTGAGTGAATGGATGTCCCCACCATTAAATTTGGCCGTTAGAGAAATAGCTGTTTGTGTACTTTTTCCCAAGGAGATACTGTACATCTTTTTTGCCTTTGTTTTTCTATGAATTAAGGTGTTCTTTAGTAAGTGCTCATCCTCTGTAAAATGAACACTGAACGTCTCATATTTTCTACGTTGTGTTTACTTGCTTTTGTATGTTGTGCTAAATTTCAGAACTGGTGAGTCTACAGTACACACTCCCACTTGAATCCGAGTCGAATTTATTAGTTCATGCAGTAACTACGCATTTGTGTGGAAGGGCTGCTTAGTTCCAGGGCCTGTGCTGAGCGCTAGGGGAAGGAGCGAGAGGATGGAGGAAGGAGATCTCAGCGTAAAGCAGACCCTGACTGTGTCCCGGAGGAGGGGCGAGTGCAGCGGGGGTAGCAAGTGGAGAATAGCCTCAGTGTGCCACACAAGGTCTTACACGGTGAGAGGAATGGACACTGATTTCTCGGAGCGGGAGAGGTTGATTTGGGGAGATGGTGGCAGTGAAATCAGGGGGGACTTCGTGGAGGTGGCATTTGTACCGACCTTGGGAGGCAGGGGCGTTTGGAACGAGCAGAGGGTGAGGATCAGGAGAGGAAAAGGTGGCTGTGTGATGGGGACCAGCACGGGTTTTGGTTCTGTTGGAATTGGTGTTCTGTCGAGTAGACTGAGGATGGGTAGTGCCAGGCCTTAGTGAAGGTCAGGCAAAGAGTCCTCTTCCCATGAGGAAACGGCAGCATCAAGTGGGGTTAGGGTTAGAGTGAGATGTGGCCACAGCCACCCTCAGGAGGAGTCATCTGGACCCAGGTCCAGGGTGTCCTGGCACGGGAGCCAAAGAGAGCAGAGAAGTCAGACGTGGTTCCCAGGGAGGAGCTGGGGGCTTGGAGGTGGGCTTTGGGGTGGGGAGGTAAGGGCAGAGGCAGGGACGTTGCAGGAGGGCTGGTTACTCCTACCAAGTGGGGAGTGAGTACTTATTATCCACAACCAGCAGAGGGCGATGGCAGCGGTCCCTCCCGAAATCTTTCTATGAGTCTGTGCGTTGTGTTTGGGGCTTCAGACAAAACTTGATCTCAGGGCATCAGCACATGATACATTGGCTACGAAACCCATTAGCCAATTGAATTACTGCTCAGCTTTCAACTCAGCAGAGTTTGGATGCTAATAGCACGAGCTGCTCCTGCCTCTGAATGTTTGTTCTGGTCCCGGTAGAGTCCACTGCGTTGTAACGACCTGCCTGCCGTGGACAGCGCTCTCCCTTGCCAAGCCGTGGTCTCCTGGGGGGCAGGGACCCCTTTCTGGCCCCCACAGTCTCTGTCACCATAGGGTTAGGCGCTCATCCGATGTGGTTGAGGCGTATGGTTCGTGAGACAGACACATCAAGGAAGATCCACTGCACACGAAGTTCAAGGAAAAACTTTGGAGTTGTAATATCGATTCTCTTTTGCGTCTTCTGTGTTTCGTTCACAATATAGAACAAAGTTGTGTGTCCTACTTTAGGAAAAATAGAAGTCTATTCAGGGTATTGATTTCCTGCAAAATCTGATTCCATCCTTTTAAGTAATGAGTGAGATCACTCTCCTTATCTCCAAATATGTGTGTTACAGTCTTAGTGCTGATAGGTGTGATCGGGGTAACTTCGCTCAGCCATCGATGGCTTTCACAGCCAGTGTGTAGCAGCTGCAAAACTACAATTCTGTTGATGTGCATGGAAGAGGTTTTTCCAGCCAGGGTGGAAGCTTAATCAGACCAACGACGATGAGAATGTTAGCTGGAAGGAAGGACAGAGGCAAAGCTCTTCCCACTTAAGCCCAGAGGCCTCCGCACTTGCAGCCCCTACGGAAACACACACAGGACAGCGGGGCATCCGGAGATCCACGCAGGTCGGAATGTTAATGAGGAGTGACCGCGGAGCAAGAGGCCTCAGCTTTCTTGAAAGGCCCTGAACTGCGATGCCAAAGGTCTGCCCACCCGCATCCTGTATCCCTTCCTGCGTGGTTCCCAACTGTGTCCAAACAGGCGCGTGTCTAGGAGGCTGAGCTCCAGTGTCCAGCGCCCAGGCCCCAAATGCTTGGGCGATTCAGAGATAAATCAATGTGAGCTGGTCAGGAAAGTGAACATAATATTTGATCCAGGTTTGAAAGGATACCTCAGCAAAGCAATAGACCCTGCGGGCTTCAGAAGATGTGGAAAGAATAAACCATTTCAATAATTTAAAGAATTTTAAGGCTTTGATTTGAAAGTTCACTTCTATCCTGGAGTCTGAACAGCTGGCTATCTAAGAATGTCCCTGGAAGGCCTATGTGCCTCCGCCTCCCCAAGGGTTGTTTGCTTCTAGAACAGTCTGGTCTCTTCAGCCAGACGCTCCAGAACCTTCTGCAGGTAATTACATTGCCGGACTATTCTCCACTTATTTGCTGGTCAGGTCTCAGGGAGAGTGTCCACGTGCTGGGAGAGTCTTCAGAATATCTGAAGACAGAATAATCTTCCAATTTTTTATGTCAGTTTTGATTAAAAAAATATACATCGGTCTCATTCCAGCCCTTTGACAGACGACACTTCAGGGACCAAATGAAAATCTACTTATTTGAGATCCAGTAGGAAAAGGCTGCATGCAGATCAGGACTTCAAGTGCAGTGTTCACCGGCACATCTTGACTGGAAATCTTGACCACCCTGGATGCATTGAGTAGAGGCAATGCCCGGGGTGTTTTTTATCTGCATTTACTTGTAAAGCTGCAATAGCGATTTTGAATGCAACGCCAGTGGAATTTAATCTCTTTGTAAATGGGTAAGGAAGTCACCCACAGATCCACAGAGCATGCCGATTCCTTTCTGAGAATGCAGCCACTTCCCTTGAGCCTCTGTGTGGAGAGTACGGAGGCCTGGCACGGTGCCCCCTTCCTACCTGAGCGCGGCGGGAGGGAGCAGTGGGCCGGAGGCTGGAGACATGGGGCAGCCTGAAGTCCTGGCTCCAAGAACTCCATGGTCACGGTCATTTCTTGGGTCTGGCTGCAATAGGGGTGTTGACTCTCTGTGCTTCTGCTTTGTCATCTGTGGGGTGGCGATGATAACCTGTCTGTGCAGCAAGGGTTTTAGGCATGATTAGGAGATGAAATGAGATGGGCTCTGCAGAACATTGAGACCAGTGCCTGGCACGCTGTAGGTGCTCATTAAATGTTAGCTATTACTATTGCTAGAACTCAGGGGTCTTTGGAGCTTTCACGTATATTGCAGTGAGATGTGAGGATACATCCCTGCTCACGCCGCGAAGTCAGCTGACCAGGGTCCTCTTCCAGTGCACCCCTTGGGCCGGGGCATTCGGTCAAAGAGGGTGGTTTTTCCAGGCAGAGGGGCTCTTTCTCCAAACAAGGGTTTTCAGCTCAGTTTTACAGCAGCTGCTCTAAGCTGGTGCTGCCAGTGGGTCATGCCAGTCCATCTCTGCCAGCTCCCTTTTGCTGCAGACACTGTCAGGTTTGGAAATTAGCTGTGAGACCTGTGCATTGGCTCAGCTCCTGGCAGTTCATCTCCACTGACCTGATCACTTGAGATCAGTGGGTGGCTCTAGAAAAGGTGGCCACAGACTCGAGTCTTAGTGAGAGCTGGTCACCAGGCATCCCAGAGGGGAAGCTGGTGGATGTGGTTGGCGGGGTAACCCAGCCTGGCGCTTCTCCCCATCTCAGGCAGCCCCACGCCCTTTCCTTCCTCTGCTCCGCGTCACCACTGTGCTTCCCTAATGAGGCTTCTCTGCTTTCTGCCTTCATGTTCTCACTGCGCGAAAGGGAGTTCGTCCTGCCCCACCCCCCAAACTACTACCTGCCGGAGGTGCTCTGCAAGGTGCTGACGGGCCTGCCTCTTCCTCCCACACTGGGATTCTTGGCTTCCCTCTATGCTGATGACTCTTGAACCTGTACTCTCAGTACATGCCAGATCTGCCCTGACGACAGTGACATCGGCTCCCAGTTATGAGGACTCACACTCTCTAGTCCTCACCGTGGTCTCAAGGCACCAGTATTACGTCTCCATATTTAAACTGGAAGAACTGAAGCTGCGGGTTAGCAGGGCAGAGTGGTAGCTCACGGCAGATCCTGAGGCCCTTTCCCTGCAGTGTCCAACTTCTGCTTCACTTGTGTTCGCAACTGATACGGTCTTGTGCGTGCACTGATCTTGAGTCACACTCAACGTGCCTGAAACCAAGCTTGCCAAATGCCTTCCCCAGCCCCCTGCACCCCTAATTCACCACCACGCACCCACGTGCCTCCTTCCATCACTGTTTGACTCCTCTGGGGTTTCCCCTCTCTGCCCATCCCAGCTTTCCATTTTTTATTGCACTTCTCTAGTTGAGGCCCTCTCTGCCCTTTCCCCTCTCTCTTTAAACTCAAACTTCAAATCTGGCATTGACACTAGTGGGAATGCACTTGGATATCTGTTTACAGTATGGCTTGGTTTTTATTCCATTAGTCGTCTGGCTGATTGCAATGTTATACTTCTGTTCCATTCTGCACCCTCCACCTCTCTGAACAGGCAGAATTTCAGTGACTTGCTATCTCTCAATCTCAAAGTAAACTAGAAATCCCAGGATCTTCCTGGATTCTCCCTTAGACGTAATCATCAGGAAACTCTGTCCCGCCCTCTTGTTAGGTGGGTTCTCATGGGAGCACGGGAGGCAGAACGAGGAGGTGACTGGACAAGCAGTCATACCATGAGGACCAACGCAGCACTGATGAGAGTGAAAACGCTGAGGATCCATGCTAGCCGTAGCCGTTCACGTGGCCTATCCTGGGTGTCATGAGGCTGATGAAATTTCTTACCTTTTTTTCCCCCTAAACAGCCTCCATCTCATTATTTGGGATCCTAAGGGGCCAGATCAAAAGCTTTCAATCATTTCTGGGTTACTACAGAGAATTTTTCCTCTACCTGTAATTTTCCCATTACACTGGAGCCTAGTACACCCCTACCCGCCCCGGGCAGGGAAGTGCCACTTTCACCTTTGGATCTGCAGCCCCTGGGAGCCCTGCCCAGCAGTCTGAGCCACAGGCGAGTGTTTGTAGGCAGAGAGGGGCTGGTTTGGTGTCTGAACAGTGTCTGGAAGGAACCAGGCGTTATGCTCCTTTGGATGCCCTAAACATTCTGTGTAAATAGTTCCTTTTCTTGTTAATCCCTAGATGTTGGATGAGAGGAGATATGAAGCTCAATGCAAATAATGCCAGAAGCATCTTTCTTAATTAACTTTGAAATGCTAGTAATTATCCACATTATTAGAGCAAATCGAATCTAGCTTGTGTCGCTGACAGGGCGGATGTTCGGAAGCCGGCACCTCCTTGCTCACAGTGGTTTCAGTCACACAAAAAATTCAGCCCACATGACAACGTAAGTGCCTTCTGAGCGCTCGCTGCCCAGAGGTGCCCACCACAAAGGAAAGTACTGAGGGGCTTTCTACCCGTTAGACACACGCACAGGTGCCGCCTCGCGTGGACTGCAGATGGCCTCAGCTGAGCTCGTGCGAGTCGGGGAGCCCTGGTGTCAGTCGGTGGGGTGGGCTGCTTCGGGGTCTGGGTAGCATCAGTGGTTCTGCTTGCTGCGTGTGCAGAGCTCTCTGCCTCTGTGCCCGGGTGCAGCCCCGGAAGCAGGGGGTCGGGACACAGGAGGCAGAGATTGGGGTGATGTTCCAGAAACACGTGGAGCCCCCAGGAGCTGGAAGAGGCAGGAGGGACCCTCCCCTGGAGCCTCGGAGGGAGCACAGCTGTGCAGACCCCTTGACTTTGGACTTCTGGCCTCCAGACCTGTGGAGAGAATAAATTTCTGTTGTTGTGGGTCACCCAGTTGTTGGCACTTTGTAACAGCAGCCCAGGAAACTAATAAACCTGCCCTGCCAGGTGCTGGTGACGTTCCTGGAACCCTAACAACAGGCGATTGGTAGGAAAAAAAAAAGTCCCCAGCAGATGATTCAGGTGGAATTTCCAACCAGCCTGATGTGATGGGTGGTTCTGGGTGGGCCTCAGAGCGTTAGTTGCTGTGTCTTGCGCATCTGAGTTTGTGCAGAGACTGGTTTGTGATTGGCTGGACGTTCTTCACTCTTTCTTTTGTTTCTTTCCTCTTTCAAACTAGTGTTTTGTTTGTTTGTTTTTCTCCTAAGTGCGTCCCTTTAAATCTCCGGGCCTCTGCTGTGTCTGCTCACTGCCCCCTGTGCTGTCCACCTGGGAGATGCTGCTGGATAAGGGGTCCCTGCTGCCCAGAGACAGTTCTCTCTGCATGGCCCACCCATCGTCCCTGCAGGGACCCCGAAAGCTAAATCCGTCACCATTCCTGCTTGGAAACTGAGTGCACCAAAACGAGGTGGATTTAGAATAAAATTATTTACTACCATCCTTAAGAGGGAAGACCCATATCCCACCAGTTCCCGCGTCCTCCCCGTTCCGCATTCCCGATCTCATACGTGTACCTGCTGTTCACTGGTTTCCAGCAGGCTTCCCGAGGCACCCCTGCCTGCCCCCCAGGGAACCTGCTGGGGCCGTAGTCTTGGGTCACCTCCTTAAACTCTCCAGTAAGACAGGAATAAAGACACAGACCTACTAGAGAATGGACATGAGGATATGGGGAGGGGGACGGGTAAGCTGTGACAAAGCGAGAGAGAGGCATGGACATACATACACTACCACACGTAAGGTAGATAGCTAGTGGGAAGCAGCCGCATAGCACAGGGAGATCAGCTCGGTGCTTTGACCGCCTGGAGGGGTGGGATAGGGAGGGTGGGAGGGAGGGAGACGCAAGAGATATGGGAACATATGTATATGTATAACTGATTCACTTTGTTATAAAGCAGAAACTAACACACCATTGTAAAGCAATTATACTCCAATAAAGATGTTAAAAAAAAACAAACAAAACCCCCAGGGCTGAATTGCAGCTCATTTGCTCCCAGCTTGGAACACGTGTATCTGGAGGGCGGTTAGGCTTCATGGGATCACCGCTTGCAGAGGGTGAGTGCTTGACTGTGGTTCTGTCTGTAGGTGCACGGTGATATTTTGCATCCTAGAAACAGCCTCTTTATTCTGCCACATTGAAAAACCAGTTCTTGGAGACGTGACCTACTCTGGCCGACCTTGGCCAGCCTTCTGCAGCTACGTCACTGCAGAGCCCAGCAGGATGGCTCCTCAGAGTGGGCTGGAGGCACCTGTGACACAGGCAGTGATGGGAACTCATGGCTGTGAGGTTTGTCCAAGTGCGCTCCATCCCAGCACCTGTTAGATCCCAGATGGCAAAGGTTGTCGAGGACATGGGGCCGGGGCTCAGCGGTTTGTATCTGAGCCAAAAAGACCCCCGGAGAAAGGGAATAAAGGGAATAAACACCATATCTTCTTCCCCTTTTGAAGCTCAATGTCATTAGACCATGTTAGACTATTAGTGGGCTCATGACCCGCGGGCAGAGATGACCTTACAAGGGGAAACTTGCTTTGACGGTAGAGAGAATTGGGGCTGCTGCTGGCTGGGGCAGACTCTTGTCTCAGGCAAAGCCTGGCTCTGGCACTTCTGGCCCAGTCCTGTGCGAGGGCTTTAAATAAGTGACTGAGCCTGGGAGTGTGGGATCAGTTAAGCATGCCCAGCGGGGGGCTCTCCTGCTTCAGTACCAGCTCAAGCTGAGAATAACTGGAAAGGGCAAGAGATGTGCAGTCCTCCCTCTGCCCCTTCCAGGGCATCCTCGTCTCTGTGAGCTTGTGCAGTTTCCCTGGGATCCCTGGAGGCACGTTGCCTGAACCAGGGGTGAGCATCGTGCGTTAGCCCCCTTTGGAAGGGGGATCAGCCTCTGGTGCGAGACCCCAGGGCACAGTGCTTGAGCTCTGCTAACTTGGCCAAGTGGGGCTAGAGCTTTGTAACTGGAACGAGGCCTGGGGAGGGGCTACATAAATCCCCCCAAGGCAGTGTGGGTCCTATGCGCACATATACGTGGGTTCAAATGTGAGACCATCCCCCCGTGCTTACTGCTTTCTCTCAGTCACCGTGATGCCGGCGCACGTGCTCACGGAGGGGGAAAGAACTGGGTTTGGAAATCAGAGACCCGGCTGTGAATGCTGCTGCTGCCGTCGCCCCGCTCTGGGGATCACCTCGCTTCTCCAGGGTCAGATGTCCTCAGCTGGGTGTTGGACAGGTGCCTCCGGAGGCGAGAGCATGCCTGTGAAAGTGCTTGTTGGAAACTGAAGATCCTGGGAGGTGGTTCATTTGCTACCATTATTCCCCGTGCGGTTTTGCAGGCTTCTCAGGCAGAGATGATTTGTGCTTTGGGCAGCGAGGATCTAGCCGATTCATGAGCCCTTGTGCGAGCTTATATAACCCCCTGAGAACTGGGGTCAAGCGGTCCCCATGGTGGCCTCCCGAGGGCCGTGTGGACTGGCCTGCAGGGTGTTCTGCTGCCCCTACTGAAAGCGTGCACCGATACCCCTACGTATGCCTCGCAAGCTCAGTTTTGGGCAGAAATGAATTTATCTTGTTCACGCCTCTCTCGGTGACAGTATTTAATGAAGAGACATTTCACAGTGTCTCTGAACTTACGAATTTTGAGACAGGCAGCATAGCTTTTACAAAATCACTTGCAGAAACAAATTCTGAACTGCAATTCACTTTGCTTAATGAAAAGAAACCAAAAAAGCACGTGGTTGCCGCTTGGCTGGATGTCTTCTTTGCACGTGTCCTGGCCTGTACACGTCAGTGAGGCCCCGTCTCTTCAAGCCAAGAGCTTTCAAACTTCAGTGGGTTGATGGCCGTGTGTGGAAAGTGGCCGAGGGGGCTTACGTTGGAATTCCGTAAATGGGCGTCCCAACTTTGCATCTAAGTGGATCACCACACTGAGTACAGAAGCGTAACACCTGTCACAACTCGTCACAACAGGCGCTTCTGATTATCCGAGCCCTGAGTTAGAATTTTCCAACAGAGCCCATCAGGAGCGTGTGATATAAGGTCCAGATGTGCCCTGGGATGTTCTGGTTTCTGGAACAACGTGTTTGGGAGACTGCTGGTCCCGTGTCTCTCACTGCGTGGTGTCCGTGATGGCTAGCAGCTCCGGGGCACGGAATTGAGGGGTGTGGCTCCAGCTGCAGCAAAGGGGCGCCCCTGGGAAGCGGGCGTGTGTCCCATAGGCAGTAAGTAGTGCCGAGTCCTGCTCTGCCGGTTCTCCGGGGACGCTCGCTCCTTGTGTCTGCTCAGCCTCCTGAAATCCACTCACTCCTGAGCACGGGGGCTTTGCCTCATAACCGGGCAGTTCAGGTTGTTACATGTGGCCAACAGCTCACTTCAGTACTGGCTGCGTTTTCTCCTGTCTCCGTCCTCATTTTCCACTGACACTGCTGTGTAATTGCCTGCAGCCTGGGTAATTAATTGTTAGTTCTGGGTGCATTGGTGTAGCCCTAGTGAGCACAAGAGGCCCCCGTGTTGGGAAGGTCTCTGAATTGGATTTTCATCTGCTCAGCACTGTCATTGTTAATTACGAGAGCGGCAGTGAGGCCATTTTGGAAATGAAAACACATTACCCTGACTTCCAGGCATGCTGGATCCATTAAGTTTCTCTTTCAGCTGCCTCGCAGACACATGCAGATAATGGCTTCGGATGCTTTCTTTAGATTTACATATGGATAAGATCATGCCCTTGGAGGCTGCTTCTGTCCTCCTGATGGGGGTACACGTGGAGGATGCCTATTTCTTGATTTTGCTCTGCTTAATTTGATCTGGCACTTGGACCCTTTGCAGAAGAAAAGAGTAGCAATCCCAGGAGGCTGGCCGTAGCTGCCTTATTCAACACGTGGCTGGAGGGCATTGGCGGGGTGCCCTCAAAAGAGGGTCTGCTTGAGATTCAGTGTAGTTTCTGCTCAGCCGCCACCCGCAGGGCACCTCACTTTTGGGGATCCCTTGAGTACCCTTTGTGCACGGCCACGTGGTTTACTTATGGTTTCTGGCTTATGTCGGTTTACCTAGCACTGCACCTGTTGTGGACAGACTAAAGGCTCCCCAAACATTTTCCTGCCCTTATCCCTGAAGCCTGTGACTGTGTCATCTTACGTGGTGAAAGGGACTCTCTAGATAGGATTAAATTAAATATCTTGATATATAGGGAGATTATTCTGGATTACCTGGACGGGCCCAGTGTGATCACAGGGGTCCTTTAAGAGGGAGCCCAGAGGGTTAGAGGCAGGAAAAGGAGATGTAGTGACAGGACCAAAGCTGCTTGAGGCTGGAGTGATGCACTTTGACGGGAGGAAGGGGCCCTGGGCCAGGAGATGCAGGCGCCTCCAGACACTGGAAAAGGCAAAGGAGACAGACTCTGCTCCAGAAGGAGTGAAGCCCTGCCTGCGCCTGGACTTTAGAGTTCTGACCTCCAGAACCGGAAGGGAATAACTTTGAGGAGTTTCTTTTTGAGCCGCTGAGTTTGTGGCCATTTGTTACAGCAGCAAAATAGTAAACTAACGTGGAACCTGATCCTTACGCGGTATGAAGTGTTTGTTGAATGGAAGATTGCTGGAGAAGCAGAGCCCCAGCAATGTGGTTTCCATGTGAAATCAGTTCCAGAATGAGTGCTAATAAACTCGCCTCACTTTCTCTTGCTCTGCTGAAATGAGGACCATTTATTGCCTTTGGATTCAGGAGGCAGAATCCTCATGCGCATGGAGCAATTTTGGTTAAGAGCAGTGTTGACTAACAACTGCAGCATCGTTGTAAAATGCTATTAAATGGAAACTTAAAGGTTTCCATTAATTTCCTTTCGTGAAATTTTCATGATGTGTTTAAAGGAAAAACTGTGAGTATGTCACCCTATCATCTGTTTCAAAGATGCAGGGGAAAAGGTAAGAAAAAAGAGAATCAAAGCAGTATTTTGAACGTTTGAGGGCACCCTTTTTCAGAGCCCTCAAATTCCCAGCGGAAGACATAACACATACCTTTGGCTTAAAAGGATACTTTGTAGTTTTGTGTCTCTTTTGTCCTTTTTCATTTTCTGTCTCAGCGTGTCTCTTATTTGTGGTCAGCACGTGTCTCTTATTTGTGGTCAGCATGTTGCCTTCATTTCTGTTAACGAGATGCTGGACAGCTCTCGAAGGTTTCAGAGAGGGATTGCGGGACGGCGAGTCAGGAAAGCAGCGTGGTTGTCCAAGCCCAGCCACCGAGCAGCCTGTGACCTGGTCCAGTCACATCTCTGTCTGGGTCCTGGCTTCCTCTTCTGTAAAATGAGGGCTCAGAGTAGATAGTCCCTGGCACACTTCCCTCTGAATTCTGGTCTTGCCCAGGCCATTTTGAGAGCCAGCTGAATGGGATGCATGTTGGTTCTGTTCAGCCGGACATTTCCAACCCAAAGTCTTTAAAGGTGGGCTGACCTTCCACGTTTTAATCTCTTGAGGAAAAAAAACAAACAAATAAGTTTCTAAACATGTTAATAAGCTCCCCTAAGACCGCCATTCATCATCCTGATTGAAACCTTTTAAACGGCATAATTGTGCTCTGTTTTTCTCAGTTCCGATAATGAAGGAGCTTTTGAGGCAACAGTGATTAACTACAGGCTTGATAGAGTGCGATGCATTTGTCTGTAGGTGTCTGCTTTCTTCGGTTTTAAATTTATCTTAACTCTCTATGTGGAGTGAATCCATAGGACGATGGTGCTGCCACAAGAATGACAATTATGCCTCCTCCATTCCACCCCAAATTAATGAAGGGCGGTTAGTGAAGTTCCTATTTGCCCTTTAAATGTGGTGATTTTTTCCCCCTCTTTTTTGACTCATGCCAAAGCTCATGGCAGGGCTGCTCTTTATTGAGCTGTGCCTCCTCCTCAACCCCATAAATACATTTTTTTTTTTTTTTAAAAAAAAGACTTAATAGATGACTTCTTTAAAGATTTGTGAGGCTCTGCAACTTTGTATAAAGTTTGTGAGGCTCTGCAACTTTGTATAAAGACTTTGTATTTGTGAGGCTCTGCAACTTTGTATAAAGACTTTGTATAAAGAAAGTACGGATCCTAAATTTTACGTTTTAGTAAGATCGGAGGGACTGATTCATTGGTTTTTTGGTACTTTATAGAAAGTCGATAAATACAATTCTTTGACTCCAGTGAGGCTTTTGGTGTTTTGGTCTTCCATTGAAGCTCAAATATGCATTACAGGGCAAGATTTCTCGTTGAAATGATTCAGAAAATGCATAATTCAGTAAGCTGAACTGGAAACCCTCGGGATAACTCACCTTCTCGGACGTGAACAATCTGTAACCCCTCCTTTGAATTCCCAGCCTGAGAATATTGTTTCCAGTTCCACAGGTCAAAGGATGGTTTTGAGTCCCCTAACAGTAAGTTGTAAAGGGAAAGATGTAGAAATAATTGCTTACGGCTTTGAGAAGAAATCTAGGAAATCATGCTGATCCAAATGAAATAAACAGGTTGTGAGATATAAGAATTATCTGCTCTAGTAAAGGTGAAGTGGCCGTAACTCAGCAGTGTGATAGCATTTCCCGAGCGGAGGATAACCACGCACAAGAAGAGGTGACAGGCTGCCAACCCAGTGGCGGTAAAAAGGGTTTTCTTTGTTCTTTGCCGGAAAACTGACATTGTGTTTAACGACATGACCTCGAAGGCAGATAGTCACCTGGTGGTTCCCTCCGCTTCGCTCTGAAGGATGCGCATTTAAAGATGGAGGAAGTGTGGGGTGAGGGCTGGATTGCAGGAGACGGGAGCATGTCTGCTCTTCTGCACCCGCGGAGGACTGGACCTCTGATCACAAACACATCCTGCCCTGTGGTCCACAGAAGCCCCCAGCCACACTGAACACGTGGAATGAGCTCTGGGCTTGGGCTGCACTCCGGCATGACTTCTAGGGTCAGTTTCTCCACACCTACAGCGAACTGGGTGACACGCTGGACTTGGAACCCATGGTCACCTGTCAGGATGATCAAATACAGGGTGTGGATTGAATAGAAAATGGCATTACAGATCTTTCGTAAGGCTTCTTTAAAAAATTTTCATGAAAATCACCCAAGTAATTCAATTTCTTCATAGAATTCAAGAAGACAAGAATATACAGATACTTTAAAAATGAATAAAGATCACCCATAAACCCAGCACCTGAAATCAACCAAACATTACTGTTTCATAATGTATATTCTTCCAAACTTTATATATATATATATATATATATATATATATATACGTGTATGTATACATATATACTGTATTTTTATGCATTGTATCCTTCTTTCCCCTTTTTAACTGAACTATACATACAGTAAAGTACGCTAATCTTAAGTGTACAGATTGATACATTTTTATATAGATGTACACCCATATAGCCATCACCCAGATCAAGGCAGAAAACCCTCTGATCACCCTGGAAGACTCTTCAAACCCTTTTCAGGCGAGACAAGAGGGCATTGTACGTGGTAATTGCTGTACTGACTTCACACTGAAAGTCAGCTGTGCCTCTTCTAGAGCTTCACATTTATGGAATCACACACTGTGCAGACGTCCGTGAAATAAGTGTGGCACTCACTCACATTTTTGTGTATAAGAGTAGTTACTTCCTTTTAATTGTGCAGTCACACTCCATCATATAAATATGCCACAACTTATCATTACCGGTTCTCTTGTTTTTGGACATTTGGGTTGCTTTGCAGTTCTTGGTTACCAGGAATAAAAGTGTAGGACCATGCTTGTGTATATCTTTTGGGAGACGTATACACCCATTTCTCTTGAGTCAATACTGTAGGAGGAATATTGCTTGTTGTAAAATGCATACATGATTATCTTTAACAGATGCTACTAAATAGTTTTTAAATTAATGTTCCATATCCTCACAAATTTCTTTTTAATTTTAGTCTTCCTGGTGGGTGTGTGAAGGTACTTAATTATGATCTTAATATACATTTTTTCTGATAAAGACGTTGGAAACCTTTTCATATGCTCATTAAGTATTTGAATATCCTCTTTTGTGTTTTGCCTACTCAAGTCTTTGACTGTTTTAAAAAATTAGGTAGATTTTTATTATTGATTTGTGAGAATTCTTTATATATTCTGGATTTGAGTTCATTCTTGGATATATGTTTAGCAGATTTTCCCTCAACGGTGATTTGTTTAACTGAACACAAGTTCTTAATGTTAATATGTCCATTTTATCTAGTTTTTTGTTTTCTATTAATGCTTTTTGTCATGCTAAGAAATATTTCTCTACTCAAGATGATGAAAAAATGTTCCTGTGTTTTCCTTTTGAAACTTTATTGTTTCACCTTTTGCATATAGATTTATAATAATTCTTGGGTTGATTTTGGATGTGGTTTGGAGTAGGATCAAAGTGTATGCTTTTCTTTTCTGTTGCTTCATTACCATGTATTCAAGAGCTTATCCTATCCCTCCTGAATTTAGATGCCCTTTTCCTAAAGCAAGTGACTGTACCTGCATGTCTGTTTCTGTATCTTCTATTCTCTGTCATTGTCTATTCATCATTGCAGAAACAACACAGTGCCCTGATTACTATAGCTTTGTTAGTAAGTCTTGCTGTCTGATAGTTTGTCTCCCAACTTTTTTGTTTTTCCTCCAGACTCTCTTGATTATTCTAGGTTCTTTGTATTTCCATGTAAATTTTAGAATTGGCTTGTCACTCTCACAAAAATACCTGCTGGGATTTCGACTGGGCTTGCGTTGAATCCAGAGATCAGTTTGAGAAGAATTGACTTTTTTTTTTTTTTTTCTTTTGCGGTCCGCGGGCCTCTCACTGTTGTGGCCTCTCCCGTCGCGGAGCACAGGCTCCGGACGCGCAGGCTCAGCGGCCATGGCTCATGGGCCCAGCCGCTCCGCGGCATGTGGGATCTTCCCGGACCGGGGCACGAACCCGTGTCCCCTGCATCGGCAGGCGGACTCTCAACCTCTGCGCCACCAGGGAAGCCCCAAGAATTGACATTTTAAAAACGATGATTTTTCTAAGCCGTAAATAAGGAATATCTCTTCCTATGTCTTCTTTAACTTATTTCAGAAATGTTTTATAGTTTTCCATGTAGAAGTCTTACCCTTGAAAAAAAAATTTATCCATAGGTATTTGATTTTTTGATGCTATGTTAAACAGTATTTGAAAAATTTCTTCTAATTTTTGTTGGTAGAGTATCTAGAAACAAAATGGGCCCCTTATATTGATAATATTTACAGTGACTTTTCTAAATTTACCGATTAATTCTAAGAGTTTATTTGTAGATTATTTTGGATTTTCTATGCATTTATGTCATCTGTGAATCTCGACATTTTTATTTCTTCTGTCGTCTCTCTACCTACCTACCTACCTATGTGTGTACGTATGTATCTATTTATGTGTATGTATCTATCTACCTATGTATTTTTGTGTGTATCTATTTCTCTAATTACGTATGTATGTATGTGTCTATCTACCTATGTATCTTTATGTATATGTGTGTATCCATTTCTCTAATTATATATGTATGTATGTATCTGTCTGTCTATCCATCATCTTTGCCTCATTGCTCTGGCGGTCTCTCTAGCACGATATTTAATAGAAGTGGTGGTAATGGGCTTCCTGAACCTACAGAGAAGGTGTTCACTCTTTTGATATCAAGTATGCTGTTAGCTATAGGGTTCCCCCCGCCAACAGGTTATCTTTGTCATTTTTAGGAAGACCCTTTCAATTCCCAGTTTTCTGAGCCTTTTAATCATGAACGGTTACTGAATGTTATTAAATGTTTTTCTTCATCTGTTAAGACAATCCTATGGTTTGGTCCTTTACTCTGTTAATGTGAATAACATGTATTGGTATTTGAATGTTAACTCAACCCTTGCATTCCTGGAGTAAACCCCATCTGGTCATCTTTTTACTATCCCTAGATTCAATTGCTAATGTTAATTAGGATTTTTGTGTCTAGGCTCATAAAAGGTGTTGACATACAGGTTCTTTCTTAGTGTCTTTGCCATTTTTTTGGCATCAGGGTCCTGTTATACTCATAAAATTAATTGGTGAGTGTTCCCCTTTCTTCCCTTCTCTGAAAGAATATTTTTCAGATGGATATTATTATTTTTAAAAGTTTGGAGATATTAATCATGACTCTACCTGAGACTAACGTTTTCTTTATGGGAAGTTTCTCACTGTTGATTTAATTTTTAGGCAGATATAGGGCTACTTAAATGTTCTGTTTTTCCTCATGCCAGCTTTTTAGGTTGTGCTCTTCAAAAAGTTCTTTTCATCTAAGTTTACGAGCTCCTTGGCATAAGATATTTTCATAATATCCTTTATTTTCTTCTCTAGGTCTATAGGATCTTGGTGGTGTCCCCTTTTCCTTCATGATAGTGGTCATTTTTTCCTCTCTTCTTGCCTCATCATTCTTTAAAGGGGATTTTTAATTTTATTTATATATATTTATATATACATATATATATATAAAACTTAGAGTTACTGATTTAATGGCATCCCATTTCATTAAAGAGCAGAGAGGGACTTCCCTGGTGGCACAGTGGTTGAGAATCCACCTGCCAATGTGGAGAACATGGGTTCGATTCCTGGTCCGGGAAGATCCCACATGCTGTGGAGCAACTAAGCCCATGCGCCACAACTACTGAGCCTGCGTGCCACAACTACTGAAGCCCACGTGCCTAGAGCCCGTGCTCTGCAACAAGAGAAGCCACCGCAATGAGAAGCCTGCACACCACGACAAAGAGTAGCCCCCACTTGCCGCAACTAGAGAAAGCCCACGCACAGCAAGGAAGACCCAGTGCAGCTGGGGGAAAAAAAAGGGGCACGAACCCGTGTCCCCTGCATCGGCAGGCGGGCTCTCAACCAGTGCGCCACCAGGGAAGCCCGATTTTATTAATATTTTTAAATAGCATGGTTTGGCTTTGATTTCCCGTATTGTAAAGCTGCTTTTTGTTTCATTGATATCCTCCTCTTGTCTTTTCTGTTTATTTTCTTGAACTTTAATTTGTTATTCTAGATTCTTGACATGGAAGTTTAGATAATGAATATCAATCATTTCTTCCCATTGCTTTCAATGTATAAAATTTGGGCTATAGACTCTTCTCTAAGCACTATTTTAATTTTATCCCACAATTTTTAATATTCCTATTCTCATTATTGTCCAGTTCAAAGTATTTCCCTTTGTAATTTAATCTTCACCCATGGGTTCTCATTCAAGCATTTCAGTTGTTCCCAACATTTGTGTGCTTTCCTGCTATCTTTGTTATTTATGTTGTTTCATTGTCATTAGAGAACGGCTCAGTACGGTTTTAATTATTTGAAATTCATTGAGTCTTGCTCTCTGACCCAGCGGATGGATTTAGTTCGGTAAATGTTCCATGTACACTTATACAGAATATGTATTCTGTCATAGCCGTGTGCAGTGTTGTGTGCGTTCCGATTAGGTACTATTTGTAAATCATGTTCAGATCTTCTGTATTCCTTCTGATGTTTTGCTTGTTTAATTAGCTCCCTTTAATTCAAGCTTGAAGAACTTTCAGCATTTCTTGTAATGCAGTTCTAGAGGTGATGAACTCCCTCAGCTTTTTTTGTCTGGGAAAGCTTTTATCTCTCCTTCATTTCTGAAGGACAGCTTTGCGATAAAGTACTCTTGGTTGGAAGTTTTTTCTTCCAGCGCTTTGAATATCATCCCACCGTCTCCTGGCCTGTAAGGTTCCTGCTGAGAGAATCTGCTGACCG
>NW_006778824.1:2403549-2417351 GCF_000442215.2 Lipotes vexillifer | reverse complement strand
CCACCGTCTCCTGTTTTGTAAGGTTCCTGCTGAGAGAATCTGCTGACAGCCTTAGGGGGGCTTCCGCTGTATGGGAGGGATTTTTTTCTCTTGCTGCTTTTAAAATTCTCTCTTTATTTGATTTTAGACAGTTTTATTACAATGTGTCTTGGAGAAGGTCTTTTGAGTTGAAAAAATTAGGGGGACCTATGAAATTCATGAACTTTGGTGTTCAAATCTCTCTCTAGATTTGCAAGTTCTCAGCCATTATTTCTTTAAATAAACTTTTCTCCCCTTTCTCCCTCTTTTCTCCTTTGAGACTCCAATAATTCATAGATTGCTCCTCTTAATGATATCCGTAGTTCACAGAGGCTTTCTTCACTCTTTTTCATTCTTTTTTCTTTGTTCTCCTCTGACTGGGTAATTTCAAATGACCTGTCTTTGAGTTCACAGTCTCTTTCTTCTGCTTGGTCCAGTCTGATGATGATAGTGTCTACTGCATTTTCCATTTCATTCATTATATTCCTCAGCTCCAGAATTTCTGTTTGTCTCTTTTTAATGATTTCTGTCTCTGTTAAACTTCTCATTTTGTTAGTTTTTTTTTTCCCTGACTTTGTCAAACTGTCTTTCTATGTTTTCTTGTGGCTCACTGAGCTCTCTTTAAGCAACTATTTTGAATTCTTTCTCAGGCAAATGGCAGACCTCCATTTCTTTGGGGATAGTTACTGGAAAATTATTGTGTACCTTTGGTGGTGTCATGCTTCCTTGACTTTTCATGTTCCTTGAAGTTCTGTGTTGCTGTCTTTGCATTTGAAGATGTCACCTCCTCCAGTCTTTACTGACTGGCTTTGAGAGAGAAATGCCTTTTGTCAGAGCTGCTGGGGATTCTGAGGCCTTCTGAGACCTTTCCTATGGGTACACCTACTCCACACTTCTTGTTCTCTCTTGGGCAGAATTCTTAAGATTGTATGCCTTCTCCAATCCTGCAAAGCCAGGCTGGGTGCTACCCTAAACTGTGTCTTTGTATTTAAAGTGTATATCTTGTAAAAAGCACATAACTGGGTTTAATCTTCTTGTGTATTCTGACAGTCTTTGTCTTTCAGATGAAGTGTTTATTCTATTTATATTTAATGTAAGTACTGATTTAGTTGGGTTTAAGCCTTACAACAGTTCCCGCGCTTTGTATCAGACAGTAAATATTCTTGTGTATTCACTCACATATTTACCCTTGGTGATGCTCTTTATGGCTTAATGTATTTCTGTGCCTGCATCTGGGATACGTTTTTTTTTCTGCCACTAAAAACTTCCTTTAGTATTTCTTGTACTGTGGGCCTTCTAGCAATGAATCCTCTGTTTTCATTGGTTTTAAAATATCTTTATTTTCCCTTTACTTTTGAGGGGCTTTTCCCTGGGTATAATATTTTTAGTTGGGCTTGTTTTTTCTTTCAGTGTTTTACCAATGTCATCGCCTTTTCTTTAGAGTTCCACTTTTTCTTTTAAAAAGCCGTCTGTTAGTCTTATTATTCTTTTGAAGGTAATATGCCTTTTTCCTTCTGGCTGGATTTTCTCCATATTTTTGGTTTTCAAGTTTGAGTATACTGTTTTTAGGTTTTCTTTGTATGTATTTCTGTGGGGCTTCACTGAGGGATTCATTGAATCTGTGAGTTAATGGCTTTCATCAGTTCTGTATAATTCTTATCTATTCTCTTTTCAAATGTTGTTTCTGCCTCATCCTTTCCTGCCTGTCATTTGGAACTTTATTTACAAGTATGTTAGGCTATTTGACAGCATTCCACATGTCTCCAATGCTCTGCTATGTTCTTACTTTTTAGTATATTGTCCCCTTTGTTCTTTAATGTAGACACTTTTTAATTGATATTTCTAAGTTCACTAATTATCCTCTGCTGTGTACAGTCTGTTTTTAATGCATCCAGTGCATTTTAGTTTCAAATATTATATTTTCAGTTTTAGAATGTCAATTTGATTTTTTAAATAGATTTCAGAATTCTTAATCTTTTCATTCTTTTATCTACTTTAACATTTTCTTTAACATATTAATCATAGTTATTTAAATGGCTTTGTATGCTTTCCAGTATATATGGACAATCTGTGGATCTGGTTCTGTAGTCTAATTTTTATTGTTTGGATTATTGGTCACCTTATGCTTCCTCTTCATTTGTCTCATAGTTTTTGAATGTCTGCCAGACATTGTGCATAAAAGAACCATAGAGACTGCCGATGATGTTAATTTCCTCTGGAAAGGATTCTCTTCTTAAGTAGTTTTTTGTTTTGGTTTGTTTTATGTTTTGCTTTATGCTTAAGTTTGAATGGCTGGTCAGCAAAGAACTGAGCCACTTTGCTATATAAGTAAGACTCCCATCTCTTTCTCTTGGGCCTGGTTCTCCTGGGCTGTTAGTCTAGAGGCTGGCAGGTGTCTGTCCCACACCTCTGAAGCCCTGCGGCACTCACGTCAGTTCTCAGAGGTTTGATGTTGAGTCTTAGCCTCTCTCCCCCTGCAGCTTCAAATTCATCAGTTTTCCCGAGGAGGACGCTGTCTCTGTGTTTCAGGCAGTCCTCTTGCCTCTAGTGGAGCTTTGTCTCCTAAACAGTCTTAATTGCAGGATATTTCAATCTACCTAGTAGAGATTTCTGACTCCAGCCCCGCCCCCTTCAGCCTCCTTTGTTACCCTAGAACTTAGCAAATGCCCCAAGGATTTAAATTGGCTTTTCCCCCTGTTTTTGGATTCCAATTCATCTTTCCAGCTGGTGTGACTGTCAGCAGGTCTCCTGGTGTTTCTTCCTCCCACTAGAATCTTTCTGTGTTGGCTAAACCAAATCCTCAGACTTTGCCCCAAATGTGCAAATCTTCCCGCAAGAGAAAGCTTCTGGCAACCATCAGTTCTAGTAAAGACTTTTCTTTCTCTGGGATATTTGCTCGTTTAGACGTTATTTCTACCGCAGCTGTCTGATGTTTTAAAAATACAGCCCTTTGTAAGTTATCTATTTTCATTCTAGCTGTTGAAGTGAGACCATCAGCTGCCTACAACCTATTACATCCTACTTGGAACAAAAGTTTGACAACTTGTTTATAATCTGTCTTCTCCCTATTAATGTACTATGAACCCACGTCCCTTTTAATACATTTACGTCAGTAAGTATACTTCTATAACTTTATTTAAAAATCTGTATAGATTTTAACTATTCCCCTGTGGTTGAATATTTAGATTATTTCTTTTCTTCTTTTTCTTTTCGCAGTGTACTTCAAGTTTATTATTAAAAATTTCTGACATACAGAATAACAGATAAAGTATTACAAAGGACACCTGTGTAACTACCAACAGTTGTCAGCATTTTGCCATGTTTGCTTGTCGATGTAGGCTTTTCCCCCAGACCATTTAAACATATTTCACAGATGTGGCTATTCACACCAAATTTTTTGAGCACATGTTTAAACTTTTTTTTCCTTACATAATTACCCTGCTGTTCTCACACCTATCAAAATGAACAAGTCCCTCAGTTTCCCTAGTTGTCCCCAAAAATGTCTTTAATAGCTGATCTAAAACCAAGATTTGGTATAGGATGGTAAGTTGAGTTCAGTTGTTATGTCTTTTTTTTTTTTAAATATTTATTTCTTTATTTAGCTGCATCGGGTCTTAGCTGTGGCATGCAGGATCTTCATTGCAGCATGCAGGATCCTTCGTAGTGGTGCACGGGCTGTTCGTTGCAGTGTGCAGGCTTCTCTCTAGTGTGGCATGTGGGCTCCAGAGCACGTGGGCTCTCTAGTTCTGGGGCACGGGCACTAGAGCGCACGGGCTTAGTTGTCCCTTGGCATGTGGGATCTCAGTTTCCTGATCAGGTATTGAACCCTCATCCCCTGTATCGGAAGGTGGATTCTTAACCACTGTACCACCAGGGAAGTCCCCAGTTATTGTGTCTTAATTCAGAGTAGTTCCTCATTTTCTTTAACAATCTTGCTTTTTTTTTTTTTTAACATCTTTATTGGAGTATAATTGCTTTACAGTGTTGTGTTAGTTTCTGCTGTATAACAAAATAAATCAGCTATATGCATATGTATATCCCCATATCCCCTCCCTCTTGCGTCTCCCTCCCACCCACCTTATCCCACCTCTCTAGGTGGTCACAAAGCACCAAGCTGATCTCCCTGTGCCATGCAGCTGCTTCCCACTAGCTATCTGTTTTACATTTGGTACTGGATATATGTCAATGCTATTCTCTCACTTCGTCCCAGCTCACCCTTTCCCCTCCCTGTGTCCTCAAGTCCATTCTCTACGTCTGTGTCTTTCTTCCTATCCTGCCCCTAGGTTCATCAGAACCTTTTTTTTGTTCTTTAGATTCCATATATGCGTGTTAGCATGCGGTATTTGTTTTTCTCTTTCTGACTTGCTTCACTCTGTAGGACAGACTGTAGGTCCATCCACCTCACTACAAGTAACTCAATTTCATTTCTTGTCATGGCTGAATAATATTCCATTTTATTTATGTGCCACATCTTCTTTATCCAACCATCTGTTGATGGATATTTAGGATGCTTCCATGTCCTGGCTATTGTAAATAGTGCTGCAATGAACATAGGGGTACATGTGTCCTTTTGAATTATGGTTTTCTCAGGGTACATGCCCAGTAGTGGGATTGCTGGTCATATGGTAGTTCTATTTTTATTTTTTTAAGGAACCTCCATACTGTTCTCCATAGTGGCTGTACCAATTTACATTCCCATCAACAGTACAAGAGGGTTCCCTTTTCTCCACACCCTCTCCAGCATTTATTGTTTGTAGATTTTTTTGATGATGGTCATTCTGACTGGCGTGAGGTGATACCTCATTGTAGTTTTGATTTGCATTTCTCTAATGATTAGTGATGTTGAGCATCTTTCATGTGTTTGTTGGCAATCTGTATATTTTCTTTGGAGAAATATCTATTTAGGTCTTCTGCCCATTTTTGGATTGGGTTGTTTGTTTTTTTGATATTGAGATGCATGAGCTGCTTGTGTATTTTGGAGATTAATCCTTTGTCAGTTGCTTCGTTTGCAAATATTTTCTCCCATTCTGAGGGTTGTCTTTTCGTCTTGTTTATGGTATCCTTTGCTGTGCAAAAGCTTTTAAGTTTCATTAGGTCTGGGCTTCCCTGGTGACTCAGTGGTTAAGAATCTGCCTGCCAATGCAGGGGACATGGGTTCGAGCCCTGGTCTGGGAAGATCCCACATGCCGCGGAGCAACTAAGCCTGTGCGCCACAACTGCTGAGCCTGTGCTCTGGAGCCCACGAGCCACAACTACTGAGTCCTCGTGCCACAACTACTGAAACCCGCGT
Source organism: Lipotes vexillifer (assembly GCF_000442215.2). Classification (NCBI taxonomy): domain Eukaryota; kingdom Metazoa; phylum Chordata; class Mammalia; order Artiodactyla; family Lipotidae; genus Lipotes; species Lipotes vexillifer. Next base: position 2,412,043 of record NW_006778824.1, on the reverse strand, counting down.
GCCTAGAGCCTGTGCTCCGTGACAAGAGAAGCCACTGCAGTGAGAAGCCCGCACACTGCAACGAAGAGTAGCTCCCGCTCACTGCAACTAGAGAAAGCTTGCACGCAGCAACGAAGACCCAACGCCGCCAAAAATAAAATAAATAAATTTAAAGTTTCATTAGGCCCCATTTGTTTATTTTTGTTTTTATTTCCATTTCTCTAGGAGGTGGGTCAAAAAGGATCTTGCTGTGATTTATGTCATAGAGTGTTCTGCCTGTGTTTTCCTCTAAGAGTTTTATAATGTCTGGCCTTACGTTTAGTTCTTTAATCCATTTTGAGTTTATTTTTGTGTGTGGTGTTAGGAAGTGTTCTAATTTCATTCTTTTACATGTAACCGTCCAGTTTGCACAGCACCACTTATTGAAGAGGCTTTCTTTTCTCCATTGTATACTTTTGCCTCCTTTTTCAAAGATAAGGTGACCATATGTGCGTGGGTTTATCTGTGGACTTTCTATCCTGTTCCATTGATCTATATTTCTGTTTTTGTGCCAGTACCATACTGTCTTGATTACTGTAGCTTTGTAGTATAGTCTGAAGTCCAGGAGCCTGATTCCTGCAGCTCCATTTTTCTTTCTCAAGATTATTTTGGCTATTCAGGGTCTTTTGTGTCTCCACATAAATTGTGCAATTTTTTGCTCTAGTTCTGTGAAAAATGCCATTGGTAGTTTGATAGGGATTGCATTGAATCTGTAGATTGCTTTGGGTAGTATAGTCATTTTCACATAGATTATTTCTTAAACATATTTTAGCCAATCTTATAGCCTTATGATAAATCCTTAGAGATGGAGTAAGAAAATAAATACTTTGAAATGCTTTTTTATCATCTCTCCTTCTTAGAGAGTGTTTAGGTTACCTGGCACCATTTTTATAAAGCCCTGTGCTTTAATTTATCAGACAAGACTTTGAGAGTTTCCTTCTTTATTGCACATTTGTTCTCCTATCTTGCAAAAATGTTGACTCCTCTTATGATTGAGAACAATGCCTATGTAGGTAAATATTGTTATTACCGCCGTTGATATTCAACAGTTTTTCCCTTTCCTGCAGAGGCTGATGTGGACACTGCATTTGTGCTGCAGAGCATGTGCTTTTCTTTTCTGTTGGTTGGCTAGCTGCTTTCATTTCTTACCAAGCAATGCTTGAGCTGTCCTTAAATATTCTTTTCATCTTATCCTTGCGGTTACCTCCACCACTTTCACTGATAGATAAGAGGTAGATGGCCAGAAATTGAGAGAGAGAAGGGGAGAAAGACAGAGACTGAGAGAGGAGACATCTAGAATAGTTTGTTCTCAAACCTAGGTGATTGACTTCCCTGGAATGCTTGTTTCAATTAAAGATTTCCTCAGTCTATTAATCTGTGGTATGAGATTTGTAAAGGTTTTAGAATAGCGCCTAGCACATGGGAGATTACCAAGCCATGCTGGCTGCTGTCATTGTCATAGTTGTTGACGTCACCACCATCTTCATCATTATCATCACCATCATCGACACCATCAACATCATCATCACCACCATCATCACATCATCATCGCCATCATCACATCATCACCGCCACCACCATCATCACCACCATCACCACTATCACCGTCATTATCATCACCATCACTGACACCATCAACATCATCATCACATACATCATCACCACCATCACTACCATCATCATCACCATAACCAGTACCTCTCCTATGGAATCAGAATCTTCAGGAATGGGGCTAAGAGTCTATACTTTGAATTTATGTCACAAGCAGTTTTTACACCGTCACTGGTCCTTAATCAGTATTTGCAAACAACCACTGGCCTAGAAGGTGTTTTAATATCTCTTCCTTTCGTATTAGTTTATTTCTGTCTTTGATTCATCAGGTCACCTGGAAGACACTCCCATCCTACAATTTTTGTTTCCTAGAGGAAAATACCCTGAAACGGTTTAATATAGTGTCCTTTCCATTGTGCAAAGACTGAGATGTGAACAGCCGCCGTATACAGATATTCCTGCATCATTTGGAACTCCTGTTAGCGATGGCCTTGTCCTCATTTCTTTGGACCTCACATAAAGGACTGTGTATGTTAGAATTTGGGGTGTGTTTTTTTCTCTTATTTTCCAGTGTTTCTGTAGAACTGATATTTACATCTCATAAGAAAAATCTTAATAAAAGGAACATGCCTGCAATGAACCATCCTCAGTATCCAAGGCTGAGGGTGGTGTCCTCAAGTGGATATGTATCCACATACATAGATGACACAGTTTTCGTTGTCTTAGTGTCCAGGAAACTCAGAATTGAATATCATGTGCTATTTTGCCCTGTTTGTTGACACAGCCCTCTCTATCCCCGTCCCGCTCCTCACTTTCTTGTTCCCGTGGTAAATTTTGACTGTATTTGTGTCTCTTATTGTGACTGGTTTAAATCTTTATGGCACTTGGTAGTGTAAATGATCAGTTCACTATAAACCCATGATCTCCAGCTGCGCCTGGGCCATCAGTGCTGCTGTAATAACGGTCCTCCAGCCAGGTGGCTCTCCAGCCAGGTGGCCCTCCTGTCCCCTGCAGTGGCTCCTTCACACCTTCCCCATCCTCTTCAAGTCTCTGACCCCTCCTGCTTCCACACTCGCTCTGACCCAAATCATCACCTTCTACTTATCATAGAAAATAGAAGCTGCCATCAGGAACTCCCTCTTTCCCCTACAGTCTTCTCTGCACCCACACTCATCCTTTCTCTTTCTTTCCTGTCACGATACAGGAGGCACCGTCTTGCCGTCTGAGGCCAGGCCCTCCAAGGGGGCTCTGCGTTCCACCCCTGCCCCACCTTAGCTCTCCCCCCTCTCCTACGGCTTCAGTGCCTCCCTCTCTCCCCAGTCCTTGCTCTCTGAGTTCAAACATGTTCAATTACATACCATTAAAATGGAAAATTCTCTCCACTTCCTCTGCCCCTGAATTTCGGGATTCTTTGTTACTGTCACATGTCTTGGATGAGCTTCTGTGTGTCTCTCCCTCCATGGGCTGCTCAGCCCACCTCCATCCACTCTGTCCTCCCGCCACGGGCCCCAGTGCACGGAAGTCACCCTGCAGGGGATGGCTGTGGACCATTTGAGCTTTCAGCTTTCACAGGGGCTACACCGCTCAGGGACAAGAGTGCAGTGAGCTGGAGCTGGACCACGTCGGTGCAAATTCCAGTGCTGCTAGGTACTCGCAGCCTGATGTCCGGCCAGCTGACCTCGCCAAGCCTTGGTTTCCTTACCTGTTACATGGTTACCTAACTGGTAATGACTCTCACCGCAAGGTTGCTGTGAGCCATCAACGAGATAAGGCACCTACAGCAGCGAGCGCCGTCCCGGCACGAGGCTGCCGTCCACGCTCCGTTGCTCTCCCTCCTTTTATCCCCTGTGCTAAGGATGTTGCTGTTGTTTGGCCCTAAGCAGCGTGGACGCCGCTCAGCGCTGTGCCTTCCCAGCACGTCCTCTTCGATCGCCTCCCGTGCAGGCTGGCGGGGGGCCCTCACTGCCCGGCCCCCCAGCGCCTCGTCTGCCCTGTCGGCTCCACCAGCTGCCGGGCGCTTTGCTCAGCGTGCACCTCCCCCAGACAGATGGCGGTCCTTTGAGTGGGAGAGGGCGTGTGTCCTGTGCTGTCCACCTGTCATGCACCCTGCAGACAGAGGCCCACTGTATGCTTGTGCCAGAGTGGTCGGCTCTGTGGGTGGCCGCTGTGACTGGGGGTGCCCGAGCCACTGTGCCTGACAGCAGTCGGTCAGCACAGCACAGCACGCTGGCCCATGACTTTGGCAGCCCTCTTGCGACTCCCGGCTCTGTCTCCTCCGATTTTATTCAGATATTCATATATTCCAACAGTGACACATTTGAATGACTTATGTCTGCAAGGCTGACCCTAGAATCTGCGGTGCTGGGCTGCCCTGGGGGCCTGGCATGTGGGGTCCCACCATTTTCTAGCGGAACCCGCCCTCCTCCTCCTGGCTGCTTCCAGACTTTCCCCTCCCTCTCTGGGGAGCTCTGCGTCCATCACGTCCATTATCATCAGAGCCGGTCCACCCAGGGAGATGGGGCCTCCATGCTGGTCCCAGAGCGGGGGGCTTGCATCTCCTCTTGGAAAGCATTTTGCATCAGCTCAAGGCTGTAGAAGGCTCCCCAGAGTGGGGTCCCTAGGTACCCAAGGGCACAGGTGTTGGCTCTAACTTTGCAGTAACCTGGCAGCCAAACCTGCTTGGACTTATAAAACCTAATTTAATGTTTCTTCTGCTTTGCCGTAGCAGTGATGGGCACGCCCCCTCTGGGAGCCATTGCAGGCACTGCCCAGGGACCTCAGTGTGTCCTGGGTGAGGCGGGGTGGCTTAGTGGGCCGGGGTCCCTCAGGCCACCAGCCCCTTTGTTCTGTCTCCACCAGGAACTGGGCTGCGTGCCTTTCTACCAACCAGGGGCCGAGTCACCTGGCCCCACGGCCCGGGTCTTTGCAATGTTCCCAGTTCTAAGAGCAGAGTTTGGTTTGTGGGACTTGACATAAAATGTGCAGAAAAGAAAGCGAGGCCTTGTCCTCCAGGGCAGCCTTCCGGCGGGAAAGGCAGAACATCCCTGCCATGGCGGCAGCGTGTGACAGCTGCCCTGGGCCGGGGCTGTGGCGGCAGAATGCCCCGAGGGCTGTTACTGCACCTAGATCCCCGAGTGTCTTTGCTCAGCCGCCTGCGGCATCCTGACTTGCCCCCCAGTGCTGAGCCCGGCTTCCCTCCAAGATGCCGCCAGGCACTCAGCACCTTCTTTTTTTTTTTTTTTTAACATCTTTGTTGGAGTATAATTGCTTTACAATGGTGTGTTAGTTCAGCAGCTTCTCTGAAATCACTTCCTTAGCAGGTTTGCCAGAGCTGCAGGGCTGGCGTGGGGCGAGGGGCCCTGAGCCCCAGGATGGGGCAGCCTGCCCGCCCCCCTTCTTCACAGGACACAGTCTGGGCTGGGCCTTCTTTGGTGACCGTGGAGCCAGGGCTGTGCCCTCAGTGCCGGCCAGGCTCACTGTCCAGCTGACAGGGCGGTCTCCCTGCGCTTCTGTCCAGAGCTGGGCCTGTCCTGCTTTGTATTAGATGCAGAGTGTACTTAGTTGGTCGAGAGTAGGAAATCGAGCCGATGAAGCCATAATCGATGGACAGTGGCCGTGGAGGGTGTCACTGGTGCCCAGGTTGCAGGCCAGCCCTCCGGTTTCAGCCGTGGCTGCCGCGGGCATCCTGGGAGAGCTCAGACCCACCTGCTGCTGGCCGTGTCCCACCACGGGCACGTGCGGCTCCAGGGCCTTCCGGACGCTGTGGGTAGGGCCACAGGTGCAGCCTAGGATTGCGGGGGGAGGGAAGCTGGTGGATGTGGGTGGCCGCACCCACCCTCCAGGTGGGCATTTGCGGGGGGATCTGGGAGCTTTCCCGGCTGGCTGGTCCCCCTCCCCTGTCCGACTCCCGCTGCCCATGTCTCCTCTTAGGGGGTTTCCATCCGAATGCCCGCTTTCATGGTGGCTCGTGTGAATGCAAAGGGGAGGGCGCTCATGTGGCTGCTTTGGAAACGGGTGATGCTCCAGGGAGTTTTCTGAAGGGTCTGGGGCAGGGCGCTTCAAGTTCGGGAGTGGGTGGGATGTCTCTGGCATTGAGGACCCCTCGCTGTCAGGGGCGGGGTCCCAGCCGGGATGGCTGGCATCCAGGTTGTGTGCCTGCAGCGGCCCCTCCCTCCTTGCTGCTCCTCCCTGAGCCCAGACACGTGGCTTCTACTGCTTCCTGGAGAGGGGCCCTCGGGCAGGTGCCTGGGCTGGTGACCCTGCAAGGGTAGGCCTGTGTCCGGTTTCCCGGGCCTCCCCCTGGCCGGCCCTCACTGGACAATGGCCTGCTGAGGAGCCGGCCAGAGGACGCCTGCCTCTCAAGGTTCCCGGGCTCCCCCTGCACAAAGCGCGAACGAGAGATAGACATTTGTTCCCAGGGTTCCGGTTACTGAATAATGTATCAGAGAGGCAGCTCTTAAGAAGAGTCACATTTGCAGCACCTCTGACTGGCGCCCCACAATGGGGCCCGGTTTCTGAGCCAGGCCACGAGGCGTGAGGGTTGCTGTGATTTTCGAAACGCCCTGGGTTCCTGGTGCTTTTTGTTTTAGCGGCTGCATATAGCCCTGATTTCCCCCAGAGGAGCTGAATAATGGGGCTGTGAGCTTCAGTGCGAGCCTTAATATTCACATCTCAACGGGATTCCCTAAGTGCCAAGTTGATATTTTTGTGCAGTGGCAGGAGAACAAAGCCATGTTAAATTCTAAGGTGTTTGCAGAAATGCCATAGGGTTTGTTCTGTTGTTGTCGCTTTAAGCTTTTTGTTGTTTGCGTTTGCCTAAATTAAATATTGTGCATTTGCGTGGTGGGAAAAAGACAAAAAGAGTTCCTATTGTCTGAAACCAAACCACACCACCGCACACCACACCTCTCCGTCATGGTAGCTGCTTTGTCTTGACCTTCTGGGTTGGACTGTCCTTTTGGGAGATGTCCAGACAGCAGGTGTGAACATTTAGCAGACGGTTCTTAAGACTTCCTCTGGCACTCTTGCCTCGGGAAATGTGCCTTGCACATTCGGCACTGAATTGGCCAGTGTGGGCAAGAATAATGATCACGGATGGCAGATGATCCTACATGGGAATCTGATGAGTGTTTGAGAACCCTCTTCCCAGGAAATACACATATTTTATACACAGTGTGTTGAGAATGATTGCAGGGAACTAGTGGACCAACTGAAACCCATACATTTACTCCAGCGGGAAAACAAATTTCCAATCTGTGGGAAAGAAGGCTCCTGGCTAGATATTTGAGAATCGTGGGTTGTTCTGGGAAGAACAGGGCAGTAAATCCAGGCCACATGTTCCTGTCATCTGGCCTTCCTGTGATTCACAAGGTGGACTTTCCTTGCTACCAGCTCCAAGCAAATGGCTAATAGGAAGCAGTGCCATCCTGGGAGAGCCTGGGAGGCCGCCAGCAGCAGAGCATTGGGAGTTAGGACCACAGTAGTGGCCTCTCCTGATCCAAGAGGAAATCGCAGGCCCACTTGCCTGCCTTGGATTGGGCGAATCTGTACCCCACTTGGTGTTTTACTGTATCCTACCCACCAGTGTACCCAGAAGGGTCTTATTTTTGTCCTTGTTGTGTGGTCATCAAAGAACACAAAATTAGGGGTACAGAATGGTATATTTCATTCCATTTAATTATTGGGGTGTTTTGCACAATCATTTTCCAGAGCTGTAACATTCTGAAGTTTCTGTAAAAGGAAAATCAAACTATACCTCTACTTGGCTTGGTGTCAGAGGTTATGTACATGTAATATGAACAAAAATTAAGGATGTTATAATAAAACTATGCTGAGGTGTCTTTGATAAACTGGTTCTTATGGAACCCCACGATTATTGTGCAAATTATATGGTCCTATAGAAACTGTTTCTCTTGAACTCTTTTGCTAAAGTTTAAAAAGTCTTACACAGATTCATGATACTAACTTGTGATATTTTCTGACAGTATTAATTTTCTTTTTCTTATTTTAAAGTTTATCCAAAAATGTCTTTATTTGCCTTCATTATTTTTTCCAGTTTGTTGTAAAATACACATAACATAAAGTTTATCACCTTATTTTATTTATTTATCTTTTAAAAAATTAATTAATTAATTCTGGCCACGATGGCTCTTTGTTGCTGGGCACGGGCTTTCTCTAGTTGCGGCGAGCGGGGGCTACTCTTCCTTGCGGTGCGTGGGCTTCTCATTGCAGTGGCTTCTCTTGTTGCAGTGCATGGGCTCTAGGCACGTGGGCCTTAGTAGCTGTGGCACACAGGCTCAGTAGTTGTGGCTCACGGGCTCTAGAGCACAGGCTCAGTAGTTGTGGTGCATGGGCTCAGTTGCTCCGCGGCATGTGGGATCTTCCCCAGACCAGGGCTCGAACCCGTGTCCCCTGCATTGGCAGGCGGATCCTTAACCACTGCATGTTTCTCATGCCGTTCTCCCCTACAAGGAATCAGGGCTGCTTGGAGAGCCTTGGATTCCACATTTGGAGCCAGAGAACTGAAGGCAGGCCTGCAACACCTCGCACGGAAACAAGGATGCATCCAACCATTGGGGGAGGTGTGGTGCCAGCACAGCCAGGCCAGAGGGGACATCACTGGCTGTTGTGTTATAATTTGAACCACAGAAACAGACCTCAGTGCTTATAGCTGAATTTGTAAAGGGCTGTAAATCCAGGATGATGCACAGAAGGGGCAAGAAGTGAGACATGTGTTAGAAAAAGGTCACAGAAACCAATGGCAGAGTATCGATCAGTTGCAAATCATAGAAGCTACACATATGTGGCCCCCGATTCCTTGACGTATGACCGCCCCTGGGAGCCTGGGGAGGAAACAGGGAAGGAGGTTGCGAGTGTGGTCTCGGTAAAAATTCCACATCCAGGGCTTCCCTGGTGCGCAGTGCTT
>NW_006778824.1:2387857-2403314 GCF_000442215.2 Lipotes vexillifer | reverse complement strand
GGGAGAGGCCACAACAGTGAGAGGCCCGCATAACGCAAAAAAAAAAAAAAAAAAAATTCCACATCCAAACCACCTGGCTAATGAGTATTACATAGGGTGCTGGGACCCATGGGACCCAACAGGCTTTCTGGGAGCGTGGGAAGCTGGAGGTGCTATTTTTATAGACGCCTGGGTGCCGATACCACTGCCTGGCTGGTCCTTGAGAGGTGATGCAGGGCTTGAACCTTGAGAACCATGATGGTAGTTGACGTCTGCGGGAATTTCCCATGAAGGGCAAAGATGATTTGCATAAGTCCTTCATGACCACTGACGTAAAGCTCCCAGCATAAGAGAACTTTGGTACAAGAAGAATTAGCTCCTTTGGTCTGTAAGACCCTGATCTGCTAATTTGTGGAGTTAGTGTCAACACCACCTGTGGCCCCTCCCCCCAAGCCCAGTAGGGACTTGAGCCTTCTGGGGCAGCTCCTGTATCTGCTCGTGTGTGTGCGTGTGTGTGTGTGTGCGCGCGCGTGTGATTGTGTATGAGTGTGTGAGTGGGAGAGTGCATGAGTCCTGGTCCTGGCTGGGGTGACGGATGGATGGTGAGGATGATGGGCAGGGCTGGGGAGGAAGGTGAGTTACCTTTAGACAAGTTGGGTGTGAGGCACGTGTGAGACGCCAGGTTGGTGGTTGGAAATACGGATCTGGAACTGTGCAAAGGTCAGGCGTTTGGGGAGGTTCTGGCATAGGGATGGGTTGACGAGGTCACCTGGGGGTGCTGATAGAAGAGGGCAGAGGTCAGGGCTCTGCACAGCCCCAACAGCTGTGATGGGAAAGCTCAGAGAAACCAAGTCATGCACCTAGGTCCTCCCCTCCGTGGGGAGGGGAACGGGGTGGGGTGTCAGCCTCCCCCCACTCTCCTGCACACCTGGGACCTTAGATTTAGGAGGGACCTTGAAAGTCCCCTGGTCAGAACCCTGGCTCCGATAGATACCAGCTGCGTGACATCAGGCGAGGGGCTGAACCTGAGTCTGTTTCCTCATCTATGAAGATGCTGAAGGTGGCCTTCTCCTGGGGTGGTGAGGCTTCCAGGCCGGGATGTGTGTGAAACGCCTGGCGCTGTGACGGGCACGTAGCAGGCACTCAGAAGACATCACTGTTGTCAGTGGTCAGGATGCCTTCCAGCTACTTTCGGGAGCATTCACGACAGACGGACTTAGCCAAGTGATCCCTCCGTGGGGGGCTCTTCGGTAGTTGAGCCCAGTGAATTGTTACGACACCCTTGCCACCTGGCTGCTTCCGGAGGGGGAGGCGTCCACATCTTCCCGGAGCCCACGGGGACCGGGCTGCCCCTGACTCTGGCACCCACCTGCTTACCTCTCTTCTGCAGGGGCGGGCGGGGTGCAGGCTTCCCTCGGCTGGGTGGGTAGAGAGAGAACAGGGTGAAGGATTTTCACTTATTTTGAATAAAATATTCCACCTGTTCTCCACCTGTGTTGATAACCCCACATCAGTGGGCCGGGGTCAGCAGAAAGCACCTGCCAAGCAGCTGAAGACCTCTTTCTGGATGTAAAGTTCTCAGAAAAAAAGTGCCTTGAGTTTAATGTTGAACTCTAAGGGAAATCTGGTTTGAGTTATTTTTAGGTACAGGTTTATCAAATTATAATGCAATAATAATGTAAGGTGAACCACTGATCCTGGACGTGTATTACCACCAAGACAAGATAATTTCAGAGAATATCTCCAATACACAAGTCTTTGAAAAGTGCGGCACCCCTTGTTACCTTCAACGCGCTGGGGTTTTCTCGTTCGGGAACCGGGTGGCATCCCTTCGAGTTAAAGTCCTTCCGTCTGAGGATGGAGGCGTAGCCTGCCTTTAGCTTCTCTTCTCCAAGGGCCGCTCTGTTGCCCCGACCCCAGGCGGGGTGGTGTATGGGTTGATTTGGGGTGGAACTCGCTTCACATCCAGCTGAGGGTGTTTCTACAAGGAGAGAGACACCCACCCCCCTTCCACGTCCCCCACTCCCACGCCACCCACGGCCTGTAATCCTGGAAGGGCAGAGCAGGGCCGGGGGCGGGGAACTGAGGGCCCCCTAAAGCGTGTCCTGGGGTCTCTGTGTAGCAGGAAAGCCGCGCTCTGGGCTCGGGGCCTCAACGGGCTTTGGACCTCTGTCTGCGGCACCTCAACTCCTCCAAAACATCTGGCCCCCGTTTCACTCCTCGAAAGGTACATTACCTTGAGGAGTGTCGGTTCTTGACCGCAGGCCCGTCTTCCGACTGTGAAACTGCATTCAAATGATTATTTTCAGTTTCTGTTGTGGTCCAGATAGACTCCAAGAGATTTAAGACTCCTTTGTAGACACTTCTGTCTAAAGCCTGACCGTTGCTTCAGCTCCTGTTGTGCTGCGGGAATGCACGCCAAGATGCAGCCTGTCCCCTCGTGCTGGACCTGGGAGAAGGCTGGAGACAGATGGACCCGTGTCCTCCTGCCGCCTTGTACCCGGTGGCAGGTCACTGGATCTTGCAGTGAAGCCATCATGGACAGAGCTTAAGGGCCACTTGGGGGGCTGAAGGCTGGCAGAGCCCACGCGTGGCCTGGAAGAGGAGGTCCTGCCCGGCATGGCTCTTCTGGTGGAGAGCGGGCCTCTCTGGAAGGTGGGTTCCTCCAAAGTTGGCTTCTCCCCCATGGATGTACCTCTTGAATTGAATACAGTGAAAGTCACTGTGATTAGGTAACAGTGGCTCTAAGCTGAGTGGTTTCATTTTCAAGAACTAGGTCCAGTTAAGGGCAGGTACCTGAGTACAAGCTAGTCGAAGGTACGAGCAACTACGTTTTGACCAAGTGTGACTCTCTTTCTAATTCAGTCGTTCTTTCTTTTCCTTCCCCTTCAGGTTTCTGTGCTTTTCCTCTGTGACTTGCTTTTTGTTATTAAGAAATCAGAGCTGGGTTTCCTGTCTTGGGTCATTGACGTCATCATAACACAGCTGTTCAGGTGAGGGAGGGCCCCACCGTGTGCACGCCTTGCTCTGCTCAGGGACACACTGAAGGGTCTTGGGTCAAGGTTTCCTCGTGTGTCAAATGGTGCCCAGACTGCCGTGACCCCGCATCCCTGCCCCCTATCGCTTAACATGGAAATAACCCATTCAGTCAGTTTTCCACCAAAATAAACAAACTGGAAAAAGCCTTCGATCATTCAGATATATATCCAGTTTAAGTGAGTTAACAAAACAAAAGGCAACAACACAAAAGTGGACCATTGCTTTGGGTAAAGGCAGCCCCTGTGTTTCCGTGTGCGTCTCGCTCATGACAGGCTTCTGCCTGCTCCTTGCTCTGCCGTGCCGGCAGGCTCTGGGGAGGTCAGAGCTGGTATTTGCAAATGTGATGCCATTACGTATACTTTTCTTTCACCCAAAGGTCTTGGTATGAGGTGAATTAATGAAAACCACTTTCTGGTTTCCTTAACAGGAATGGCTGCATTGTGGCCTATTTATGGGTACTGTGTATTGGATTTAAGAGAATACATAAATTACAGTTTACGGGTACAGTTCTCCTAAGTATCGGAATGAAAACTCTCGGCTGTGTGGTTGGGGAGCCCAGTTTAGGTGGTGTTGGTGGCCTAGCCCTGCCTTGGGAGCTGACTGGCTCTGGCAAGCTTCAACCCTGTCCTCTCAAACACGGGATCTTATTTTAGAGGTCGCTAGGGCTGCAGTGTGAGTGGTGGCTGGGCGGGGCACCACTTGGGAGGCTGTTGGAAGGAGGGAGATGGAAGATGAGAGCTTAACACAGAGCAGAAGTCATAGGGATGGAGAGCCTGGGACAGATTCAGGGGAATTTTAGGGGTAGCTTTAGCTGCATTTGGTGTCTGTTAGTATGCAGAGGGTGGTGAGAGAGATGAATGGACATCCTCTGGGATTTGAGTTTGGGTGAGTGGGTGGATGGTGGTGGGAGCCCAGGAGAGGAGCAGGCACGGAGTAAGGTGAGGTCAGGTTGGGTTTGAGGGGCCTGGGGGACCCGCAGGTTCAGTTCAGGGGAGACACTGGGCTGTAGGCACAGCTCTGCATCTTGAAGTCGCAAGTGTAGATGAGAACAGCAGCAATTTCTCCCCATGGTTTTGGGGTTTTTTTGCGGTACGCGGGCCTCTCACTGTTGTGGCCTCTCCCGTTGTGGAGCACAGGCTCCGGACGCGCAGGCTCAGCGGCCATGGCTCAAGGGCCCAGCCGCTCCGCGGCACGTGGGATCTTCCCGGACCGGGGCACGAACCCGCGTCCCCCGCATCGGCAGGCGGACTCTCAACCACTGCGCCACCAGGGAAGCCCTGCTTCAGGTATTTTGGAGCTCTGTTGTTAGGTGCGTGGACATTTAGGATTGTTATATCTTCTTGATAAGTTACATAATGTGGGAGTGCTGGTGGGGCCCCTGCCACGGTTTCATCAGGATGACATGTCAGTGTCTGTAAAATATCAGAGACATGCGTGGCTGAGGTGGGTTGGCGTTTCTTCTGGGAGCAGTAATTGTCAGGGGCTGGGCCCCTTTCCACGGGGCGACCCCTGAAGTGCCTGGGTGCCCCCCTCGGCCTCTCTGGGAGATGCAGGCCTCGGGCCATGTTGCAACCATCGCCCTGGGACCCCGCGAGGCTCTGCTGTGCTCTCGACCGCGATGGGAGAACCAAGCTAGCTGACGGCTGGGGCCATGGCTTTGCAGGGTGGTCCTTGGGGAGCCCCGAGCCTGCTCGAAGCATGATGCAGCCTCCCTGAGCAGACAGCGACATAAATGGGGAGGATCAGGCTGGATTAAATGACTCATTAAATGTCCCCTCCACAAAAGAGGAGCGGAGGGTACAGAGCCAAGGACGCCCCTTCTGCTGCCAGGGCCCCCGCATACCCCATCTCCGTGCCTGTGTCATAACAACCTGGGTTTGTTGAATGGGGTGAACACCCAGAGGTGGGCCTGAGTCCGCCCACATGATGCTCCGTTTTCCTTTCCTACATGCTCAGGAGACCAAAGTTCTCGGTCATTGATGACCTCTCATGCTCCACGGAACCAGGGGCCGACAGTGTGTAAAATCTGGATAAACTCGAGGTGAATTTAAACCCTTAAGAGAAGGCCTGCTTCAGCTCCATCTGTAAGCAGCCGCTGCTGCCTCTCTGCTCACCCCCAGAGCCCAAACACTCCTGCCAGATTGAGGTTTACGGTTCTATTTTCCAGTAAATGTAACCGGGAGTTCTTGGAGGGCAGTGGATTTTATTTCAGGCTTGAAGCAGGAAAAGATCAGGTGGCTTTGAGACCTGCTCTTCTGGTCAGAGAGAGAGAATATTCCCTGACTGGAGGGGCCAAGTCAGAACGATGAGGGTCCAGCTGGAGGGGGCGTTGTGGGCAAGTGTTGGAATGTGGGCTCCGCAGGAGGGCGCTGTAGTGGTGGGAATAGGTTGAGCCCATAATGATGCTCGAAAGAAAAGAGTTCATCTAGAGGGTCCACGGGGAGTTCCCAGGGCGAGCGAAGTGAATCACAGGACGTGCTGTAGAAGGGGGTTAGTCAGTACAGTGTTTGGTTTCTTCTCTTAATTATATTCCTGTCTCTGAGGGACGGGGATGTGCTTGTTTTCATGTAAGCAGGAGAGAAGGGCTGTAGAACCGAGTGAGAGAGCCCAGCAGTCCTGGGCCAGGCAGGAACATCTGGCCACATGTCCTCACGAGGAGGAAATGGGAGGGGGTGTCTGACACCTGATGGCCACACACATTAGTGGTGTTCCTGAAATGCCGGTCAGCCCAGTGGACCAGGGAAGAGAGCCAGCCACCCGGAGCCAATCCCTTCCTGCAAAATCAGGGGTCTTCAGATTTTCTTGGCCTGACTCGGAGTGAACAATGCCTTTTACATCAGGGTCTGGTGCAGGTGCGCACACACACATGTAAAGGGATCGTAGGTACACAGGACCCACACTAGGTAATAGATCCTGAGAGCATGCATTTCTAATAGATCGCTAATAGATCCCGAGAGCATACATTTCTCTCTTTATCTCCCTGCCAGGAAGACAGACTTGTCCATGGAGCACCACTGGCCCTCCTGTGGGCGAGGCCACCGCACACAGTGGGCGCCCTCACTGCCTGAGCAGCCAGCGGGCGTCCAGCGGGGAAAGGACGAAGTTGCTGCTGTCCAGTCCCGGCCACCTCTGGCCCAGAACTGGTCTGCTGGCGGCTGGGAATCAGGCCTCGGGTGTTTATGGGTGTGGGGGGAGCCCAGGCCTGGGAATCGAGAGTGAAGCTTCTTTGAGGCCCACCTTGAAAGACAAAGCACCTTTCCCGTTTGAGAAGAAGTCCTTGAGGCAAACTTGGTCACCTCGGAGCGGGGACAGCTCCTCGGGGTGGATGCCAAGAGGACACAGAACGCCACTCTCACCTTAAAGAGAAGTTTGACTCTGGCACACCTTGTCCGATATAAAGTTGCCATCGTGTTTTAAAGTGAAGAGAGTGTCTCCTCCTTGTTAATTGAGCATCTACTGTATGCCTGCCTCTGTGCTGAGTCCCCTACTGCCCGTCTCGGGAGACCCGGCAGAGCCCTCTGCAGACGGGCCTTGTTCTCTGGCAGAGGGGCCAAGGGACAACCCCTAGTTAGTGGAGGGTCTGGATCTGCATCCAAATATCTAACCGTAGACACATTATTTTCTTATCATGGCTTCTGCGTGGAATCTTTATAGATTTCTTAAGCAGCATGGAGGGGGGAAAAGCACATTTCATTCTAAGGGAATAATAGCTTGATTATTTTGCACCATTTAATGTTTATAAATACTTTGCAATTGAAAACTGTAGTAAAGTACTTATAGTGAAATAATGGAATGACCCCATGCAGTTAAGCCTCAGTGGGCCTTTCCCTCTTCAGTCTTGGGAGATACAACTGCCGTTTCAGAATACACGAGCTCTCAGCACCAGAGTCTGCAGGCATGTCATCCTAATTCATTATGTTCCCGCCTCTGTACCTGGACCTGTCTGACATCGTCAATTATCCATTTTTGGATTCTGAATACGTAAGTGTAGAATCCTAGTGCAGCATCGAAATGGGTACTTAATAGGGAAAGTCATTATTTCCCCTTGTTATCGTTCTAGCTGTTAGCTCCTCTGTGGTTCAGGAAAATATGATTAAGTTTTGATTCCTGTTCTGGGGTAAGAAGGGAGTCGCTGATGACCCTACGCTCATTAGAGCCATTCTTCCCCGTCCCTCCACCACATTTTTACGGCAGGTGTGGAGGGGTAGTGGGCTTGGTGGGTTTTGCATTTCACCGTTTACCCTGTTCCCTTCTGTCCGTGCTAATAACCTGTGAAATGGACAGGGGAGGGAAGGAAAGAATTGCAGAGCAGGGCAAATTCAGCCTGTGCATACCCTGTCTGGAGAGCACTGCTTGATCATAGAGTCTGCATTTCACTGTTAGAAAGACACTCTACGAGCAAGGTCCCATCTTTTGAAAAGGTGAACCATCTCTCTCCAGGTTCCTCCAACCCATGGGCAGAAACACTTTGAAGGTCTTGCTTTAAGAATGAGTCTCCACAAAACATGCCCAAACCCGGCTGGTCCAGGCCCCATCACCATGCTCCTCTCTGCCAACTACCCCAGATGTGGCCTCGGGCCACGCCCCCTGCTGGGAGGATCCAACCCTCTCCCCGCCTGCAGGGTTTTCTTCATACGCAAACAGAACACAAAGAATCTTAAAATGTATAGGCTTCCTTGGGTTTGATGTGAAATTCTTACTTGGGTGGATAAATTGGATGTTGGAGGTGACCCTTGTGCCCCCTGTTTTTGGCCTAAGCCCCCTTTGGGGGTCATCCATAACGGGAGACCGACAGGGTTACATTCAGGGTGTGCTCAACACAGTCCCCTGTCTTTTGTGGTTATGATGTGGAATATTCTGTCTACTCCATGGACACTTCTCCTACTGACTCCTTCACTGTGGGCTAATTGGATTGGAGATGGGGTCTTTATTCTGTGAATGGGGTCTCAGTCTAGGTTTATGTATGATAATTAACATGCTTCCAGAGTTTTAGGAAGGTATCAATGCTGTCATTAAGATTCCACTAAATGTCTTATGGGAAATGGGGATTCCAGTGAAAATATAAGATGTGCTCAGAAACTCACGTGACCAACAGAGGGTAACCTGAAGGATGCGCTGCTGGCGTCCCAGTGGGAGCTCGAGAAACACAGCCCAGATTCAGTTTCTGACCGTGTCTGGTGTCCTGCATCATGGTGACATCCCGTGCCAAGCGATGGGCAGTGAGGCCCATGGCCTACAGTCCTCTTTGCTGGCTTCCAGCTGGACAGGGCTGTGCTGTGACCTCATGCTGGGTCAGCCAGTGGCCTTCCAGATCTCCAGGGAAAAGGAACTGACTGGACGTGACATGGTCCGGCCGGGGGCAGAAGTATCTGTGTCTTTATTGGCAGGTCAGCCAGCGAATGAGACTCACAGGAACCTCCATCCCCAGGGATGTGTTCCTCCCTTCCTGGCCCCGCCCACCTGCTGCCCAGGCCCCTCTCCTGCTGCTGCTCCCGCCTGGTCCTCCTGGGTCCTCTTCATGACCCTCCTGGGTTGTCTGGCCTCAGTCCCTGACATTTCCTCACTGGGGCTAGTTTACGTTTTTTTCATTATGGGGCCAGGACTTTCCCTGTGAGTCAGCTCAGGCTGCTGTGATAAATCCCCACAGACCGGGTGGCTTATATACACAGACTCTTATGTCTCATGGTTCCAGAGGCCAGAAGTCCACGATCAGGGTCCCAGTGTGCTCGGGTTCTGGGGAGGCCCCTTCTGGGTTGCAGATGCTGTCTTCCCACTGGGTCCTCACATGGAGGAAGGGGCGAGGGAGCTCTGTGGGGTCTCTTCTCATAAGGGCACTAATCCCATTCACAGGGGCTCCACCCGGTCACCTCCCAAAGGCCCCACCCGCCAACAGCATCCCCCTGGGGCTTAGATTGAAACACGTGAGTCTGGGGGCACAGACGCCCCCTAAGCGCACAGTGTCCCTCTGATGCTGCCCCTTGTCTTCCCTCAGCTTCTCTCTTTTTCTCATCTCTGCCCTTCTCTCAAAGACAAAGGTGGCGAGCAGCCCAAGCAGCGTCCCCCTTCCCGTCCTCCTCCCGGGTGTGGGGCTGCATGTCAGCTCCTGGGAGGGAGGGGCTTTGCCTTTTCTGCAGGATCCCCGACCCAGCCATTCTCCTCTGTGATGGGGTCAAAGGGAAGGCCCACCCCAGGGCCGGGCAGATTCAAGCCAGGGGCAGCTCTGCTCAGTCTCTGCATCCCGAGAACAAAATCCAGAACAAGTGTGCTCCCCGCACACAGAAGACCCAGGTTAGCGATGGGACCGTGGCAGGGGCCCCACCAGCACTCCCACTCGTGGAGACCTGCCGGGCTCGGCCCAAGGTACAGCTCGCTCACAGCGAGGGTTGTTACAGGGCACAGGAGGGCACACGCAGGGATCGTGGGTGGGGAGGGGGGACCAGGGCTGGGGTCTGGAGGAATCCACACCCAGGATTCCCTGTTCTTCCCGCAGGGCGTCACACAGCACACCTCGCCCCCTCCCCGGGCCCTGCCCACCCAGCAACGAAAATGCAGCAACGCATGTGCGGCGTTTCTGCCCAAGGCTTTTACTGGTCTGGGGCTGGTCATGCGGGCGCCTCTGTCTGGCGTGCACTGAAGTTCCAGACTCCAGGAGGAAAGCTGGGGCTCAGTGTACACCGCAGTGTTTGTACAAAGAATTTAGGTTCTGTGAGCCACCCTTGTCGGTTAGGGTGACGGAGCCCTCCCCAGATCCGAGTGGCCAGATGCCAGCCAAGGGCCAGCCCTGCACGCTGGCCTTCCTAAGGAATGTGGCGGGGCCCTGGGTTAGGTAGCTAGTCAGCCCTGTTCTGCCCTGGGACATTCACTGTTTCCCAGAGACCTTATCTCCTTGGAAAGCAGCTTCGTCTTTAAAGAAGTATGGCCAGCGTCTTTGTGTTCCTAGAAATGGATGATTGGATCTAAACTGCCCCCCAAATCATCTTGATTTCTAATCTGATAAGCAGGTACCTGGCTCTGTAACAAGCTGGAAGCACCGAATATCTGAATGGGGCAAAGGCCTGTGTAGACCCTGAAGTTGTAGTCAAACACACTGATAAAACCATAGAGCATTAAGGTCAAATTTAATCCCTTCCCCTTAGAATCAATACCATTATGATGAGATGATGGCTATTGATTATCCCTTTTAGCAACTGTGAGTTTTCAGAGTTGAAACCATTCACGTGTTGGATGTAGTCATAGCTCTAACCTGGGGCTGGGACGGCATTGAACCCTTTCTTCCCTCATAAGTGAAACCGACCGCAGTCAGCAATGTTTAATCGAGAGAAAAACAATAAAACTGAATAACACAGTTGATTTGGCATGGAGTTAGGGCTGCTGCCCTAACTGCTGCTGTGGAGTTAGTGGCTATTGAATGTTATGAGGAAAATGCACATTAAACATACATATTTATTTTCCTCGTTACAGGCCCTGTTGCCTCACTTCTTTTTCCTGAATCTATCCTCTGAGAGAATCGACCTCAAAGCCAATGGTGCCGATTATGTCACTGCCATGTGGTCTAATGTCCAAGCTCACAGCCAGGGCCCTGGCGGTGCCACAGCTCCTGCTTTCCCTGGGAGAACCAAGAGGCTGTTTCTGGCAGCATGGCATTAAACTTGAGCTACTTTGGGGGAAACGTCTTGTAAGACTCACCTGCTGCTCCCACTAATGGTACCAAACCATGGGAGACAGTGTGGTCTGAAACTCAGGTGGAGAGTTGGGTGGCGTCCCTGTGGAAGACGGTTGGAAAAGGGTCTTCCCTGGGCTGGGAAGGATGCGTAGAATCCGGGTTTGTATCCCAGCTTCGGGAAGGCACCCTCAGCTGGTTGAGTGGCATCTCACCTCAGGGTGACCTTGTTCGAGCTGCTGTCCCTCAGTGGCCCGAAAATGCTGCTTCTCCTCTTGATGCCTTCTAGCAGTTCCTGATATTAACTAGAGTAAGAACAGCATTTAAAATTCTAGCTGCTTGAGAATAATTGAGTGGCGGCGGGGAGGGTGAGTTTTATCAGAAAACCCATTAAGAACTTAAAAGATTAATTTTCGATTAATTTTCATTCTAACTGCTAGTTGGTAAATATTTTAGATCAACCCGAACGATAATAGGAGTAATGGGAACTATTCAACTTATTCTGGTTTAATTTTAAAACTTGAATTTTGGCAATACTGTGCATTTTTACTAGTGTTAGAAGAGGATTGAAGCGAATTATTTTTGGTGGTTGATTTGTTGAAACGGTTCTTACTGGCTCACTGGAAGCGAACCTCCCCTCCTGGGAGCAGGTGTAGGAAAGGGAGAACAGTGAGTCTTATGGGAGGGGAGCAAAGCTGCCTGGGAATTCTGATTTAGTTTGGGTGAGACCTCTTATGGTTCGTGGTGTCATGACGAGGGAGCCGGTGTTCTCTCTGTCTGTTTGTTCGTTCATTCGTTCATTCATTCACTCAACGAGTACTTACCAAGGCTGATGCATTCTTTTGGGGGCTATTAATTTTTTTTAACTTTTATTTTTAATAAGGAACGTGTGTATCTAAGGTTTGCAACATGATGATTCGGTAAACATGTATCGATACATAGTGAAAAGATTACCATAGTCAAGCTGATTAACACATCGTCTCCTCAGATAGTTACCTTTTTGTGTGTGTGTGATGAGAACACCTGAAACCTACTGTCTCGGCAGATTTCCAGTATTTAGCATCGTATTATCAATTACAGTCACCATGCAATACACTAATAGCTAGATTTATTCATCCCATAGAACTGCAGCTTTGTGCCCTTCCTTTGATCAGCATCTCCCCATTTTCCTCACCTCCCCACCCCTGGTAACTACTGTTCTACTCCGCTTCTATGAATTTGACGTTTTAAGATTCCACACGTAAGTGAGATCATGCAGTTTTTTCTTTCTGCGTCTGGCTCATCTCAGCACGATGTCTTCCAGGTCCATCCATGATGTCGCAAATGGCAGGACCTCCTGCTTCAGGGCCGAATAATGTTCCTTGTACACATCCACCACGTCTTCGTCCATTCACGTGCTGATGGACCCCTAGGCTGTTGTACATACCTCGGCTATCGTGAATCATGCTGCAGTGAACACAGGAGTGTGGGTATCTCTTTGCGGTACTGACTTCATTTCCCTTTGGGTAAATACCCAGAAGAGGGATTTCCCATCATACGGCAGTTCTATTTTTAGTCTCCTGAGGAATCTCCATACTGTTCTCCATATGATGCTGGCCAGGGTTGAACGTGGAACAGTCTCTGTCCTTGTAGTCTTACGCTGACGGAAGCCACCTTCAAGCTCTGAATCTTGGCCATTGGGAGAACGTGTTGCTGACTGGTGCAAACAAGAATCTCTGCCGTCTGGTCCCCAGAGTGAGCCAAGGTGGGGATGCTCTGGGGAGGGGGCATGGAAAGCTTCCCACAGCTCACAGCTCTCGCGGCTTGTTTTGCTGTTCATTAGGGCGCTTTCATCCCAATACTACCTCCAGGTGTCATTCAGGAGACCTTACCTAAGTGGAAACACTGGGCCGGGGAAAAAGCGGGTGGAGTCAGAGGTGACCCCAGTGTTCGTCTCTTCCTGATGCGGAATTTAGGGCAGAGCTTTGTGTGGCCTGATGTCCTGTAACTCTGTGCCAGCTTACCCTGCCCGATGCACTTCCTCTGAGTATGAGCATAGCCATACTTACAGTCAGTTGTAATTTTAACCGTAATCACGGGAATAAGCTATGTGGACTTAACCTGATGTGGTGAGTAGAGCTAGGGTTCGGCCTGGGCAGGGCCTGGACTTCAGTCCTGGCTCTGGCACTTAGCGGCTGCATGACCCAAGCAAGTCGGAGAGCTGCTCTGAGTCTCAGGATTTTCATCTCTAGAGTGGCAGTGAACCGACTGCCGCCTCCAGGAAGGCCTCCGAATGAGAAGGCTCAGTCCGCGCTCCGTACCCCTTTGGGGTGGCCACAGAGGGAGTTGTGGCTCCGAGGGGAGGATTCCCTCTGGGTGGCAGCTGTGAGGCCCTACGCATCACACAAGTGACCGTTCATCTCAGAGGACGGCCAGGTCCTCCGCGCCCCATCTGGTTTCCGAGCACCTTTGCCTGAAATCCCGTCGGGCAGTGTAGGGAGGAGGTGTGGCCCTTGTGTCTCACTGGTGTTCAGAGAGACTCCCAGAACCATGCCGTCCTCTGTGGGCCTGCACTCGCGGGGCTAGAAACCAGGCAAGCATGTGACCTCTGACTCGAGGTCTGGCCTAACCCCGCCAGGTGTAGAGAAACACCTTCTGGGTCTCTGAGTCAGACTGCGTTCTGTTCCCGCCTTTGTCCCGAATGCAGTGTCACCACAGGGCTTTGTGTGCTTTGTCCCACCGTGTCCTCGTGGGGTGTGACCCCCACAGCGAGGAAGCCCCGGACACGCCACTGGTGAGATTATTCGAGAGCAACTAAAGTGCTTCTAGACGCTGGTCTTCTAGAAGTAGTGATGGAAATGGAAAAAAGAAAATATTTGGGAAGAAAAGAGGAATGGATTCTAAACCCTGGTCAAGGCCTCCTGCTAGCCCAGGCCCCAGCAGGCGTAAGGATGACAGATTTGTGTCCCGGGAACAGGGGATTTACCAGCAGGATCTGCCACGTCCAGCCCGTGGGGACCGGGCTGGCAGCCACGGCATCTCCTGTGCCATCTTCCTGGAGACTCGTCTCTGCTGTTCTTTGCAGCCCGGCCAGATGTTTCTGCTTTCAGACTCAGCCTGTTTCTCCCTTTAAGGGTTTGCTGGAGAGCACGTGGCTGTTCGCAGTGCTGCCCTGAACACATGAGGACTCTCTGCATTCTGAGCGCTGCCGAGTCAGTGGGGCAGCCCTGCCCTCAGGGCTGAGGGCCATGCAGAGCTCGGGGAGCTCTGCCCCGCTGGCACGAGGAAGAGCCCTTCGAAACGACTCCCAGCGGCTTGGGGAAAACGATCGCCACTTCCCATTTCCTGCCGGCCTGGGACCAGGGGACTGCAGGGCGCCCCTGTGCAGGCCACGTGTGCAGGCCCCCCTGTTCAGGCCCCCGTCACCGTCTGCTGCTTTTACTGTTCGTGTGGGCTTTGAACAGGCTCGTTTCTCCTGGGCACCCGTCTCTGGGGAATCATCCACAGTAGCTGTAGGAGGTTTCCCTGAGAACCGGCAAACTGGGGATCTAGCCGTGCACAGAGCTGGCCTGCACGCGACCCAGGCCCAGTGCACGGGTGGTCCCGGCAGGCTTAGGTCCCTGTCAGCTCGCTTCCGCGGGTAGTTTGTGCCTGGACACCTGGCCGCCTCTGATGTACTGTCTGATCTGTGAAAGCAGAATAGCCAGCGTAGCGTGACTTGGGCTGACGCCCGTCATCTACTCCTTCCTAAAGGAAACATGAGCTCCCTTAGGTGCCCGAGAGGCGCGTGGGACCAGCGCTGGCCGTCACCGCCCGGAGAACTTGGCACGAACGGCATCTCTTGGTCAGAAGTGACTCAGCTGCAAGAAACAGAAACCCACTGAGGCAGCTCATGAAGTGGAGGTTTATTCTCAGGACACGGATGCCGTCCAAATCCTAGGAAAAGCTAAACCGTCAGGGCTCAGGAGGACGGGGCTGGCTCTGCCCTGAAGGAAAACCCCAGCAGACTGATGAGCAGGTTTCCTGGGGCTCAGGACCGCGTGGACATGGCTCCAGGCTAGAGGGGTTCCAGCTCGTCTCTGCCTTCCTGCAAATCTCTCAGGCTCTCTTGCCCCACGGGCCCCAGTTCATAGTGGGCTGGGCAGCACATCTGTGCTAAGCTGGCAGATCACCTGGCACTTACTTGATGTCTCAAGATGATAAGAATGCCCACAGGCGCGTGTTGTAAAGTGAACTTGCCACTTCGGCCCGTGCCCTAAACCCGCATGGCTCAGGCTGTCAGGATCCTCAGGTCTCTGACCGTTCGTCCCTGAGCTGCAGGTGGGCAGGGGCCCCATCACACACACAGCCTCGGACGCAGTTAGGCACCTGCAGGTACAGACGCTGGTGAAGGAAGGGACGAAGGGGCGTCCCCGGGACTCCGGACCCGCTGTCATTTTGAAAAGGCCCTGGGTGTTGAGAAGACCAGCTGGGAGCGGAGTGATGGGGGATTGGGTGGAAGCTACCGGAAGGGGGAATCTTCTTCCTGTCTTCGGAGATTTTTAATGTGGACCTACCTGCTCTAAGCGTCTGTCTTTGTCAGACTCTCCTCTGCTCAGTCTGATTTCACAGTGGGTGTAAGATTATTTTATCGTTAGCCCCTCACCGTAGGTGATGCCCTTTGATCCATTTGGCTGAGAACGGTCCATGCTGAGTCAGGCCCTGTGGGGCTCTCGCTGCCTGTGTGCCCCGAGTCCTGCTCTCGGCCGCCCTTGAGCACAAAATGCTCACTCTCAGAGCCCAGGTTGTACAAGCAGGAAT
>NW_006778824.1:2378028-2387618 GCF_000442215.2 Lipotes vexillifer | reverse complement strand
CAAGCAGGAATGTTTATACTACGGCAGTTGCTTCTGTAAAAGTAAAAACTGCGGGAATGGCATCAGTTTTTCTCAGTAAGGAGCGGATTAGGTCCTGTTCTCTGGCTTCTGCAGTTTTGCTCATGGAAACATCAAAACACAAAAGTCCTCCCCATTCCGAATAGTTGAGCAAAACAGGATATTACTGGCAGGGTCAGTGTCACCAAACTGCGAGTGTGGTAATGAGAGGGAAACAGCCCAGTGTACCCCGAGTGTCCTCGCTGGGGTTTTGGCGCTGCAGGTGCCTGTTGCAGCGTGGCTGTGACCTAGGCCCCCAGGAGCAACTGGGCCGTGACACCCCTGCTGTGGCTGCTGAGGGACCGGCCTGTGTGGGTGCGTCCGGGGGGAGGCCTGGGGCTCCTGTCCTGGCGGGTCCTGCAGACCCGCCTGCCCCTTCACTGGGGCCGGGAGGAGTGTGCTGGGGAAAAGGATGGGGCCCTGCAAGCTCAGGGGGAAGAGGACCCCCGGGTCCTGATCTCCAGGTGAGGGAGAGGAGTAAAGAGGCCTGGGGGAGCCATGCCGGGTGGGGACCACAGCCCGACGGGGGCTAAAGAGGGACACGCTGTGTCTTTTGGAGACCTTTCTCCGGGATGTAGGGGTGTGTTAGAGTCCTGGGGCCGCCGTAACAAAGAACTGCAAACTGGCTGACTCAGAGCGGCAGATACTCCTCTGCCACAGCCCTAGAGGCCAGGAGCCCGACATCAAGGTGTTGGCAGGGCCGTGCTCCCTCCAAAGGCTCTAGGGGACCATCTGTTCCTCGCCTGTCTCCTGGCGTTCCGGGCTCTGTAGCTGCCATCAGACAGTCGTCCGTCTTCATGGCCTGCTCCTGTGTCTTCCCGAGTCTCCCTGTGTGTGTGTCTGACTCCGTGAGCCGAGCTCCACGTTTTTATAGGGGCGCTGGTCCCTGGATTAGGCCCCACCCTAACGGCCTCGTCTGAAATGGTAAAGACTCTCCTTCCTAATAAGGTCACATTCCAAGGTACTGGGGCGTTAGAATTTCAACATGTTTTTGGGGCGACATGATTCAACCCCCAGGGGTCAGAGCGAGTCTGGACACTGGCGCCTAGAAAGCCAGGCCTGCCACCTGCACGGCCGCCAGCTGCAGGCCGAGGAGACTGTAGACGTCAGGTGCACGAAACCGCCTGCGCGTGAGTGCAGAGTCAGACCTCCCGGGCCATCCCCCTCCAGCCGCAGCTCGAGGCGGGCTGAGTGAGAGAAGCCGGTCAGTGTGAGCCTCCCTCCCTCCCCCCATCGCATGTGAAGGGGCGCACGGAGGGGAGGCCCCGAGGGGCACAGCAGCCTGGCCTGGGGTGGAGGGCAGCCCAGCCAGTGGTGAGACTGCAGCTTGGGCTGGTCCAGGCGTTGACTGCACGCTCATGCCGGGAGTGGGTGGGATCTGCTGGAAGGGCCGGCGGCATGAGCAGCGGGCGGGCTTGGCCTATCAGTTCATGGCTGTGCCCAGGGCCCAGGACCCAGGAGGCTCTGCAAAGACTGTGCACGAGTGAGTCCAGGACTCAGGACGGGACGGTCCGGGCAGGCCGGGCGTGCTGGCCGCTCGTGAGCGCCCAGGACCGGGAGGGCAGCAAGCGCAGGGCCCCAGGTCCCACCGCGGGGCCAGGCCGGCAACAGGGTGGGGCGAGGGCTTTAAGCCAGCTAAAGATGGGAGAGCTGAAACACCTGGATTCAACGTGACCAGAAAGTTCTAGAACTTGTCCCAGAAGTGAGGGGCTGGGACAGGGAGCGGACGGCACAGTGGTGCTGCGAGAGGAGGGACCTGTTCCCGTCGGCTCCCCGCAGGCGGGCTCTCCCGCCGCTCGGGCGCCGCTCCCACCAAGCCCACCGCTCACGGGTGTCCTGGGCCGTCTCACCAAGCCCCACGTCCTGGCTGCCTTCAGACCACAGGGCTCTTTATCCTCACAGCTCTGGAGGCAGAGCTCTGAGACCCCGGCGTCGGCAGGCCGTGCTTCCCCTGGAGGCCCCAGGGCATCCCTGCTGCCTGGTCCAGCCTGTCTGGTGCCGCCGCTGTGCTGTGCCTGGTGGTCCTGGGCCCGCAGCCACGTCGCTCCTTTCTGGGTCCCTGTGGCCACGTGACCTCCTTCTATCCGTGCGTTGCGTCTTCAGGTGACCTTCTATTCTTCATTCTTTTTCATATTCTTTTCCATTGTGGTTTATCACAGGATACTGAATGTAGTTCCCTCTGCCATACAGCAGGACCTCGGTCCTTGGAGCAGGCGCACCCTAGTTCAGCCTGTTTCCACGTAAGACCACGTTCTGAGGTTCTGGGTGGACGTGAACTTCTGGGGGGACACGGTTCACCCCAGTGCAGGGAAAGTAGTCCGGGACTTGCCGATGGGACTCTGACCTCCTCACCCAGCATCCTCGGCCAGATGTGCGTCCCCTTTGGGCACAGCTCTCAGTGGCCCCCGCTTCTCCTGACCCTCAGCCACACAAGCCGGCCCTCGGGGGGCCGCCCTGCTCTCCAGACCCCTCACCTCCTTGGGGGTGAAAGCACCGCCGCGCGGGCGCGGGCTGAGCCGTGGTCAGTGCAGAGTGCCCCTTCCTCCCTCGGCTGCAGAAGAGCCCCCTGAGAGAGGACCCCAGCTCAAAGCCCTGTTGCTGGAGGGGCCCCCGCCCTCGGCTCTAGGGTGTCGGGTTTCCAGGGTGCCATGGTGCCTCCCTGACCCCAGGTCCTCCCAGAACTGTGTTCAGGGCTTGTACTCAGATAAAGATGAAGACTGTCCAGGATGCGGCCGCGCACCCGGGACCCCCCGCGCCCCCAGCACCAAAGCGCCGGCCCGTCCTTGTTGCCCCTCACTTCTGTCTTTCCCGAGAGCTGCAGGCGCCTGTGCTCACGTGGGTACTTCTCATCCTGAAGACTTTTCCTCCACTAAAAAAAGCAAACCCTTAGCAAGCACTGACTGTGATAATTTTGTGTTTTGAATTGGACTAGAAAAGAATTTCAGCCACGTTGTCATATTTACGGGCGTGAAGTTTTCATAATATATCACCTTGTACTTTTTATCGACTTTCACCAAAGCGTCACTGTGTGCCCATCGCTTCCCTCGTATCCGGGCCGTAGAGAGGGCACCTCTATCCTTCGGTAGCCTGGAGGAGGAGGTGGTGGTGGTGGCGGGATCCCCACGCCGGCCCTGCTCCGTGAGCCTGGGCGCTGTCAGGGTTACAAAGTCCATCCCCCAGGGCTCACTGTCCGAGGGCAGGGCAGGGGGGTGCAGACTGATGGGAGAGGCAGTGGGCTTCAGGGGGACTTGGGGAGGCAGGGGAGGGGCTTGGCTTGGAGACGATGGAACCACACTGGGCAATAGGGGCTTTATAGATTTTGTCCAGTGGAAGGACTTTTAAGGGTTTGTTTTTTTTTTTCTTTTTTTTGACTTCTCTGGTTTGGAACATGCTCTTTTAAAAGTTATGCGTTAAAGGAGGATCTGCATAAGAAAGTAAAAGCACAAAGGCACCCCCTCCCCCCAGTTCCCATTCCCGGGAGGGACTGGTGGGCATTTGGTGAAGGGCATCGCTGCCCACGCACACACAGGAGGAGGGATTCAGGGAGCTCGCGGTCAGCGGTGAAGCGAGATTCTGCCGTACACGCTTCTCTTAGAATATGTACCAAGTTTAATTTTGCCTGAAGGTAACAGAGACAGAAGTGAAGTAGGAGGGACCGCTGAGCTTCCGATGAACGTTTCTAATTTAAAGAGATATTAGTGACATAGAGATGTCTCCAAGGTGATGAAAAATAATTCTGAGATTCCTAAGGTTGGAGCCTAAGGCCGATGAAAGCCCAGGCTTTCGCCTTTCTGTGTACAGACCGCGCGTGTTAAGGTAGATGAGGACCACGCCTTGCCGTACCACCTTCCTCCTTCCGCTGCCTTCAGTCTTCTGTCAGCTCTGGTTTTAACGTCATCAAAGCTGCTGTCACGTCCGTTCACTCTGGAATGAACTCCCACATTTGTGTGGTCCTGGACCTAAGGGACCTGCCACTGAGCCCAGTCCTGTCCATGAGGGCTGCTCCATCCCTAGGTTGTTTCAGTTCATTTCCTAGTTGGCTGGACATGAAGCCAATCTTTTTTTTTGCGGTACGCGGGCCTCTCACTGTTGTGGCCTCTCCTGTTGCGGAGCACAGGCCCTGGGCGCGCAGGCTCAGTGGCCATGGCTCATGGGCCCAGCCGCTCCGCGGCATGTGGGATCTTCCCGGACCGGGGCACGAACCCGCGTCCCCTGCATCGGCAGGCGGACTCTCAACCACTGCGCCACCAGGGAAGCCCCGCCAATCATTTTTTTCCTAGAAGAACCCAGCTGTCTATTCCCCGAGGTCTTGGGAGCTCTGAGTGTCTGTCTCTTTCTGTGTATGCTCTGCGTCTAGGGTGGGCTGCCTTTCTTCTCACCATCTCTGGCCTCCAGGGTGGGAGCAGTGAAGACCTGTCCCCCACCTTTCCTGCCGGCTGGACTTCGTGACTGAGTAGGTTGCCAAAAGGGCTTCTGGGGTGGGTGCACATTCCCTGAGTCCTTTCATGGTTAGGTGTCGGCCTCTGGGCTCTGCAGCTGGACAGCTCTGTGGCAGCCCCGCCTTCTCTCCCCTGAACTCTGTGCCTGGCGATACCTTGTCTCCTGCGGCGCTGATTCTGGCCAAGGGGGACTCCAGGCCAGTCTGGTGGTTCTCAGTGTGCTGGTGAATTATCTACCTAGATGGCCAAGTATCATTTCTTTAAGGCTGAAAACCAGCACCTTAACCAGGATATGTTTTGGTGTAGATTGTCCTGCATTGTTTCGTCCTGAAACATGATATGAGATTCTGAGCTGTAGATTCACAGGCTGTCTCTCCTACTCGGTCTGTTCCCTTTTATCTTTGCCCTTTCATCGTCTTCACCCCCTTCCCGGCTTCCTCTGCCTCCCTTGGTGATCATGGTCTTTTCTCTGTGTCAGTGATTCCGTGTTAGTTGTTGCCTCTTTCTTTTTTTTTTTTTTTTTCCTTGCGTTATCCGGGCCTCTCACTGTTGTGGCCTCTCCCATTTGCGGAGCACAGGCTCCGGACGCGCAGGCTCAGCGGCCATGGCTCACGGGCCCAGCCGCTCCGCGGCATGTGGGATCCTCCCGAAACGGGGCACGAACCCGCGTCTCCTGCATCGGCAGGCGGACTCTCAAGCACTGCGCCACCAGGGAAGCCCTTGCCTCTTTCTTGATGTTTTGACTTTACATCGCCTTTCTGTAATGATGGTGTTTTTGCACTTTGTTTCCTGGAGCCTGCCATTTCCATTCTCATCTTATTTTCTTGCTTTATAATCTTGCCTTTGAGTCACTATTTTCACTGAATTTCTGTTCTTGTTATGTCCTTCCCAAGCAGGACACAGATGGGACATTTTCTTCTGTACCTTGGGCAGTGTGTGCTTCCGTCCAGGCCGTTTGTCTGTCCTTCACGAGCCGTGTCCCCTCCCTCCCTCCTTCCCTGTCCTGCTTCCCCTGCTGTCTCTCTCCCTCTCTCCCTTGTTCTTTGCTTCCAGATTCTTTCCTTTGGCTGGCATTGGTCTTCTAGGCTGCACCTTTGAACTACGATGCTAAAGCCAGCCACATCCCAGACCAAGTATATCAGAACCTCTGTTGTGAGTCCCAGGCGTCTGACTTTCTAAATCTCTCCAGCTATTTTCAGTGTGCAGCTAAGGTTGAGAACTGCTGCTCTAATGTCTTAAATTATCTAGGAAAATGAGAAAATAACCCACTGTGTAAGTTTAACCCTGCTGTAGGAGAGGGTTATCCATATATGAAATGTTCTGAGTTGGGCACTGCCTATAAGGGGCTTGTAAATGTCCTTCAGTGCAGAGGTGGTGACGTGGCCTGGGTGGGGGGTGTCTTCTCCCTCCCAGTGTCCCTGGTTAGGTGGCCCTTTTGGACCTTCCTGAGGGCTTCCTCCTGCTGCCTGGAGGCCTTGCATGGGCTGCAGAAGGTACTTGCTTTGCAAAACACCTCACTTTGCTTCCAAACAGTTATTCATCTGCAGAAGAGAAGTCTTTTCCCAAGTCAGCCCAGGTTGCATTTTCAAGCTTCTACCAAAGCCAGTGCTGGAGCCATTACTTTAAAACCAAGCTATGAATTGTTCATCCCTCGCTAATTCCCAGATGGAAATCGTGATTTTTGTTTACTTTCCTAAAAAATTCACATTTCGCCTGTGGCTTGGCTGAAGGAATTTTAAACATTCTTTGACAGCTGTAAAGATGAGCTGGGAATGAAAGGACCACTCAGATTTAACTAGCACTGTCATTTAGTAATGTGTGCCGTTAAGTAGAGGGGCACAGTCTTGAATGAGGGATGATGTCCAGCCACCAGGAGAATGTTAATTTCATTGGACACATCGCTCTAAATGAATTTGTGGTTAAGGAACAATTTCTGAGCCACGTAAAGCCCCATTACCATGAGAATAGCATTATGATTCAGTGCACCCAGGATTTATTGAATATTTAATTTGACCAAAGAATTGTGCGCAGTACCAGCGGCTCACCCTGGAAAACCAGCTACTGCTGGGTCAGGTCAGATGGCTGGAGAGTCGAGCTGGGCGGCCCACGTGGCAAAGCATTTTCTAGGGTAAATAAATCCAGGACAATGAAAGCTGTCTCTTCTCGTAACTGGAGAACGCTCATGCTGTAGCTGGAAATGCCACATTATGATTTGTTTGGTTTAACCCAAGTGCTTTGAACTTCCTGCCCCTCTTCTCACCCCACGTCCCAGCCACCCTCTTGTAATTTTCCAAATTACACAGAAGAACTAAGCGTCACGAAAGGTGTGTGCTTGGAGGAGAAAGAGCAGGAGGGGCAAGGAGTCCAGCGCAGCCTGCGGAGAGGAGACTTCGAGAACGCTGCCCTGTCTGCCCCGTTACGTGGCTGGGGATGGAGCCTGGGACACGGGGTGTGGACAGAGGGCTCTGACCCCCACCCGCCGTTCATGGTGGGCAGTGTGCTCTCTGGAGCTCAGGTTCTGTTCTGTAAATGGGGGGGCCACTCCCTGCTCCACCACCAGCTTCCCAGGTGCCGGGGGGCGTGTGTCTGGCCCCTGCATGGAGAGGATGTTGTGCTTTGTGCGGTGCCTCTTGAGGGTCTCCGCAGACCCCCTGCTTCCCACGTATGCAAACCGTCCTCC
Source organism: Lipotes vexillifer (assembly GCF_000442215.2). Classification (NCBI taxonomy): domain Eukaryota; kingdom Metazoa; phylum Chordata; class Mammalia; order Artiodactyla; family Lipotidae; genus Lipotes; species Lipotes vexillifer. Next base: position 2,380,442 of record NW_006778824.1, on the reverse strand, counting down.
TTCTCGTCCGTGCTCTGCCAGCAGCGCGTGGCAGGTGCCAGCTCGTTCGAAGGGAGCAGCTCAGACGGGCTCCAAATGAGGAAGTGCCTCATCACACCTGTCAGAATGGACGTAAGTGGGGAGAGTGGACTTCAGGTGACACTTAAGAGCGTTTGAACGCAGGGCCTTTCGTCACTCCTCGTCTTGAAGCCCAGCAGCCCTTTCTCTTTCCAGTGCTGCTCCCCTGCATTCTGGGGGGACAAAAAAGGTGGCGAGTGAGGTGGTGCTCTGCACATACAACGCACAGAAGTGGCGAAGGTCGATTGACTGCAGGCTGGGGGATGGCACGTGCCCCACGCAACCAGGCTGCTTTGAACTCTAGAAACAAAATGCTGTCCTTTAGGTTAAAAGCGGAGTGAAGAAAAGAGTTTGAAAAATGAGACTTTCAGACTTAATGGAACTTTTCAGACATCTGCTTGCTAAACTCACAAATCGATGCCTTAAGAATGTTTCTCTGTTTTTCAGTGTGATGTTTTGGAATTCAAATACCAATGACTCTGTTTCTTAAGCTTCCGATGAAGCCAAGCGTTTTGTGGGGTGCCTGAGGGAGACGAGAGCTGCGTCCCCCAGTTACCGGGGTCAGAGGCAGAGCCTGGGGCCAGCTGTTTGCCCTCTGTGGTTGGGTGGTTGAAGTTCATCTAAAACAGTTATTACTTAATAATTACTGTTAATTAAGTGCTGTGAGGTTCCAGACGCGGTCTGGGCCTCTGCATTCCACACCCCCCGCATAGGAGGGGCAGGGAGACGGAGGCGGAGGCAGGCTTGGGGCGGGTGAGGTTCTGAGTGATGGGTCCACGCGCATTGTTAGGCCATTTTCTCTACTTTCATGCGTGTTGGAGCATTTCTGTGAGAAGCAGAGTTGAGGTATATTACCATGTAGATGGAGAAATGGAAACTGGCTTAGAGATAACAAAGAAGCAGCATTGTCTAGTCTGAATCAAACCTTGGGGCACTTATCTTTCTACGGAGTAGAGGGCTGGGGCCTGGCCTTAGGGTTCTGCTGGAGAACTTCAGGGTTCTTTCCTCGGGGTCTGTTGTCTGGTTGTAGGTTCCAGCATCAAGTCCACTCCAGAGCAATCTTAGCAATCGTGCCACGAGAAGGCGGTTTTACCAGAGGATTTCGTGTGTGTGTGTGTGTGTGTGTGTGTGTGTGTGTGTGTGTGTGTGTGTGTGTGTGTGTGTGTGTGTGTGTGTGTGTGTGTGTGTGTGTGTGTGTGTGTGTGTGTGTGTGTGTTGCATGTCGTGCACATGTGTATGGGCACACAAGTGTGTTTGTATTTGCATATGCACACACATGTGTCTATGTAGGCACATGTTTGTGCATACCCTCATACGTGCACATATGTGTATGTGTGCAGGCAAGGCACGGGCACCCACAGGTAGGCAGCAGAGTGCACATATGTGTGTGCATGCTGTGTGGGCACATGTGTGTTCTTGTATGCATGTGTACACGTGTGCACATGTCTGCATATGACTGTGTACATGCATGTATATGTATTTGTGTGTACACACACGTATATTTGTGTGTGCAAGTGCCTGTTGTGTGCATGTGCATTTGCATGTGCACATGTGTGCATGTATGCCTATGTCTGTAGGTGTCTGCGTGCATGTGTCTGTATAAATGTGCATCTGTGCACACATGTGCGTGTGTATGTACATGTGGATTTGTGTGTATGTATATGTGTGCATGTGTGTGTGCACATGTTGTAGGAACACAGTTTCTCTTCAGTGCTCAACAAGGAGCTAGCCAGGCCTGCTATGTGATGGGCTCCGTAGTGCAAACTAGTTATGAAACTGAAGAAGATACTTTTCTGACACATAGTGACTGAACATTCAAGCATGTAGAGAGTGGTTTGCAGTCATCACTCATCTCTTTACAGTTTTTTCCTTTTGTTATGTTAAACACAAAGTAGAACTGAGCCCAACCCCTGCCTCTGCCATAGCCATAGCCCGGGTGGATGGTTTGTGGCAGCTGATGTTTCTTGAGCACCTACTATGTGCCAGGGCCTGGACAGGGCTTAGGCTCCAGTAGTGAGCCAGCTGCACTGTATCTACTTCGAGCAGCAGGGTGTTTCCAAAGGGCAGATAAAGCATCGCGGAGACCAAGTGGTTGTACTTCTTGGGGGACAGGCCACCTGCCTGGAAGGCCTTCCCTCCCTCGCAGCACCGTGCGGGGTTTTGTGGGAAACACATAGCTTCTCCCATCAGGACCAGTGAGAAGGCCAAGTTTGCCAGGGCAATAAGTCATATGACATGGGTAAAAGTGCAAGCAGCCGGGGCAGGGGTGCAGTGCCCAGCAGTGGCTGAGCTGGCCGGCCTGGGTCCTGAAGCAGCTGGTGGAGGTGGAAAGGCCCCCCCCCCCCCCCCCCCCGCCC
>NW_006778824.1:2373679-2378007 GCF_000442215.2 Lipotes vexillifer | reverse complement strand
CCCCCCCCCCCCCCCCGCCGTGCCTTCTCCCTGGTGATGTGTTCAGGCATGTCCTAGGCTGCCACGCCCCTCAGCTGTCATCTCTCCAGGAGAGCAGCCGGGGCCCTCCTGCCCTGTTTGCAGAGACCTTTCTGGAAAGCAGTACTGGAGGCAGCCTCTTCCTTCATCTGCGGGATTCAGAGTCTGGATCGTAAGCTGCCAGGAATCCCGTGGGTGCAGGGTGGGAACAAGCATTCACACTGTTCCTAGCTGGAGGGATTGAAACCCTTAGATTTGGGGTCTAGGGCCCCAGTAGGCCCTGTGCAGTTATGTGATGCCCACAGACCTGGGTGAGAGGGGCGAGCAGGGGTGCTCAGAGTGAGCCCACCCAGGCTCAGAAGAGCAACCCCGCCTGGGCCGGCACAAGAAGCCCTGACTCAGACCAGAAAATGATGGAACCGACGGATGAACCCTCTGTCTTTCCCTTACCGTGCTGTACGGCAGCTTCAGGGCTGTGTGCTCCACCATCAACAATTTATTGATGTTCCGACCTTGCAAGTGTCGTGATGAAATGAGTAATGATCACTAACCATTTGGTTCTGCTTCTCTTCTGGTCCAACGTCAACAATTCTGAGACTGGCTCATCGGCCGCTCTGCCCTGGTCAGGCGCTGCCCGCCTAGGTGTGGGCCTGGTGCCCCTTCTCTGGCGCATGGAGCAGCCCTGGCTTTGGTTCATGATGGGACACAGGGCCTGGCTTGTGACCTTGCTGGCGCTGACTGACGGCGCCGCCCTGGTCTCGGCTGGCTGGACGCGCATTCACCACCTGCACATGCTTGGGCCCCCCTGCCCCCGCCATCTCCAGAGGCTCTTTGCTTTCAGATGAGCCTGTTGACAGGTGTTGGACCCTGTCCCCCTACAGAGTAAAATTATGGTCAAAGGAGGGTAAAGATGGAGAGAAGCATCTTCTGCATATTTATTTAGAAAATAACTTTTTCAATTATGGCTTCCTTAGTACACCAGATGGAAGAGAGGGATTTTTAAAAATCAATTTTCCACATTTCAGCCCCTGTGGCTTTTCCCTGTGAATCTAGAATCCCCATGTCCGGGAAATATCCACCCAGGACTTCCCTTGGAGTTTCCTTAGATTTGGGTCTCGGAATTGAAACAACAGTATTGTGTTACACAATACCTTTTCTGACTTATTGATGGCATCTTATAAAAGTAAATTACATCACTTGCATAGTCATACAATCCGATGGTGTCGGTCTATTACCATTTTGTTGCTGGTGGGGACAGCGCACTGGCTGTTTGAACCGTATGATAGATCCTCAGGAGCAGGAGAGCGTGCTGAAAATGCAGCTTTCGATAAACATATTAGATCATTACAATTTGTTTATGGTAGCAGTTCGCTTGGACTCTACAATTATTTTCTTTTTCATTTTGCAGGACACTTTGATGCCGCCCATGGATTTCCCCGTATGCTGCGCCGACACAAGGCACGGTGAGTATGGAAAACTCATTTCCAGTGTTGACACTTCCCGGGTCAGCGGTACCTCCAGAAAGAATGCTTTCTGCAGAGCCTGTGACTCTTGTCCACTTCAAAAGCCTGGGGGGCTGGTTCTTTCCAAACATGCGGCAGAAGTGGGGCTATGGGTGCAGAGCCGGAAGCTTTCGCTCCCTCTGTCCATCTGACCCTGAGCGCTTCCCCCTCCCTTGCTGCCCGGAGAGGCCTGGGAGCAGGTGTTGGGAAATGGGAGGCTTGTGGCCACTGCAAAGCCTGGAGTGTCTCTGGTTCTGAGGTGGCCGCACTGAGCTGGGCGGGGGTGGGCAGGGGCCTAGGGCGTGTGGAAGGGAACCGGGGCTGCAGGTGGACCACCTAGCTGGTGAGAGCTCTCAGGACCAGGTGCTGGGGTGATTTCCTGGTATCCGGGTTTTCTGGAAGCGCTCAGAGCGTCCCAGGAGTACAGCAGAGGTCTGGCTTCTGATTGGATGAAGAATGACATGTGACCAGGCACCCCTGGAGGCTGTGTCATTGCCTTCAGAACCCTGGTGGGAGTCAGTCTAGAGCTGTAAAGAGGTTCAGGAAGGGTCTATGGCACGCCCAGCACTCACGTGTGTGCCCCACCCCTGGTGACAGCCGAGGCTATTGTCTCAATTTATCTTGAGCAGAGAGAGAATATTCCCATTGTTCCCCACCACTTTCTCAGTCAGCCTTATCGTCGTTTGTTCACAAAGCAAGAGTTTAACCAGATCCTGTTTTTATTCACTCGAGACGAGACTTGTTCCAAGCTCGGGAGACTCATGCTCTCCAGGAGGACCAGTGTTAGGTGAGCCTAGAGTGAGTCGTCAGAGCACGGTGGTTCAGCAATTTCTGTGTGTGCCCAGCAGCGGGGCTGCTCCCAGGTCTCGAGGGATGACCCTTTCTTGGAGGGTCACATCCCTCCAAGAGGAGGTCTTGGAGGAGTTACATCTGTGCGTGTATCGCTGTGAAGGGGTGGTTCCCGCTGGTGTGCTCTGTGAGTGGAAGGGCCCAGGATGAGGTGCAGACCGGGGCTGGATCCGGGAATAGGCTCAGGTGCCTCCAGTCATGATTCAGACTCCAGGAGGGGACGGTCCAATCTGAGATGCAGGTGCCACCTTGGTTGGCGGCTGCATGGGCACCGATGCCACGCTGGCTTGTGTGTGACTCTGCCTCCCATCGCTGTGGGCTCTTGGAGCCCACGGGCCCCAGGCGTGTCGGGATCACATGGTATTTCAGGGTATCGGCAGTATGGAGTGTGGGCCAGACCTGTGAGCGATCAGGGCTGGCGGCCACAGTCGAATCCCAGCTCTGCCCCTCGAGCGGGGCTCCGTCTTTCCCTGCCTCAGTTTCCTCAACCGTAAGATGGAAATGTCAGTGACACGTGTCTCATGGATTTTTCAGGAGGATTAATTGAGATAAGTTACGTAAAGCACTTAGAGCACATGCCTGCCTCACGGTAGGTGCTCCCTGGACTGAGCTATTGTCCTTCTTTCTATTCTGTTATTGAAAATCATCATCTTTGATACAGATATGCTCTGTATCATCTGGGGACCTCATTTCCCTATATGGAAGCAGATGTATTTCTCTTTTACTGTTCTTTTCTTGAAGTAGGTCGTAAACAGAACATGCAGTAAGTATAGCCACCGAAATTTAACTAAAAGCTGCAGTACCCAGTTAGCTGACTGCGGATAGTTAAGCTTTGGGATCATCTCACAAGGCTGTTCAGATGCAGTCACTCCTCACTGTTAAAATCCTCACAAATACCTGAGCACGGTTATTGTCAAGTAACAGTAACACCTGGAACTCCAAGCATGCGCTTCCAGCAGTTTTGATTACGGGAAGTGCCCGGGAGCCCGCCTGACCCGTCTACTCAGACCAAGGGGGCAAGAGCTGGACTCAGCACTTCCATGCGGGAAGCCTTTTCTCTCAGGAAATGACGTCACAGCCGCCCGTCACTCTCGCCATGAAGTCAGATGCGCTGTCTGACCTCTGTTAACAAGCGGCGACTTCAGGCCCAAGAAATGTACCGCCGACTTTGAGGCAGGAAATAATTTTGATTCCAGGCCTGCCCGTTGCCCCAGAGCAGGTGTCCCAGGGGGACCCTGACATGCGAATTTCTGGGAGGAATCTCGGTCTGTGGGGTCAGGTGGGTGCCCAGCTCAAAATCAGTGACAAATGGGAAAAATAGAATCTTTCATTGCAGCTCCCTCCATCGGACACCCAGCCTTGAAAGCTGAATGTCATCATTTTCACTGTAAGTGGTGCCTTACATTTCATTGTAAGCGGTGTCTTCTGGGCAGGAGCAGAGGTGGCCCCAGCTGAGCCCTGCACCTGTGGTCCTGCTGCCACTTCTGCTCTCCTGCCCGAGTCCCAGAAAACCCCCATCTCTCCTGCCCTCTGGTTTAACTAGAAGTCAGGCGAGTGGTTCGCTGGTACCTTCTGACCTGTAATTCAGTCTCGGGTCTTAGCTGCTCAGCAGCCCAAGCCATCTTGACTGGTTGGGGTTTGAGCTGCGGTCGCAGGGTTTTTGTGGAGCAGTCGTTTGAGGACCTGGGTGTCTGGGGAAGGAGCCAGGGGTCCTGGGATGCACCTGACTGGCTTGGCCTTGCTCTCCTGGTTAATGTGGTTGGGATGGAGCCCTAAGTGGAGCCCCAGGCATCCTGGCCCTGGGGTGGCACGCGCAGACGCATCATCAGAGCCCAGGGCTCCCGGGCCCTCCCGCCACACAGAAGCTGTATTTCAGAGTCTGGCCCTGGGATATGTGAGTCCTGGCGCCTAGTTCTAGAGCTTCCTGCCTGGTGCCCCACTGGTCTGGGAGCTGGGAAG
>NW_006778824.1:2368869-2373429 GCF_000442215.2 Lipotes vexillifer | reverse complement strand
AGAGCGGTGGACCCCTGCCGTGTGTCTTGGAGACATCGCGGGTGTTGGGCCAGCCGGGTCCTGGAGGCAGACAGATGCACCCTCAAACTGCGTGATTTCAGAGGAGTCTTAAGGAAAGGATAACTTAAAGGTGGGTGGAGTGCAGGGATGGAGCAGTGAGCGCCACCGAAGTGGGGCTGTGAGGTTGGTCAGCAGGAGGGTGGGAGGGTGGAACAGACAGGAAGGGGAGAGAACCGTGGATGGAAATGCAAGCGGGGGCGGGGGCTTGGAGCAGCTTCGTCCTCACCAGGGGAAGCATTTGGCCCCAGAGCTTCCTGCAGGGAGAGAGCAGAGGTGGGCAGAGGGATGAATACCCCAACCTCGCTCTCCTTCCTCCCTCCCTCCCTCCCGTCTCCTGGCAGGGCTGCCAGTGGCTGATCCCAGCTGGATGGGGTCCTGGAGCCTGGAGATGCAGCAGGTGTAGACCTGCTCTGCAGAGTCTGCAGGAGAGGATGGGAGTGGGTCTGGGGGATGGAAGCCGCTCTGCTGATGGTGGCGGTGGGGGGGTCCTGAGCTTGCTGCACCTTCTCTGGGTCCGACAGCCCTTTGCTCTTGCCGCCTTTGGGAGACAGATGTGAGGTGTGTCAGCCTCTCGGGCGAGTCCCAGTAACTATGCGCGGGCTGCCCAAGCTGGGGACTCCGGTGAGAGCAGACGGAGACCCAGAGCCTCGGGACCCCGCGGGCTGGTCACAGGAGTCCGCCGGGAGGCACGCGGCGCCCGCCACCGCTGGACACTCATGATTCACCTGAGTCCACTCCTGGGTCTCATGCACCTAGGTGACCAGTCACAGAAACAGCAGGGTTGCCTCAGGGTGTTTCCAGAAGCTGGGTTTATAAGTGGCCACATATCAATGAGATCTGTGGGAAAGAAGCTGCCGGGTGGGCCCAGCGAGGCGGAGACCTGGCTCAGACCCAGAGGCGGTGCCCGGGAGGCGTCGGGTAGGGACAGTGCAGCGGGGCTGCAAGGCCACGCTGAGGGTGGGGCCCCAGTCCATGGCCAGGTGTCGGAACGGGAAGGGCCCAGGCTGACGGGTCTACGCGGGCCTCTGGAAGAGGAGCCAGGTCCAGGAGCCGCAGGGACAGCTCGTTTGCAGGGCTGAGCACGCGAGCCGGAAATTGCAGGTGGTCTGACTGGGGTTGCGGCTCACTGGCTCCGGGCTGCCTGTCAAGGACCAGGTGCGGCCTTCCAGGTGCCCTGGTATCTGGTGTGTGTAAGGGTCTCACCCGACCTGGTGTCGCCCTCGATGTTGACCGAGCACTGATGTTTTCGATGCTGTGTGGGCCGCCAAGGGCTTGGTCAGTGCTTTCAAGGGTATTTACATCCAGGAGGGAAGATTAGATGCATTTATTCATATTCATAGGAGAAGCCAAAACAGGGGCGTTTCGAACATGGGCTGAAGACCAGTTGTGGAGTAGGGGGCATTGGTGGCGGTGAGGGGGCGGCATCCGCACTGTTGCCTGGAAGGACAGGAGGGGGTGAACACGATTCTCTTTATTTTAAAATATACATAGACAAAGCAGCGTATAAAAACATATGTGCCCAGTGTATAAGGTTCCTGGGGCTGCTGAAACAAATGACTACAAACTTAGAACAACAGAAATTTATTCTGTCACAGTCTGGAGGCCAGAAGTCTGAAATCAAGGTGCTGGCAGGCTGAGCTCCCTCTGAGGCTCCAGGGGACGGTCCTTCCTGACTCTCCCAGGTTCTGGGGGCTCCAGGCATCCCTGGGCCTGCGGCCCGATCACCCCCATCTCTGCCTGCACCCTTAGAAGCCTTCTACTCTTCCATCTCATAAGGATACTTGTCCCTGGATTTAGGGCCCACCTGGTTAATCCAGGATCGTCTCATCCTGAGATCCTTAATTTATTTACATCTGCAAAGACCCCCTTTCCAAATAAGGTCACATTCCCAGGTACCAGGTGTTAGGAGGTGGACATACTTTTTTTGCGGGGGTGGGTTACTTTTCAGCCCACTACACCCAGTTTAAAAAAGGATGAAATGAAGAGCAGCAGGGGCAAATCAGAATATTCTGGAACCTTATAAATTCTCAGTGTGGGGTAGGCAACCGTTCCAGTTTGCCCAAGACTGTTCTGGTTTTAGCACTGAAATTCTCAAATCTTGGGAAACTTCTCAGTCCCTGGAAAACGGGGCAGTTGGTCCTCCTGCATCCATGAGTCCAACCTGATTACCTTTCGCTGTCTCCCTCCAGCTCCCCACCTGCCAAACACTGTCCTGAAATTTAGCTTCATCCCTTGCTATTCCTTGTGGCTGGGCCACCTTGATGTGTACCTGCTAAACAGTATTCCATTTAGGTTGCCCTCTTCTTGAAGTTAAAAAAGTAAGCAAACCATCTGGAGGTTGGTTGGTTTGTCTCTTTGCTTGACATTGTGATGTTGAGGCTGCCTGTGTCCACGCCTATGACTAGTCTGTTTTCACGGCTGTGTAATAGTCCCTCCTGTGTACACCACACTTTATTTTCCCACTTGTAGTTGGTAGGTGGACATTTGGGTTGTTTCAGCCCTTGTAAACTCTGAATGACTCTGCTCCCACATTCTGCTGGTTTCTGGGCAGCTGTTCCTCAAGGATGTACACTGAGGGCTCTTTTTCGGTTGGAGCCTTGCAGTTTATCAGGTGGTGCCACGCTTGCTGAAAAGTGGGTGCAGCTGTGTGCACTCTCCCTGCAGGAATCAGAGCTCCTGAGGTCTGCATCCTGTCCACCCCTGGGGTCGCCAACTCTCTCCCACCTCTTCTCCAAAGACAAGAGTATTTTAAATACTTTTCAGGTCATACTAAGTTTTAATATCTGGTCAAGAATTTCCCCCCTACCCCTGACAACCATTATCCTCTATCAGGAGTGTTTTTCATTTATTCTTCCACACACAACTTAGAAAAATCCTTCAAGTTCTATAGTAAGGACAAACCTGTTGGGATTTTGGGTGGACTTAGATCAAATTTGTAGACCAATTTGAGGAGAGGTGAACGTTTTGGGGACCTCGACGTTTTCTAAGGCCGTGGTTTGCATCTCCACTTCCCTAGGTCTTTTTCACTTCTTTTCAATAAAGTTTTCTAATTTTCCCCACAAGAGATGTGAATATTTGGTTCTGTTTATTCTCCGACACTTTGTAGTTCTGTTGCTATTATAAGCGACATTGTGGAGGGTCCTAAGATGTGTCCAAAGATTACTCGATTCCTCTCCCTTCAGGAGCCGGGACTCCATCCCCCCTTCCCTTGAGCGTGGGCTGGATTTACTTATTTGCTTCCAATGAGTAGATTCAAGTTGAATTGACGATGGCAATTCCAGGGGGTGAGCTGTCTTGTTACGGCAGGAGGTTCCCCACTCCATCTTCACCGTCGGGACCACTCCTCCTGACTGTGGGATGGGGATGGGATTCCAGATCCCCACTGGGCATCCACGGATGCCTCCTTAGCTGAGGTGTGGAGTGTGGGAGCCCCTCATCACTGCTCCCCACGTGGTCCCCACGAGAGGACCACAGAGGGTTGGGGAGAAGCAGAGGATGGGAAAGCAGTCTGGAGGAGGGTGGCCTCAATACCGCTGGATGCTGGCGAAAGTCCTGACTCTGTCCTGGGTCTCCTCTGACACACCCGGCAGGGAGGGGAGGTTTTACTGCCCAGGGCGGGTGGAAGTTGGTCCCCACTCGGCCTTTGCTGGCTCGGGTGGGGATTGACCACGGTTTCTCCTGTGCTTGGAGAAGGGCTGTTATTGTCTGACCGTTTTCTACCTTTTTATTTTCTTTTAATGAAATATAGTTGATTTGCAATGTTGTGTTAGTTTCAGGTGTACAGCACAGTGACTCAGTCACATGTACATATATATTATATGTGTACTTTTTCAGATTCTTTTCCATTACAGGTTATTGCAAGATAGAGAATGTATTTCCCTGTGCTGTGCAGTAGGTCCTTGTCGTTTACCTGTTTTATATGTAGTAGTGTGTATCTGTTCATCCCAAACTCCTAATTTATCCCTCCCCGCTTCTCTCCCCTTTGGTAATGTAGGTTTGTTTTCTGTCTTGACGGGGGCCTCTTTCCTGGTCCAAGACTGGAGAGCAGCTTTGGGCGGGGCTTCTCATCGCCTCCGGCTGGTGTTTCCAGGAGGCTGGCTTACTCAGCTTTGAATCGGATGCTTGCGGCGAACAGGAAACACAGCCCCCTCAACCCTGCTGCCCTTCAGCTCCCCGGGGCCCTGCCCCTCTGCCTTCTCTGCACCTTCGGAATCTCCTTACCTGGCCTCACACATAGTGGCCAGGTCTGTAGTCACGCTTAGCAGGAGGGCTTGTAAACCTTCTCTGTCTTGCTGGATGTGGAGATCATTGAGTTTTTAATTTTAGTCTTCGTACTTTTCACTTCTAGGAATTCTGTTTTTTCATCTCTGCTCTTTGCTTCTATCTTTCTCTTTTATTTCTTTTAAAATATTAATCGTAATAAGCTTTTGCACGCCTGCTTCTGTTGCTTCTGCTGCTTCTCATGGCGATTTTTCTCCTTATTTGGAAGACAAGCCGCTC
>NW_006778824.1:2339741-2368776 GCF_000442215.2 Lipotes vexillifer | reverse complement strand
CGCTCTTCCCCCTTGACTTTGTGGCATTCTTTGAGAGGTGTGTTGAGATTGATTTCCTCCAGAGAGGTTCCATATTCACCTCTTCCTCTTGTCTGGGGCATTGCCACTAGGTACCAACTTAATTTAAATTTCCTGCTCGAAAGCTTTTGGATTAATAACAGAGGTGATTCAGACAGCAGACTGCGAGGGGACTGGCATGTGGTTTTCAGGGAAGTTTTTCTGCTTCCCCCGTGTAAGGGCTGAGACAAGCACCTTCCCTTGCCGTCTTCTGCATGGGGGCAGGGTGCGTCATTCTTGCTTATACTTAAGGTGGACGCACCCTCTGGAACCCTATATTTACCTGGGAAGCTCCCTCGTGATTCTCTAGTGGTCCTTGGGTTTCCTGTTCAGCCAACACATTAAAATAACATAGATCTATGCACCCCTTTAATGTTTCCAAAACGAGGGCCCTTCGAGTGTCCATCCTGCCACGCTGCTGGAAATAGGATGGCAGTGGGACTTCAGGTGGAGGGGTGTCAGAGGCAGGCTTTGCAGGCAGAGGGGTGTCTTGCCAGAGGCCTGGAGGGGGCACATCAGGGCAGCTGGATGGTCTCCTTGACACTGTGCTGGGATAAGAGCCCGGGACAAGCTGGGAAAGGCCTTGGGGACCAGGCTGGGAAGTCTGGAGACTTTTCACAGGAACGGAGGACCCAGTGAAATGATATTCCTAAGACAAGAGGAGGATCTGGTGGGTGAGGGTTGGGTAGATGTAAGTGGGGAAATGCAGAGGATGGAAAAAGGATCTGTGAGGGAGCAGGCGAGGTGCTAAAATCGGGAATGGAAGGAAGGACCAGGGAGGAGGTATTAAGCAGACACAGGGATGACAGAACTTAGCAAATGATTAAACATGTGGGCGAGGTGCTGGTGAATCAGAGGCAGCCCTGGGAGTCTGGCGCAGCGCCTGGGGGTGGGTAGCATCTTACAGGAGAAGGAAAACTGGGAGGAGACCTCACCTAGGAATGAGATGAGAGGCATCCTTTCGGGACTGGTGATTTATGAAAATGGCGGAACACCCCACTGGAGTTTAACTAAGTCGATGGGGGATGTTTGGTGAGGACCAGAGGGGCTGGACCGAGAGGGAGTCCCCATCCCTGTGAAGCTTGTGACAGGGTGACCTCGTCTCTAGGGGGAGCGTCCTCCTCAGGGACTGTGCGGTGGGACCCACAGACGCCTCCTTCACCTCTGTGAGCCGGGCCAGGTGTGAGGTCAGTGGAGGACGAGGGTCTGGCCGTCACCTCCTCTCTGCCCACACCTGCCTTCGTGGGAGGGCACTGCTGGCCGATGTTCTGTTTCTCCTCTGTCTCATATTCCGGGAAGCTTGTTTATGTCGATTCCTACCTGCCTGAGATTTGCAAGCACTGAGGAGTCTAGAAGTGGGGCCTCCCTGCACTTTCAGTTGGGCCTTGGGCCCAGCGTTGTTGGTTTTCTCTGGGTCCCTCTGTCCCCCGCGAAGCCCAAGCCCTTCTCCCTTTGCAAGACACAGGGAAGCCAGAAGCCAGGTGAGGCAGGACGCGCGTTGTGTTCTCCGGAATGGGCCGGTCATCCATGTGATGGGTGGTGAGGCAGGACGCGCGTTGTGTTCTCCGGAATGGGCCGGTCATCCATGTGCTGGGTGTGTGGTGTGGGGGAGGGGAGAGCTCAGGGCAGGGCCAGGCACGCTCTTCCCTTGGAGCCGTGGCTGGAGCCTGCCCAGCTCGTCTCACTGCTGGACAGGTGACCAGAGTCCATCTGTATGAGGGGCAACACCCAGAGACGGTTCGTAAAGCACACATGACCTCACTGGGACCTCACTTCTTCTGTGACTCCAGCTAACCCAGCTCCTCCAGCAGGGCCACGGAGGCACCTGCTCCCTACCTGGCCACCCAGCCGACGCGCGTCCAGTTATGGCCGCAACAGCTGCCAGGGCCCAGGCTGACCTGCTGCAGTGAGCCCCATTGCACAGGCAATGGACCTCTCGCTATTTTGCTGTGATTACGAGAGGGTGAGTGCCGGGGAAACATTTCCACTCAGGATTTGGGGTAACGTTTCACCGTAATGGATCACTTCCGAAGTCCTTGATGAAATAGACTCCCAGGTCTCCACGAAATGGGAAAATTACTTGGACCCTGTGGCACAAACAGCCTTTTCCGTCTGAAACAGAACCTCAAGATGGAGCCTTTTCCTTCACGTCGTGGAGTCTTGCCCTCCCACGGGGAGAAGAGAGAGTAAGTAAGTGTCAAGTTCCGTATTTTCTTGTCTGGTGCTTATTTCGTGCTCAGAAATGTTTATTTCGGGGACGAATGAGTGAATTCCTAGTGGGAGCCGCTGGACCCAAGGGACCGTCTCCTCTTTGTCTGTCGTTCCCGTGCTGTCCTGTTCTAATTCCTCCGCCATCCGAGATGCGCTGTTACAGGTCAATTGAGACACACTAACATTTTCAAAGTTTATTTGCACAAACATCGGTTCGAATCGGGTAGCAGCAAACTGGAGGTGATTGGAGTGCTTCCCCGAACAGGTGTGGGAGGGGTTTCTACAGAGAAGATGCAGAAGCAAAGCAAGGAAGCGACCTGATTGGCCGCAGCTCAGCAGCTGCCTCAAGTGGGGAAGGCTCGCTGGCTGTCTGTGGTTGGACCGTATATAGACTCGGACGCGTATGAGAGGAGGTTTGTTATAGAAACCGACTTCCTCTGTTACGGAGGCCAAGAAGTCCCACGACCTGCTGTCTGCAGACTGGAGGCCCAGGAGAGCTGCGGATATAGCTCCGTCCGAGTCTGGAGGCCTGAGAACCAGGGGAGCCAATGGTGTGAGGTCTAGTCCACGTCCAAAGGCCAGAGAATCAGGAGCTCTGAGGTCCAAGCTCTGAGGGCAGGAGAGGAGGGGCGTGTCAGCTCGAGTGAAAGCGCACGTTTGCCGTCCTCTGTCTTTTTGTTCTGTTCAGGCCCTCAGTGGGCTGGAGGAGGCCCATCGCGTGGGTGACTGCGGTGGCCTTCACGCACTCTACTGAATCAAATACTAACCTCTTCCAGAAACACCTTCCCAGGCACACCCAGAAGCCGTGCTTACCAGCTACCGGGTCGTCATCCCTCAGCCCCAGCCCAGTCAAGTTTGCCCAGAAACTTGACGGTCACATGTGGGAAACTCCTTAGCCGTGTATTTCAAATGGGGTCACCGGTCAAAATGCAGACCCCCAGACCCTACCTGGATGCCCGGAATCAGGACTGTGGGAAGAGGGGTCTCACCAGCACTCGGGTGATTCTCACGCACGCTGGAGGTTCCCGTGTCTTAGAAACGCTGCTGGCCCAGAGCCTCGTGCTCCGGACAGCGAGGGGCCGAAGCCGGGTACCACGCTGAGCGTGGCGGGGTCCCAGGCAGGCCCGCCCGGCTGAGCCACATCCAGAGGTACTGAGAACTCTCAGAGGGGGACTTCAGTACCCACTGGGTACCGACGCTGCCTGTGGGGCTCTGGAAAGCTACTGATGCCTGGGCTCCAGCCCAGAGAGTCGGGATGTGTGGGTCTGGGGAGGGCCAGGCATGCTGATCTGTAAGACCTTTCCCTGTGCTGTTCATGGGTGGCCAGTGTTGAGAGCCACATGTCTCTGAGTCAGGTTTTGGGGCCCATCACTGGGTAAAGGGGGAGGCAAGTGGTGTGCTTGGTATAACAGTGCTCACCAACCTCACAAGAGTCACTGCCGTTTGGGGTGCCGGTGGGACTGTATTCCCTGTCCCCTTGAAATCAGCCTTGGCCATGTGACCAGTTCTGGCCAATGGGTTGGCAGAAGTGATGTCACTTCCAGGTCGAGGATGCAGGTGCCAGGGAGAATGACCCTGCACGGAGCGTGAGTAGGGGATGCCTTGCTGCCTGCGGTGGCCACGGTCTTCAGCCTGTTCATCTCTGGGTGAGACCCTAGCTTCTCTTGACAGGTACGCCAGGCTTCATCAACAAGTCCTAAAACTAACGATTGTCCTGCATCAGAAATGCCTCCTTCGTTACCTCCGTAGACTGAGGAAGCTGTGTGTTCTTTTTCTAGCCTCTCCTCCTGTTTTGTTTCTAAAATGTCACCCATTGATGGATAAAGCCAGTCTTTTGATGCTTAAAGGCCTTGCCTTGCCTTGTCAAGTTAGTGTGCTCTAAAACGCATTCAGTCCATGGAACTTGGTTATTCAGTTTGTCCCTAGGAAACAAGTGTTATGTCAGGCAAAAAAATCCAAACTGATTAGAGCAGATGGTGGTCTTTTCTCAGGGAGAAAAAGTGTCTTCAGAAAATTGACCGATCCTTGAATGATATGTGTGCTGGAACTCTGTTCTCTTGACTCTTTACCAAGGGAAATCTCAAGTTAGGAAGAAGGAAGAAAATACACCACTGGCTTTAAAATGCATTTTTTTTCGGGGGAAAATCTAGCAGCCATGATAGCTATGCTGCTTTTTGTAAGAATTTTTTCAACGTATAATACATTAGACTTACCACAAGCTTCCTGCCAAGGCGAGTCTGCATTAAGGAATGAGGATTCTTACTTTATTTAATTCTTGACTGGAGTGATGGCCAGGCTGAAGGGAGGGAGTGGAGAATGTTAGGAGAATAGAAAAGAATTTATTGAGTTCAGGTGTCCTGACATTTGCATTTTGTGAAATTTCTGTTCATGCTTCAGGGAAAAATAATTTTAAAATACTAGTAGGACTCCCCTGGTGGCACAGTGGTTAAGAATCTGCCTGCCAATGCAGGGGACAAGGGCTCGAGCCTTCGTCCGGGAAGATCCCACATGCCGCGGAGCAACTAACCCCATGCTCCACGACTACTGAGCCCGTGCGCTGTAGAGCCCGCGAGCCACATCTATTGAGCCCGCGTGCCACAACTACTGAAGCCCATGTGCCTAGAGCCCGTGCTTCGCAACAAGAGAAGCCACCGAAGTGAGAAGCCCACGCACCACAACGAAGAGTAGCCCCTGCTCGCCGCAACTATAGAGAAAGCCGTGCACAGCAACGAAAACCCAATGCAGCCAAAATATAAATAAATAAATAAATGTTCCTTTAAAATAAAATAAAATACTAGTAAAAGTAAGCAGCCTTTACAAAAACCCAATACATATTTAAAAGTTGGGTTTTTTTTTTAAGCTCTGAACTGCTATTTGGGGTTGAATTATTGTATGGCTCTTTTTCAAAAGCCAAAATTCCCTTGACAAGGGGCAATTTGCTTTTTCTGAAATATTTTATATGAAGTTAACGTGTAGATACCAAAACCTCTGAGAATATAAGAGGAGCGAATGTTGACAATGACTTGTGCTTTCTTTGGTCCAGTGGGAGGCGCGTGGGGGATGCGCTATCTGGTATGTTCTAGAGATGCTTCCACAACAGATGTGCAGGACCTCTCATCCCTTATGTTTGCATATTAACTGCCCCAGCCCAGCCGGTGCTTTCATCCTTGGGAAAGCTCAGAAGAAGAGAGAGCTGTTTCTAATGAGCTCCCTGGGACGATGCTCATGAGGGCACAGAGTAGTGTCTAGGAAGGGGTGTGAAAGATGTGTGCTTTCACCTTTACCTTTAGCTGGGGCGCTGGCCTTCCTGGGAGCAGGTCTGGGCGGTGGAGAAGTGCCCTCCCGCTGTGGAAGGAGCCTTGCCCACGGTTCTGCTCCTTGCCCCACTCAGAAATACAATGGAAATACTACTCAGCCATAAAAATGAATGAAATAAGGCCATTTGCAGCAACATGGATGGACCTCGAGATGGTCACACTAAGTGAAGTAAGCCAAACAGAGAAAGACAAACACCATGTGATATCACTTATTTGTGGAGTCTGAAAAATGAACCTATTTACAAAACAGAAACAGACTCACAGACATAGAAAACAAATTTATCCCCCCCTTACCAAAGGGGGATGGGGGGGATTAATTGGGATTATGGGATTAAGAGGCACACAACTATATATAAAATAGATAAACAACGAGGGTTTACTGTATTGCACAGGGAACTGTATTCAGCATCTTGAACTGAAGTGTCATAAACTAAAATGGGATGAATAAAAAAAGAATCTAGATCTATACATATTCACGTGTGTAACCGAATCACTGTGCTGCACACCTGAAGCTCACACAGTATTATAAATCAACTGTGCTTCAATTAAAAACAAATTTCATGGGCTCACCTACCTGAAGCTGCTGCCACACTTTTTTTTTTTCTTTCCCGCATCGTTTGTTTTATTTAAGGGCTTGTGACTGACACCTATCCCCAACTCAGCCCCTCCGTGCTCTACAAAAGCAACCAAATATGAAAACAGGCCGCCCTCCCAGTGGCCTGTGGGACTGTGGCTTGACTCCCAGGCCACAGGCCTTGGAAAGCAGGGAAGGATGTGGGCGGTCCAGTTCAAAGGGATAAATGCTGGTGAGGTGGGTAGGGGCTTGGAGGGTCTTAAGGGAAGGAGAGGAGCGTGATGTAGGACACGGGGGAGGCCGGGGCTCACGGAAGGGTGGTCTCTGCAGACCACAGCCCGTTGGGTATTTTTCAGCAAATCTGGGAGCTGGGCTCGGCAGGTGCCCGTGGGGAGTCCACTTTGTCCACACTCACGCAGCAGCTTCCCCGAGTGCTGGCCCAACAGGGATCCACCTGTGGTCTGCAAAACAGTGGAAAATCATTGCCCTCTGACCATCCTGGGCAAAATCCCTTCGAAGGGCCTTCCAAAAATGAAACACGGTAAAGAGAATGAATTGTGGGAAATGGTCCGTTTTGTCTTCTGGTTGCTGTTCTCTTAAACTGCTGTTTAATTGTATTGGTCATATTGTTCTCAAGCGTTGGAGGATGAAAAGCGCGCCAGGGTTTGCTTCCATCAAGGCTTCTATGTCGATTATTTCAATTTTCAGTTTTAATGCAGCGTTTACTCTTGTATTTGAACAGCAGCACGCCTTTCTGCTGTCGGCTGACGGTAGCCCGTGACAACTGGTGAAGGCTCTGACCCACAGTAGACAGAGCTGCGTTGGAACCATTAACAATTCAAATAGTAGGGCTCCCTCAAACCCCACACTTGCATGTGCATTTGGAACAACTCTGGGTGTTTTGTACAAAAGCAGACGCCAGGACTGGGATGTGATTCCCCCGCCGTAGTCACTTAGCTGCCACAGGGTCGGGGCTATGAGATCGGGGAGGTTTCGCGGGCATCCACGGGACAGTGCAGGAATCCAGATGCCAGAGGTCCACCGGCCCCAGGCCCTGGCGGGCTCTGCATCCTTCCTGACCGGGGGCTCCTTTGTGCGTTGTGAGCAGTGCTCTGCGTGGTGGGGGTCCAGGACTTGGCGGGTCTCCTTCCAAGTCCCCTGCCCACGGGTCCTGCTCAAGAGGCAGTTAGTTGCTTTGCAATCCACCCCCCACCCTGCTGCCCCAGGAGCCAGGGTGGCCGGAAGTGGTCCAGGTAGTCGGCCATTTGTGTTGTGTGTATGTGGACTCATTTCCCAATTATTCATTTTGGTACAAATGTTGGACTGGACTCAAAATCAATTGATGACATTTTGGGGAAAATCTTGGGACCTTTTGCCTGTCCTGGCTCAGAGGCGGGGCCGTGGGGCTCCAGTGTACTGGGTGCTTGTGTTCATGGCGGGAGGAGGTGTGGGGAGTCTACCATGGCTGGAACTGCCATGGGGAAGGGAACCAGCAGACATTCGTCAGGGGACAGTGGTGACCGCTCTCTGGCCGAGGAGGGACAGCCTCACCAGATGTTGCGTAGTCTCTGTGCTCTCTCCCTCCTTCCTGGTAGCAGCTGAAAGGGGCAGTCTTCTAGCCCTGCCCGCAAGGGCGTATGGTTTTATAAGTGGGGGAGGGGGTGTGTGGCACCTTCCCCCTGGGAGAACAGCATTGGAGTTAAACTCGTATGAATATGGTTTGACTGTTTTTTGTTTTTTTTTTTTTAACATCTTTATTGGGGTATAATTGCTTTACAGTGGTGTGTTAGTTTCTGCTTTATAACAGAGTGAGTCAGTTATACATATACATATGTTCCCATATCTCTTCCCTCTTTGTCTCCCTCCCTCCCACCCTCCCTATCCCACCCCTCCAGACAGCCACAAAGAACCGAGCCGGTTTCCCTGTGCCATGCGGCTGCTTCCCACTGGCTATCTACCTTACGTTTGTTAGTATATATATGTCCATGTCTCTCTCTCGCCCTAACACACCTCACCCTTCCCCCTCCCCATATCCTCAAGTCTGTTCTCCAGTAGGTCTCTGTCTTTAGCAGCATAACGATTGAACTCTTCAAGTGTAATTTCTAGAATTTAGAGTTTCAGTGTATTTAGAAAAGGATCCCTCTTACTTTTTAATTTATTATTATTATTATTTTTTGTGGTACGCGGCCTCTCACTCCACCTCATTACAAATAGCTCAATTTCGTTTCTTTTTATGGCTGAGTAATATTCCATTGTATATATGTGCCACATCTTCTTTATCCATTCATCCGACGACGGGCACTTAGGTTGTTTCCATCTCCGGGCTATTGTAAATAGAGCTGCAATGAACATTTTGGTACATGACTCTTTCTGAATTCTGGTTTCCTCAGGGTATATACCTAGTAGTGGGATTGCTGGGTCATATGGTAGTTCTATTTGTAGTTTTTTAAGGAACCTCCATACTGTTCTCCATAGTGGCTGAACCAATGGCAAGTTCGAGCCCTGTAACCACAGGCTGCCATTTCCCTACCACTCCAGGGTCCATGGTTCTGCAAAAGATGTTAAAGTGTTTCCCAGTCAACCCATATAGTGCAGTGGTTTAGAGGTTAGCGTCTGGGGTCAGGTTCTGCTGGCTCACTTCCACCCCTTTCCAGCCCCGACATACGGCCTGGGCAGGCTTTCCTCTGTGCTTCATATTTATGGCTCGTAAAGCGAGGTTACAACCGAATTCCCACCTCAAAGCCTCACTGTGAGGATTGAGTGAAGTAACACGTGCAAAATCCTCAGGCCAGTGTCCAACATAGCAAGAACTTAATAAAAAATCCTGAATATTATTGAGTCCAAAGTCCCCCATCATACATATTGACAATTGAAAACTCAAAAAATTGGAGATGAACCGAGCAACAATTGAGATGATTGCTACCACGTTCCCATACCTGGTGGTGGTGGCAGATGAGAGCTTGGACCGACCACTAAGAACAGCTAGAAGAGCTGGAAAAGGAATCTGAAAATTCCGTTTGAAAGCACTTTCAAGAGCTGTCAGGTTCCAGAGGAGGAGAGAGATGCAGGAAGACGAGCCTGTGATTTGGGGCAGGTTTGACCCCGGGAGTGTCTGCAGCATCGAAATGCGGGGTCTCAGCGGCCGGGAAGCTGAGCAAGTTTTCAGCAGGTTCTGGGGGCTGGGAAGCCAAAACTTAAAGTCAGAGTTGACAGTGAAAAGATGCAATTGTGATCTTTAGGACAAGCACAGAAAGAGTTGTACGAGAGTGTGAAACTATGAGGCTAATAGAGATAACAAACGGAAGAATGAAAATATATAATGAATCTAAAAGATGGCACAAAGGGATACAGAAAGAATCAGGACAGAGGGAAAGCAAATAATTGGATTGTGCATTCCTTCCAAATAGATCTGCAGCCCCTAGGCTTTGGGTTGGGACCTCAAAAGTTTATAGCTCAAGCAAAAGGATAAACCAGAAACAGAGGAGCCCACACAGACTAGCTTTAAACCACCTCAGTCTCTGATTGTATTACAGATGATCTGTGATTACCACCTAAAAGAAGAAAAGGACATACTCTCCAAAGGAAAATACATCATTAAGATCCTCAAGTGATCTCTGCTGCTTTTTCATATGCAAAATCTCACATTTCTTAAAAACACGCGCACACAACAGCTAATGTATTAGGAGATAAGAAATAATGAAAAATCAAAAGAACGATAGGCAAACAAAGCAGATACACACAGTATCCAGGAAACAGAATGATCTGATATGAACTAGAGTTATCAGATGCAAAATTTAGAAGAGCCACACCTAATATATTTACACAAATAAAAGATAGGAATGAAAAAAATGACAAAGAGTTAGGAACTATAAAAAGAAGAAAATGATAATTCTAGAAAAGTCCAATAATTACAATTAACCATCAGTGGTTGAGTTTAACAGCACATTAGACAAGTGAGGAAAGAATCAGCAACCCGGAGGTAAGGCTGGAAGAACACATCTGGATTGAGTCATTGAGAGACAAAAGGATGGACAAAAATAATCCCCAAAGTGGTCAAATATTAGGAGGCGCTAAAGGAGATAGGGAGTAAAAAGTGGTTGAATACTGGCATTTCCTCATGGTTGAACATGACACATAAAATTGGGGCTCAGGAGAGAAGAGTGGGAATAATAAAAGACACGACATGACAAATTCAGGGAACACTGTCAAACTTAGGATAAATACAAAGAAAACCGCACTTAAGCACATTATAGCAAAACTGCTAAAATAAAAAACAAAGAGAAAATCTTAAAAGGAGCCCAAACCGGGCTTCCCTGGTGGCGCAGTGGTTGAGTGTCCGCCTGCCGATGCAGGGGATGTGGGTTCGTGCCCCGGTCCGGGAGGATCCCACGTGCCGCGGAGCGGCTGGGCCCGTGAGCCACGGCCGCTGAGCCTGCGTGTCCGGAGCCTGTGCTCCACAACGGGAGAGGCCACAGCAGTGAGAGGCCCGCGTACCGCAAAAAAAAAAAAAAAAAAAAAAAGGAGCCCAAACCAAACTCCCCCTCCCAACACATTACTTTCAGGGAACCGACAATAAGATTGACGGCTGACTTTCAAACAAAATGATGAAACTCAGATACCAGCAAAAAGATAAGTTTAATGTGCTGAAGAAGAAAAACTGCCTCCTAGACTTATACGAGCTGTGACAACGTCTTTGAAAAATGAAGGCAAATAAAGACTTTTAAGACAAATGAAAAATCGGCAGAGACAACAGTGGAAGAAATACAAGTTATTATTATACAAGCAGAAGAAAAATGATCCCAGGTGGAAATTTGGGGATACGGAGAGGAATTAAGAGGAAACAAAGCAATACTTTAGAGACTAAAAATAGAGCTACCATATGATCCAGCAATCCCACTCCTGGGCATATATCTGTAAAAGACACTCTAATTGAAAAAGATACCTGCACCCCAATGTTCATAGCAGCATTATTTACAATAGCCAAGACATGGAAACAACCTAAATGTCCATCGACAGATGAATGGATAAAGAAGATGTGGTACATATGTACAATGGAATATTACTCAGCAATAAAAACATGATACATTGCTATTTGCAGCGATATGGATGGACCTAGAGGTTATCAGACTAAGTGAAGCAAGTCAGACAAAGACAAATATCATATGCTATCACTTATATGTGGAATCTAAAAAATAATGCAAATGAATCTATATACAAAAGAGAAACAGACTCACAGACACAGAAAACAAACATGGTTTCCAAAGGGGAAAGGAAGGATGGGAGGGACAAATAGGAGTATGGGGTTAACAGACACTCACCACTGAATGTAAAATAGATAAACAACAAGGACCTACTGTAGAGCACAGGGAACTATATTCAATATCTTGTGATAAAACCTATAAAGGAAAAGAATCTGAAAAATATACATACATATATATATATATATATATATATATATATATATATATATAGTTGAATCACTTTGATGTACATGAGAAACTAACACAGTATTGTAAATCAACTGTACTTAAATAATTGTTTAAAAAGACCTAAAAAAAAAATCCTGGAGGAGAGGGTTGGAGAGCACCAACTTCTGCATGCTTTATATTTTCTCTTGGTTGAGCCCCATCTAGATGAATCCTGTTCAGTCTATATTTGCCACTGTTAACAAGAAGATGTGGTTAAAACTCTCAAATCATAGTTTGAGTCAGTTAGATTGCAGATGATCATGTTTTTACTTTCCACAACATAAACAAGGCGCTTTTCATTTTCTTTATTTTAGATCCAGCTTGACCATTAGTTGACCAATATAAGCTATTTTTGTGGAATGACACTTGTAGAGATAGTAGCATTTAAAGAAAAAAATTATGTAAGGAAGCTCTTGCCCTTGTATTTTACTGTCAATTTTTACAAATGTTGATGATCGTAAAAAAAAAAAAAAAAAAAAAAAGGAACAAACAAAGTAGATAACGGTAAATATGTGGGTATATTTAACAGCATACTTATAATAATATCTTATGAGTTGTAACATATATAGTCTTAAAATACATAAATTCAATAGCATACAGGTTGAGGAGGGTTAATGAAGCTCCACTGCTCTAATTAGAAGGAAACTTACAGCTTTATATTAATATATTAAGATAAAAGCTAATAATTATCAAAGAATCCAACATCAAGGAGTAAATTATACCCAAAGAAAGTAGAAGGATGGAAGTAAATATGATAAGAATATAAATTAATGAAAGGGAAAATAAATATACAATACAGAGATCTAACAAATCCAAAGCTGATTCTTTGAAAAGATTCTTCAATAATTGATAAATCCCTAGTGATATCACGAAAATATCAGGACTGCAACAGGCGATACTGCCAAAGATATTATTTCAAAGATCCTGAGCACAATCATTATGAACAGTTTTACGGAAATAAATTTGAACACTTAGGTGAAATTATCAAATTCCTGGAAACACATGTTAAAAAATGGACCCAAGTAGAAAATCTGAATATGCTCTTCAGAGTAAAATATGTCCGATTTATAATTATATCTTTGCACACATACACACAGAGGATACATTCCACGTCCAGATGGTTTCACCAGCAGATTCTATCAAACTCTTATGGAAGCACTTACACCAACCCTACACAGAATCTTCTAGAGGGCTTCCCTGGTGCCGCAGTGGTCGAGCATCCGCCTGCCGATGCAGGGGATGCGGGTTCGTGCCCCGGTCCGGGAAGATCCCACATGCTGCGGAGCGGCTGGGCCCGTGAGCCATGGCCGCTGAGCCTGCGCATCCGGAGCCTGTGCTCCGCAACGGGAGAGGCCACAACAGTGAGAGGCCCGCGTACCGCAAAAAAAAAAAAAAATCTTCTAGAGAGTAGAAAAAGGAGAAATACCTCTCAGTTTCTTTCACGAGAACTAATGTGAAAAACTTAGATTTCATAGAGATATTACAAAAAAAGAAAACAAGTTCAGCCTTACTCACAAATTTAGATTTTAAAATTCTAAGCAAAATATTCAAAGTGAGTCCAGCAATGCTGGAAAGGTAATATATCACGTCCAGGTGGTGTGTGTTTTGAAATCTAAGATTGATTTAACATTTGAAAGTCAATCGATATAATTCAGCATTTTTTCAAAATAAAGGGGAAAACTCATGATCTTTCCATAGATGAGGAAAAAAAAGCATTTGATAAAAACTGTTAGAAAATAAGGAAGCAAAGGTGTACGGTTTAACCTGATAAAAGGTTTAAAGAAAACCCACATACACCATAACATCAAAGGGTGAAATATTCAAAATTTCCCATGAGACTGGAAACAAACAAGAATGTCCTCTTTCACCACTTCTAACATTGTCCTAGAGTTCACAGCCACTGTGATAGGAAACAAAAAGAAAGTTTATAATAATTGGAAAGGAAGAAATAAAATGATCATTATTTGGAGATGGCATGTTTCCACACACAATCCCAAAGAATCTGTAGTGAAATTATGAGATTTAATATATTAATTCAGCAGTGACACTGAATCTGGTATCAATTTCTCTATACTATCAACAAATATTGCCAAGTAACATAGAAAGCCTTTGCCATTTACAGTAGTGTTAGACTAAAGGAATAGAATAAAGTTTAGAAACAGACCCATACATGTATGGACACTTAATTTAATGGTGGCACTGTAGAGCAGATAGAAGGAGATTTTTTTCTTTTCAGTAAATGATACAGGGTCACCTATATACCCATGTGGAAAAAAATAAATATATTTCAGCACTGCCTCACCAATAAGTAAAACAAATGTCAGCCAAACTGTTGACATAAATGTGAACTACAGAATAAAAATTAAAGTTTTATTCATCAAGGACAAGATTTAGAAATTAGACCATGTTAGGGGACTTCCTGGAGGTCCAGTGGTTAAGACTCTGTGCTTCCACCGCAGGGGGCACAGGTTCAATCCCTGGTCGGGGAACTAAGATCCCACATGCCTCGGGGTGAGGCCAAATTAAAAAAAATAGAAATTAGGCCATGTTAAAGTTAAGAACTTCTGATCATCAGAGGAGACCATCAAGAGGCCAAAGTGCAAGCCATAGAGTGCAGAAGAGATTTGTAACACTATAATGCAGAGAAGGCTGCTCTACAGAATTATCTGTCTGTCTATCTATCTATCTGTCTGTGTATCTATCTGCATCTATATCTATCTATCTATCTATCTATATCTTCTATCTATATCTATCTATCTATGTATCTATCTGCATGTATATCTGTCTATATCTTCTATCTATATATCTATCTATATCTATCTATATCTTCTATCTCTGTCTACCTATCTGTCTATATCTATCTGTATCGATCTATATCTTCTATCTATATCGATCTATATCTTCTATCTATATCTATCTGTATCTATCTGTCTATATCTATCTATCTATCTGTCAACTCTCATTTGCCTTGAATCTTCATGGTGAGGTAACACAGATGAGTAATTTTCATTTTTCCCTCAGGTCCTACTTTCCTTAACTGATATCCTAAAGGTGTTAATTGTCATTAGAAATAACTCATGTTCCTATGAAAAGTCTTATAAATGTATGAAATACAAGTATTCTTGGGACTCCCTTGGCTGTCCAGTGGTTAAGACTCCGTGCTTCCACTGCAGGGGCGTGGGCTCGATCCCTTATCAGGGAGCTAAGGTCCTGCATGCCATGCAGCGTGTCCAAAAAAAAAAAGTATTCTTATAGGTAAGGAGACATTATACCTTTTTCCGTACTTCCAGTATAATGCAGCTAAAGATAAAACTTTCATGTGAACCACTGCAAAGGAAGAAACCAAAATGAAGTGTTTTATACATTCTTTTCTACAGAAGTCTATTTTCTTAAGTCACTGCCTGTTCTCCTGTGCTTGATCATGTGTTGCTTCATAAACTTCTCAATGAGAAGGCTCTGTGGCTTTAAACAGCCTGGGTCTCCCACTCATGGGGACCCCTCAGGTGGTATGATGCTGGGCACAGGAAACGATACAGATTCTCCCCTGGCCCCGCACCTGCTACACATGTCTCCCTCTGCACACCTCCGTGAGCGCACATGATGGGAAAACAGGTTGGGATGACCTTGGTGATGCTCTACAAGTGGCTGAGTCAAAGGGCACAGGGCAGCAGGCAGGCGGCTGCAGCAGAGAGAAGCTGGAGGACCGAGCTGCAGCAGGTGGACGTTGCCTGGGCTGGGATGGAAGCCTGGATTCTGGACTGAGACCATCTCCTCTGGGCTTCAAACGTATCACCTCCCAGGTGAGGGGACTGGACGCGTGCTGGATCGGGCCTCTTCTAGCTGTGACATTCTGGGGTTCTCTCTGTACAACATAAGTTGCCTCTCCTGTTGGGATGCCTCTCCCGAGAGGAGTCTGAACTGGCCACACAGTCCGTTGTTAGAAAAGGCTTAAAAAATGTCCCCATAGTCTGTTTAGAAATGATATGCTGGTAAACCTGGGAGAATTTTGTTCAAAGGAAGCTTTGTTTTGCTCAGCACATCCCCTCCTGGTCACATGCCTACCTGAGCCCCTAGTGAGGACAGCCAACCCGGAATCAGAGAACACTGTGTCTCAGCCTTGCCCGTGGACAGGAGGTGTGGATGCCCTGTACCCTCGGACAGTAGGTGGGAGGTTTGGAAAGATCCACGACCACTGGGGGCAGTCATGATGTCATCTAGAACGGTCACGTCACATGTGGCTGTCACCCTGAGTGTTCCCCAGTGTTCAGTCTTCCTGGCTGCCCTTTGCAGCAGAAAATTAGATTATTGCACGAGTGTTTATTGAGCACTGATGGTGTGCTCAGTGCTAGGAGAATGAGACAGATGACAAAACGGCCATACGACAAATGGTTACAATCAAGGACGAGGTGAAATGAGTCCTCTAAGAGATAATCGCTTGAAGCGCAGAGGGAATTCACGGGAGGAAGATTCACAGCTTGTTCTCGGGAAAAGCTTCATAGGAGATGTGGCAACTGAGAAGGATCGCCAGAGACACACTTGGCTTTAAGAAGTGTGGATGGGATGGGAGGAGGGTGTTACAGAAGGAGAACAGTGTAAGCTTGGTGTTTCCCAAAGTGGGTGGAACAGTGGAGTCCTAGGCTTGATTTTAGGTCATACACGGACAACTTTTTTTTAATTGAAGTCTAGTTGATTTACAATGTTGTGTTAACTTCTGCTGGACTGCAAAGTGACTCAGTTATGCATGATGCTTTATCATAGGATATTGAATGTAGTTCCCTGTGCTACACAGTAGGACCTTGTTGTTTATCCATCCTATATATAAAAAAGCTTGCATCTGCTAATCCCACACTCTCAGTCCTTCCCTCCCTCACCGCCCCCCCTCCACTGGCGACCACAAGTCTGTTCTCTATGTCCGTGAGTCTGTTTCTGTTTCCTAGATAGGTTCATTTGTGTCATATTTTAGATTCCACATATAAGTGATACCATATGGTATTTGTCTTTCTCTTTCTGACTTTCTTCACTTAGTATGATAATCTCTAGTTGCACCCATGTTGCTGCAAATGGCACTATTTTGTTCTTTTTTCCAGCTGAGTAGCATTCCATTGTATATATGTACCACATCTTTATTCATTATCTGTCGATGGACATTTAGGTTGCTTCCATGACTTGGCTATTGTGAATAGTGCAGCTATGAACATAGAGGTGCAGGTATCTTTTTGAATTAGGGTTTTGTCTGGATATATATGCCCAGGAGTGGGATTGCTGGATTGTATGGTAATTCTGTTTTTAGTTTTTTGAGGAACCTCCATACTGTTCTCCACAGCGGCTGCACCAACTTACTTTCCCACCAACAGTGTAGGAGGGTTCCCTTTTCTCCACACCCTCTCCAGCATTTGTTATTTGTAGAGTTTTTAATGACGACCATTCTGACCCGTGTGAGGTGGCACCTTATTATAGTTTTGATTTGCATTTCTCTAATAATTAGCGATGTTGAGCATCTTTTCATGTGCCTATTGGCCATTTGTATTTTTTCTTTGGAGAAATGTCTATTTAGTTCAGACAGAATTTTTAATTTTAATTATCTTGAACTTATTCATACATATTGGATAAATGCCTGTATTTCTTTTCCAGTGTAAGTTGGAGTTTTAAAGAATAAATTTATTGGGGAGTTCTGAGTAGCTGAGGCAATGGTGACTCTGCATAAATCTGAAACATTCAGCGTATCCCCCAAGTAAAATAAAGAGGAATAAGAAACATAAACAAAGCCATGTGAAACCGATGTCCTCAGCATAACCAGAAGACAGAGAGGGACTGAATATCAAATCCCTGTAATTAGGAAAAGAAGCCCCAAAGGCAGTGAGCTGAGTCCCACACTCTTCAAGTCCTTGCAGAGAGTAAGTGCAGTTCACAGAGTAGAGGGGGTCTGGCTGTGGGTCTGAACTTGATCTAAAGCCACTGCCGGAAAGAGGAAGTCTTAGCATGAAAATAGAAAGTTTTCTGGTAGACATCAAAGTACTTGCTACAGAGAAGAGACGTAAAAGCATGCCCGGGATGTGGGGAAGCAAAACCTTGAAAGGTAAATGCTCTGGGAAGAGTGAGGGGTTAACAGAAGGGAGAGGTGCTCTGTGAATGCTACGCAGCGGAGAGAGAAGGAAGCAAAGGGAATCCGAGGTCCTGCAAGAAAAAAAATATCCAAAGACATGCACTCCTTCCTTCCGTGGCCACCTCCACAGAGAGAAAATAATCTGTTCAGCAGAGAACCATACGTCATCATTACACTGACAGGAAGCAGAAAGGGGTAGTTGTAACTAAGTATCTTATAAACTCCACTAAACCTCCAGCCCTGGCTACATAAATGCAGAAGCAGGGACAATCTTTATCTAGACAAAACTACTATAAAAAGGAAATAAAACCTGGAACTCCAGACAATCAATGAGAATAAGATCAGTTAAAGAGATCTGAATACAAAGATAACATCTAGAACAAAAATGTAAACTGTCATAAATGCCAAAATAAATAAAATAGAAATAAAAGAGCAAAGAAAACACATCGGTTAAACAACAAAACAACAAAGACAATATGCACGATAATTATGAGGTTCAAATAATGTATTATTTCAGCAAATGGTACTGGGAAAATTGGATGTTCACATGCACAAAGGCAAATTTAGACCTCTTTCACATCATTTACAACAATTATTTCAAAAATGGATCATAGATCTAAATGTAAGGTCTAAAACTATGGAATTTTTAAAAGACATTTTTAAGGAAAAGGTCTTTGTGACCTTGGGGTAAGCAAAGATTTCTAAGATAAAATAGCATACGCACAATCTACGAAAGAAAAAAAATGAAAATTGGACTTTATTAAAATTAAAAACTTTGGCACTTCAAGACACACGAGTATGAAAATAAAAAGACAATCCACAATGTGGAAGAAAATATTTGCAAATTATATGTTTGACAAAAGCTTTATGTCCAGGATACATAAAGCATTCTTACAACTCAATAATAGTACAGATAATTAAAAATGGACAAAATGTTTGAATAATTTCTCCAGAGCAATGTATGATGACCAATAATCACATAAAAACATGATGGACGCCATTAGTCATTAGCGCAATGCAAATTAAAATCACAACCACTTTGAACACACACACTGCAATGGCTTTAATCCAAGAGATGATAACAGCAAGTGTCGGCGGGGATGGGAGACACAGGAAACCCCCATCCTGCTGGTGGGAAGATCAGTGGTGTAGCTACTTTGGACAAAGGTTTGGCAGTTGATTAAAAAGTTAAACATGTATTCCCCGTAAGAATGCATGTTAGAATTCCCCGTATTCCCAGTACTACTCTTAGGTATCCATCTAAGAGAAAAGACAATATATGTCCATACGAAGTCTTGTATGGGAATGTTTATAGTGGCATTGGTCATAATAGCCGGAAAGTGGTAATGACCCCAATTTCCATCAACTGGTGAATAGATAAGGAAAATGTGGTGTATCCA
This sequence comes from Lipotes vexillifer, assembly GCF_000442215.2. NCBI lineage: Eukaryota > Metazoa > Chordata > Mammalia > Artiodactyla > Lipotidae > Lipotes > Lipotes vexillifer. The sequence continues at coordinate 2,349,646 of NW_006778824.1, read as the reverse complement.
TACAATGTTTCTTTGTTGGAAAAGAAAGAGGAAAGATGTACTGGTACTTTTACTACAACATGGATGAATCTCAATAATATTATTCTGAGCAGCAACAACAAAAAACAACAGTTGAAGAACACACATATTGCGTGGTTCCATTTGTATGAAACGTCCAGAAAAGGTAAATCTATAGAGATAGGAAGTAGATTGGTAGTAGCCTCTACTAAGGGTGGGAATAGCGAGTGAGTTCAAATGGACATGCAGTTTTGGGGGTAATGGGAATACTTTAGAACTGTATTCTGACATTGATTAGATAGCTCTGAAGTTTACTAAAAATCACTGAATTTTACACTTAAAGTGTGTGAATTTATGATGTGTAAATTATACCTTGATAAAGCTGTTAAAAAATAATATGGCAGGATTTAAACCAAATATATCAGTCTTATCTATACAGGTGAATGGGTTTAACTCATTGTGTAAGAGAAAATGATTTTCAGTTTGCTTCAGGAAGAAAGTCCCAGATATATGCTGAAAGCAAGAGACTCACCTAAACAAAATGATTCAAGGATGGTGAAAATAATGACACATACTAAGTCACTGGAAATAAAAATGAAGTCAGGGTAGCAATACTTTCATCAGACCTAGTCGAATTCCAAACACAAAGTATTAAATGTAAAAAAGAAGGACACATTTTACTGCTAAAAGTCATAATTCACAATGAAGTTATAATAATTATGAATATTCATTTTCCAAACAGTAAAACAATCACCTTTAAGAGGCAAAAGCTACAAGAGATTCAAGGAGACTTAAATGGAAAAGGAAGATGCTAAGATATCACTCCCAGTATGAGATAGATAAAGGGGGGAAGACACAAGTTAGAACACAGAAGACCTAAGCAACATAGTCAATAAGGTAGATTTTTGGATATATTGTAATTTACACCCTGATAATCGTCAACACATACTCATGTAAAACACACATGAAATGTTAACAATAACTGACCACTTGTTAGGCTGCAGGGAAAACAATAGTGAGTTCCATGGAGCAGGAAAATTACAAAGAACACTCTCTGATCACAATGCAACACAAGGATTAACAAACAAAAAGAGCCCCTTCCATCAAAATTTAAAGCCTATTAATCCTTTTTTTTAAAATGTATGTTATGGAAGTATACTTGATTTACAGTGTTGTGTTAATTTCTGCTATACAGCAAAGTGATTCAGTTAAACATATAAATTTATATACACACATACATTCTTTTTCATATTCTTTTCCATTATGGTTTATCACAGGATACTGAATATAGTTCCCTGTGCTATACAGTAGGACCTTGTTGTTTATCCATCCTATATATACTAGTTTGCATCTGCTAATCCCTGACTCCCAATCCATCCCTCCCCCAACCCCTTTCCCCCTTGGCAACCATAAGTCTTTTCTCTACGTCTGTGAGTCTGTTTCTGTTTCCTGGATGAGTTCATTTGTGTCATATTTTAGATTCTGCATAGAAGTGATATTATATGGTATTTGTCTTTCTCTTTCTGACTTACTTCACTTAATATCAACATGGTAATCTCTAGGTCCATCCATGTTGCTGCACATGGCATTATTGCATTCGTTTTAACGGATGAGTGGTATTCCATTGTATATGTAAGCCACATTTTCTTTACCCATTCATCTGTCAATAGTCATTTAGGTTGTTTCCATGTCTTGGCTATTGTGAATAGTGCTGCTATAAACATCAGAGTGCATGTATCTTTTTGATTTATAGTTTTGTCCAGATATATGCCCAGTAGTGGGATTGCTGGGTCATATGGTAGTTCCATTTTCAGTTTTTTTGAGGAACCTCCATACTGTTCTCCATAGTGGCTGCACCAACTTACATTCCCACCAACAGTGTAGGAGGGTTCCCTTTTCTGCACACCCTCTCCAGCATTTATTATTTGTAGACTTTTTAATGATGGCCATTCTGACCAGTGTCAGGTGGTATCTCATTGTAGTTTTGATTTACACTTCTCTAATAGTTAGCCATGTTGAGCATCTTTTCATGAGCCTCTTGGCCGTCTGTATGTCTTCTTTGGAGAAATGTCTGTTTAGGTCTTCTGCCCATTTTTTGATTGGGTTGGGTTGCTTGTTGTTGAGCTGTATGAGCTGTTTAGTATTTTGGAAATTAAGCCCTCATCGGTCACATCATTTGCAAATATTTTCTCCTTGATGTTTTGAGAGTTCTTTGTATATTCTGGATACAAGTCCTTTTTTTTTTTTTTAGATACATACTTTGCAATATTTTCTCCAAACCGTGCTTTGCCTTTCCATTCTCTTGACAGTGTCTGTGGAATAGCAGACGTTTTAAGTTTTGATGAGGTCCCATTTATTGATCTGTTATTTTATAGATTGTGCTTAGAGTGTCATATCTAACTCAAGGTCACAAAGATTTTATCTTATGTTTCTTTTGAAGTGTTGTGATTCTAGGTTTTATATCTAGGTCTATTACCCAATTTGAATTAATTTCTGTTTAGAGTATGATGTATAGATTGAAGTTCTTTTTATTTTTTTGCATATAGCTATCCAGTTGTCCTAGGACCATTTTTTGAAAAGATTACCTTCCTCTATTTAATTGCCTTTGTATCTTTGTCAAAACTCGGTTGTGTTGTCCATATATGTGTGGATCTACTTCTGGCATCTGTTTTGTTCAGTTGATCTAATTGTCTACCTTTATGCCAATATTGCACTATTTTAATTATTATTACTTTATAATGGCTTGAAATCAGGTAACCTGAGTCTGATGTTTTACAAAACATTCTTTTGTTGTCACGAACGTAGTTCAGCAGACTTTTCTTCCCAATCCCCAGGATATGATTCTCACTCTTTCAGGCTGCAGGATTTCATCAAGAGCCACATGTTAAAGTGTTCTGTGTTTCTTAACGAGAGAGCGAGCCTGACTCAGGCTCAGATTGGAAATGCGAGGCCGCAGGTTGCAAGCGTTCATCCCTTTGCAGTTGGTTGTGAGATGCACAGCCCAGTGATGTTGGCTCCCTGTTAGATCAGTTCTCGGTCAGGTTCTTCAACTGGAACCTGTGGATCCCGAGAGGTTCTGGAAAGCCTTTCAGGGCTGTGAGATGGACTCTAACCTGGGGGGACCACTCATCACCATGCCCGCTTTACCCACTGCAGCCCATGATATGGAGGAATCCATATTTTATGGATTTAAGGAATCCACTTTTATTTGAAACTCGGCTTCACATGTTTGAGACCCAGAGATCCAGGCTCCTCGGGCCTGGACGTAAGGGGACATTGCTCTTCCCTTCATGCTACCGGCAGGACCTCGGACCTCCCTCAGTGCAGGCCCAGGGGGCAAATGCGCAGCTGACCTCTCCCCTACCCCCGGCGCCTGGTGGGCACGGCTCTGCTGGAGACCTAACGTGTGCTTCTCAGAGATGAGAGGGAGGCCCTTTGCGATGCTGCTTCCCACTTTCCATTGTTTGGGACCAGAAGGTGGCGTGTCGGTGGACACCAATGTCACTTCTTAATGTACCCTTGACATTCTCTTTTTGAAAAGCGCTTGGATAATAAGTAATTATTGAATGAAACGACGTCCACATATTAAGAGCGCCCTGTGCCCTGGGCTCTGTCACCGGTGCCTCTGGTGCGTTCTCTCTGCATCCCTGTGGGGTGGGGACCAAGAGTCCTGCTGCGAAGCACACTCTGGCCTCCAGAGCCTGGGTTCTTGCCACTAAACGCTTCCTAAGTCCTATGGTAGGAGCAGCTTTTTTTTCATTAGTGTGTTTTCATGGTTACTTAAAGCAAACTAAGAAATCTCATTTCAATACATTGACTCAGATAGCCTTCACATGAATTTTTAAAAAATCAGAATGAATTTAATATGGTTCAGGAGGGTTTTTTTTGAGTGTCTTGGGGACGGAGGAGACACGTGGGTGTGTCAGTCTCGGGCTGAGCGGTGAGCCGTTCCGTACGAGGCTGACCTGTAAGGCTGACACACACGGTGGCATGTCTGTCTGTGCTCGATTCTAGAGGGACGCAGACATGGATGCGGCTGAAGGGGCACCTGTGTGGAGGTGACAGATGCCAGGCAGGAATTCCCACCATGCTGCAGCTCTTCCTTCTGGGCGGTGTGACCGTGAACGCTTGGGTGTCCCTCGTCCGTGGTGGCAGGGGAAGTGTATGGGATGACCAAGGGGATTGTAAGTGGCTCTGAGGATATAGGAGAGGTGGGGGAGGGAGCCATGGGACCAGTGGGTGGCCGAGGCTATAGGTCCTGCCATGATGTGTCTGGCGGCTCCTCCAGAGAGGGTCCTCCCATGGGAATAACAGCAAAGTGTACTGGGCCCCGAGCATCCGTCCCCTCTTCTACTCCGCCCAGCACCCCAGAGGTAGGTACCCTACTATCCTCATCTTTGGGATAAAGAGACTGAGGAATCAAGAGGTTATTGGGGTGCCTGGCATCACAGCACTCTTCAGTGGTGCGTTAGGTCCAAGCCTGGGCTCTGGATGTCTCTGTTGTCCAGGGGGCCAGGGTGGGGTCAAGCAGACACTCCCAGTGTTAAAAATCAGGAAACCAAGAAAGCTGGTGCTTTTCCTCAAGCAAAATGATGGAAAATGCTTCCGATTTATGCATGAAAATAGGCATAATTTTGTTACAAGATAAGTAGAGACAATGTGCTAGACGCTTTTCTTAGAGCGTCTCATTTCTCAGTCAAAACGTGTCTTTTCCATTCATATCTTGATGTGATAGTGTCATTACCTCCCTTTAATTTCTCTCACATGTATCCTTTTAAGAAGCTCTCGCTTTTATTCAAAGTAAAGTGGGGTGTGCACTCTTATTTCGAGAAGCCAATCACTTAAGGTAAAAAGCCAGCACTTGGGAGACAGACAGAGACGGCACCTGGGTAATTACGGTGCAAGGCGGAGAGAACCAATTTTTCTGCAGAAAGGGGTAATTGAAATGTTTAGTTTTTACCCTGAGCCTTCGCAGAAGTGTCTGATGTTACTGCCCCTTAGATGAGGCCCCTGCTGTCCTTGGTAAGGATTAGAAGACCATCTTATTTGAGGGTGTTTGCCTTTTACATCTCCTGTACGTTGAAATAAACTCTAGTTTCTTTTTGTGCATTCATGGACTTTTACATCAGAGCCCACATGGGAGAGCGTTGAACCTCTGCTGTTGAATATTTAAGATGTCAGCTTTGGGAGGCTACTGAGATAACAGTACCGAAAAAAAATGGTTCTATGTGAAACCGGTTTGTCAAGACTTGCTTTAAATAATTGCTGTTAGGTCAAATGGGATGCCAGTTCAATTAAATAAAGCTGCAGGATGAAGACTAGATGTGATAAAATTATTACTCTCTCGCCTTTGCAGTTCTGTATAGGCACGGAGAGACGCCAGTTAGAGCGTCAGGGAGTGGAGGGATTTGTGTCTGTTAAGATTGTGTAGAACTGGACAGAACGTCTGTTAAGCTGTGATTAGTCAAATTCCCCAAATTTCATGTGGGCTGGCGCTAAAAGGACATGTTTGCCAAGTAGTGAACAAGACAGATGCCCCAATTACGTGATCATGTTTGTAAGAACAGTTGACTTAAAGTCAGAATGTCATTAGATAAAATGAAAATGAAGTGACACGTCGCCCCATTTATCACCTTCGGAAGCAGCCATGTATCTTCTGGCCTGACTGCAGTGTTTTCATTGCTGATCGTATTTTTGACTACAGTCTCCCAGTAACCACAGATCTGACCCGTAACATGAAATAAATGCACAAAAGCAATGCACGTTTCCGTAACATTTAAACTAGTAGAATCAATGTCCAAGTTCCATGAAATGGACACCAAGAGACCCAGGCAGCTCATGCTGCCAACATTTCAACTCAAAACTCTAAGCGTGTGGTGTGAGCGACGTTCAGATCGGTGCCCGAGCCTTCCTCTGTGGTGATGCTTGCCGTGGGACTCACAGAGGAACTTTTGAGAGGAGGTGTGTGCACCTGATGCCCTTGTTTCTCAGCCCCACCATCTGTGGGCGAGGCCGTGGGCTCGGCCGTGGGCTCGTGGCCTGGCTCCAGCACCAGAGAGAGAGCCCTGGGGCCACTCTTGGGGGTCCAGGGAGCCTGGGCCTCTGTCTCTGAAGTGGCCCTAATGATGGATCACCTCCTGGACGCTTAGCCTGGGCCTGCAGCCGGTTAGGTGCTCCGTGAAGCTCACCTGCTACTTGCACTGCATCCCCAAAGTTTTCAGCATCACGGCGGGCTTCCGAGTTGTCCCTGCGGCCTCAGCACATTGCCTGGAGTTGGGTTTTATTTGGGAGGGTGTGAGAATAGAGATCACTTGAGTGCAGGTATTTCACCTTGTTCTCTCTCCTCGCCCATCCTCCGGAACTTTCCCTGGACGTCCAGCAAAGGCGCCTGAGGGGGTGATCCGTGGCAGGCGGGGACGCGGGGCCATGGATGCCGGCTGGTTCAAGAAGAGAAGCGGCTGCTTTTCATCTTCCCAAATGCCCACTGGCCGGGACCGCCTCTTGGCGTGCACCGGGTCGGAAGGCGGCATCCGGCGCGATGGATGCTCCAGATCGGATTCCTCCCTCGTGCTGGGGAAGGAGGAGGGGGCAGGAGGGGTGGGCAGCCGACATGGGAGTCTGAACAAGCTTCCATCGTGACAGAGCACTCCTGTGGGCTTCCCTGGGCCCGCCGACTAGGGCACCAGACATTCCTGTGGTTTGATTGGAAAACCGTGGCTAATATGATGATAAATTAAATTTAAGAGATGTCACCGGTCTTGCGCCTCAGTGAATGATTTTTCAAAGTTGTGTTGTGTAATGATTATCGAAGTAATGTATGCTTGCTGTGGGAAATAGCGTAGAATTTAATTTTAAAAATAGCATAAATGTAGTAAATATTCATGAACACCCTCACTGCTCCCCCCAGCACCTGGCTCTCTGCCCCTAGAGAAGAGCACTGTTGGCAATTATCTTTGTTCTTTACTTTAAAATAAATACAGCCCACGTTACGGTAACAGAGGCCTCCTGTGGGCGCCGCTTGGATCCATTGCCGTCCAGTGTGGGAAGGACCCTGGGCATGGCCTCCTGCAGCCCCACACACTGGGGCACCGTGACTTGCCCAGCTTGCTGGCGCGGGTGGGACCAGCAGGCGTCCTCACTCCCACACTGAGCTTTCTCCTCCATCCTCATGCACGAGGCCCACCCGAGCGCCTCTCCCTGTCTCTGGTTCCAGAAGAGGTGGCAGAAGGAAGGAGCCTGTCACTTTCTGGCATGGACAGGATTGTAAACACAAGAATGTTCCATGCAGTGGACTGCAGAGAAATGTCCCAGCCTCTCCCCACAGCTACTGCCCCCTGTACCCGCCAACCTTGCCTCAGTCACAGGGCCAGTAGCTGCAGAGGCGGAACCAGCTCAGGACCGCTGGCCTCCAAACCCTCTCCTCCTGCCTGCCAGCCTGCCTGCCACTACTAAGCGCTGTGGTTCCTTCTGGGGAGGTTTCTTCTTGGATAATACCCCTTGTTACCTGACCTCAGGTGCAGTGGAATGACGGGTGGCAGACAGATAGCAACCATTAGGAGTGTTCATATAGCACTTCATGTTTTCCAAAGCATTATTCTATCGTGGGGTAGACAGTGCTCTCTCAGAAAGACAGTTCTGAGAAAAGAAAGGGGGCTGGGGAGAGTAGTTGTGCCTGGGGAATCGGGAGGGCTTCCTGGAAGAGGTGCCCTGGGATTGATTTTAAGGGAAGTCTTCACCCTTCTTTAGAGGGACCAGGATCATGGCTTTTCCTTCCCTCTGAGGTATCAGAATTAGATTAAGGCTCAAGTTTGTTTCTTTTTTTAAACATATTTGTTTTAAAACTATTTCAGGGGATGTGTTTTAATTAAAGGCACTTGACAACTTTTCAGAAAATGGGAATTAAAGTAAGTTTATTTTGAGCTCACTTGGCTGAGTGAACCAACTCTGGTTTCATGCCCTCTTTCCACAAAGTGCTTAGATTGTGCTTCTGCTTCACTTGATAGCCTCAGAGCTTCAGGGTTATGGGGAGTGAAGTCCTGGGCTGCATTCGGAGGTAATTAGATGGAGAGAAATTACCCAGGCTACTTTGGTGTTGGCCAAATCTTTCGAATATGTGTTAAACTGTGGTAATCAACTTTATCTTAATTGCCTCTGCAGTAAGTTGACAGGTGATTAGTATTATGAATGTAACATTTGTGTGGAACATTTGTGCCAGGAGAATTTAGGAACCCCAGGTCAGGCAGCGGGGAGCCCAGCCTAACCGCATGTCTGGAGGCACCTTTTAGTTACTGTTGCCACTCCCTTCTCCGCCAAGTTTTATTCTTTATTTACTTCTTTGATCTCAGAGGGTTCCCTCCATCTGTGCCTGGGGTTCTGACTGTGTCCCTGCAGGACCCCTTCCCTTCCACTGCGTCCACCCCAGCCAGAATCGGTGCGTTGCCTCTCTCCTTTTCCTGAAATTCCCCAAAGAGTTATTCCTTCCACAGCGCCTGCAGAGGTGAAACTCTGTTTCTCTGCTCTGTCCAGGAGGACCACCTGGTCAATTAATTGGTTCAAGACCAGGACAGGCTCTTCATTTCAGTCAGTAAATGAGTGGGGAGTCCCCCCCCCGCCCCCCAAGCATGAAATGAGGACAAAATGCGCTTATGGAAGAGTGATGTGAGCAGCGTGTGGTTCTGGAACCTGTTTTGCGGCCCCCCGATCGGGAAGGGATGGACGATTCAGGCTGTCGCGAGTTAGGACACATCTCCGCCTGGAGCAATGGGCCTCATGTCCCTGTGTGTTGCCCCCGGGCCCCGCCCCCCCCCCCCCCAGGGTCTGGGGGAGCCCGTCAGACCCCCCCCCCGGGCCCCCCCCCCCCCCGAGGTTCTGAGTGAGCCGAGAGCATCCCTCGGGCAGGACTTCACACCAGTTGCTGAGAATCTCCAGCTCCTCTGTCTGCAGTTGCTGAGACCTCAGACTTAAAGACAGGGAGCCACATCCGCTGTATCTATAGGTCTGGCCGCCGGCTGGCCCCGGCTCCGCCAGGCTCCACATTCTTCTGTGGAAACCCTAACTGGCCTGCTCCCTTTCTGCACAGGAACCTCTGAGGCAGAATCACAGCCTTGTGGGCACTCCCTGTGTCCCTTCCCTGACCTCTGTCCCCACGGCACTTCTCGCCTTCGGGCACGTTCATGGCATGCCCTAAACGTGACCCTCGTGACCACAGGGGTTTGCCTGGGCTGCTCACTGCTGGCTCTGGGGCCTCCAGGACCTCTCCTGGCACAGAGCAGTCACCCCATGAAAGTGATGAAACATTATTTTGTAAGGCAGGGCCCATGGCTTCTGTTCTGCTGCCCGGTCCACCCAGGCTCGTTCCAGGCTGTGTGAGAGCACAGCGACCTTGGGTCTCTGGGGAGGGGCAGTCTCTAACTGGCCTTCCTGGGGACGCCCTTCTCACTGCAGAGGAGACTTACTTCCTGTGGGGCGTCCATCTCCCCCTCCATCCCCGCTGGTCCAGGGCGCCAGCACCCTGTTGACTGTTGGGTGCCACCCGTCCTCTTCCTGCTGCCCTGCGTGTCCTGAGGCCACTGCTCGGGAGCTCAGGCCACACTCTACACACTGATGGGGAAGGAGGAACGAGCGGGAGGCCCTGTCTTGAGCCACATCTGAAGGCTCCTCTCCCTGCTGAGCTGCGTGTCACGGTTGTAGGAAGGTAAAAGCCGATCTGCAGCAAGTTACAGGGTTCCTATGATCTGGTTTTACTTCTGTGAAAACAAGGGCACGTTGTGTGATGTTCTCAGTCCTCCTCCCCCTCCGTTTGCTTGACCTGTTTTCCCCGTCCCCCTACTGCCCTGAAGGACAGCCCTGCCCCTACCTCTGGGTCGGATTCTCCAGGTGGGACCCTTCATGCCACATGCTCTGAGAAG
>NW_006778824.1:2331585-2339497 GCF_000442215.2 Lipotes vexillifer | reverse complement strand
TGCCCCCTGGGATTGTGTGCTGAAGTGGCATTGGCTCCAGTCTGTGCCTGACAGAGAACGGGAGGTGGGGAGGAAATTCCTTCATACTGGTCACATTTTAAAATCCCTTTGGTTTGCCGGCTCTGTCCTCATCACTTCCTCGTGGCTCTGGAGTGGCCCTGGTGAGCCCTGTCACGGTCTGAATGCTCAGCATTTCCCCTCCTGTGCGGGCAGGTTCACCGTGGACTCTCCAGCTCCTGTGCTTTTCAGTTGTTCTTCACTCAGGAGAAGAGAAACCAGAACAACCTTCTGTCTTGCATCACAGCCGGGCAGGTTAGCCCTTGGGGGCTGGCGCTCAGGCTCCACGGCCGTGGAGTGGAGAAGCGCTGGATGTGTCCACATCTGCTTTCCCGCCAATTACGGGCTGACTTAGAGCAGAGCTGGCTGCCAGTTAATCCGTAATATGAAATACTTGGTATGCAGATCTAATTTCTTAGCTGTCAGCTTTTATTTGCCAATATGACAGGCCTTTGTTTGTTTCTGTTATAAAACCAAATCCCTAAAACTCTAGGTTCTTAGTATTTTGAAATTTCAGTTACCCGCTGTGATTGTATCTCTGTTTACAGACATATGTGCATGCAGTAGGAGCCGGTGGTAAACAGCAGTGCCTTTTGAGGTGAGGAGAGCTATTTGAACCTCCAGTGAGAGTCGGAGGCTGACGTTTGCTTGAGAAAAATCACTTTCCAGAAGCAAGCCAGAGCCTGAGCAGGGCTGCAGGAGGGCTGAGGCCCTTTGCGAGCCTGATGGTGTTTGTTGGGGCAGCAGCCCGGCTGCGAGGCGTGTTCTGAAATCTGTCTGGGCGACAGACCCGTCCATGTGCAGCCACCTCGCTGAGCCTTAAAGGTGCTACTGGTGACTCAGAGCCAGGGCTCATCAACCGCCTTGATGGATCCTTAGAATCGTGACTTTTGCACTATTATGTTCTAGAAAGCACAGAAGTGTCTTGAACTGCCAAGAAGCTCTATATTGCTGTGAAGATCTATATGCTGCTTTTGTTTAAAGCAAACCAAGACTGAACATCTTGAATCTTCACTGATCCAGTGGGCAGCAAACGGTGGTGCCTAATTGCTCCCTATTTTCCTTCACTTAACAAATATTTGTTGAGCTCTGTTCTCGATGCCAAGTGTCCAGCGACAAGCCTGACAGAGCCCTGGTGGACGGGGACACAGGGACTCCTATCTGCAGACAGTGCTGAGGGTCTGCCGTGTAAGGGTGGGCAGGTGGCAGGTGCAGTGGGCGGGAAGCCACTCTTTCACCCACAGTGTGGACCCGGTTTCCCTAGTAAGGTGATCTTGGAGCATATATTTGAATAGATGTTTGCAAAATGTAATGGCTGTACTAAAGTCAGATGAATGGACTTTGGGGTCACCCTCCGCTCATCTGGAAAGTGGAGGGGAGGGGCTCAGAGTAGGAGCAGCACAGCGATGCTGGGGGGCCGCCCCGTGGATATGGTTCCAGAGTGGGGAACGGGCGACCCTCGGCCGGGTCAGTGCCTGCCAGTGGACCCACCGCCCTGGGCCGCCTGCCGGTTCTCAGCGGCCCGCCTCCTGCCGCCTCCCACCTCCCACGTCACTGGCGCCAGCGCTGCCCACGCCGACTCAGCAAGTGTCATTGCCGAGCCGAAAGGATCTGGGAGGTGGGAGAGGGGGCGGGGGCAGGGGCTGTGAAGAGGGCGCTCCCTGAGCAGAGCCTTTGAAAGAAGACCCTCGGGGCACTGCCTGGCGTGGGGTCTTCCTCCTTCGAATGCAGGACTGGGCCCTGATAGGGACTCATGTTCTTGGGGGTCAGGCGGCTGCAGAGAATAGAAGAATGTCCGATCTTCGTGTTTTCTTCTAGAATTTAGCTTGATGATTGGCAAAGGAGCAAGGCTTTCAGGGCACACAGTCCCTTCCAGGAACGAAGAGGGGGTGACGGCAGCACCTCCCCGGGCCCTACGTCCTACCCGGCTGAGCGGAGCGTGGGCGACGGAGGGACCCCGTATGCTCCCCAAAGACGGATCTTTTTATTCTATTGATGGAGCGATTCTGTTCTGCTTTTCCTCTTCTGTGTCTGTCTGTTTTGTTAATTTGAAATTTTCTTTAGCAGTTTACCAGAACTGGTATATTTCTTTGTTTCACTGTTTCTCCTCTGCGCGTAGATCACATGTTTCAGTAGCCTCAGCTGTGAATTTGAATTACGATGCTCAGCTCCAAGGGAGCCTCGCAAAGCAGCCGGTGTCGTTAGCAGTCCAGACCCACGTTCATGGCACAGACAGAGGGGCTGCAAATGTGCGAGGAGATGGGGACCCAAGAGCAAGGAGGTGTAATCCTACAATTCTCCTCTTGTCCCAACTCCTTTTCTTGAAGAGACCTCTGTAGCGAGCAACCAATATGCATAAAATTACTTTTTTGTTTTTTGGTTTTTGGCCAGTAATTGTCCTTTGGTTCTTTAAGGCAATATCACAAACCCCCAGTTGCTTTTAAAGGGGCAGTTACGGGATTTGTAGCTCGGCTAAAATGGCTAATGCAGTTCTGTGTTCGGTTACTTCAATTTGCAAAAATAAGCTTATAGGATGTAAGAAAAATTGGGCTGCTATTACTTAGCTTATTAGGAAGACTTGCCAGAAGCCAGTGGAATACCCACTCAGGATTCCCTGAGGCTTGTGCTGTCGCTGTTAATGGTGGGTCTGTGTCGTTCAGCACGTAACCCTTGTGGTCCCTGCTACACGGGACAGGTCACGCCAGGTCTGCGTGTGCCCAGGGCCTGCAAGGGGATGGTCCTCTGGCCTCCAACCGGCACCATCCTGCCCAGTGAGACTGTGTCTGCTCCTCCGTCACCTGCAGCCGGCACCACGGCTGCATTTTATTTCAGAAGCAAAACTACCGATCTACGATTACATGTAATTATTTCGCTGCCACCAAAAGTGAAAGGGGCACCGAGACCTAGGGGCTTGAAACACATCTCCCTGGGGCCCCCTGTCCCAGGATGGATTTCTAGACTTCCAGGCGGGAAGCCTGGGGGTCTGCCAGCAGATGTCCTTTGAGTGTGTCCTGGAAGGGTGGGAGCAGGCCAAGGTGGCCACCCCGGGGCGCCCTGGGCGCCATGTCTGCCCAGGGTATGGTGTGGCCGCCTCCTGGCCCTGCCTCCAGGGCTGCAGAAGCTGGGGACATTTGCCCCTGGAGGCTGGGACGTGCCTGAGTCAACGCTCTGACGGTGGCTCTGAGCAGGTGTCAGGGACTCCTTGTCAAATTGCATTTGACCTTCTGCTGTGTTCCCCGGGCTGCTGTGCCAGCTCTCTATGCAGATGGGACTGCGTGGCGGTCCTGGGGCTGGTGAGTGAGTCTAGGAAAGCACTTGAGCTGTGCTGACCCTCGGCGAGGAGCACGCAGGCATCGGCTGTGACTGCCCTTCGTCACATCTCCCTAAAGGGTTGGAAGGTTACGAGGGAGGCCCTGTCATTCATGGACGATGACGCTGGGCTTGGAGAGGTTAGCCATTTGCCTTCATCGAGTCTCAGACCTAGGACTGGAGTCCAGGGCCTGGGTCGGTAAGGACTCGGCCGCTCTGTCCTTCTGGCCACCTCCCCCGGCCCCTTCTGCCGAGGCCCCTCTTACCGTCCCCACCTCCTCACTTGTGGTCCCTTCACCCTCTGGACTAGGAGCCCCAGGCTGCCCCTGACCCCGAGCCTTGCCTACTCTGGACGGCCTGTGGAGAAAGTTCTAGAGATCCAGGCGTGCCATGCTGTGAAGCTCTGCAGCTCCGAATGTGCCCGGAGAATTCATGGCCGTGTTCACTTAGGAAGACCTGAGTCCCGGTTCTCTGGGGCCCCTTCCTCCCTTCGAGAGGCAACTCTTCCTGGCCCAAGGGCTTCTTCCCTCAGGATGCCCGCGTTTGCCCTGGACGCTGACCCTCCCCTCCAGGGATGCCGGGCACCAGCGGGATGCTCTGTTTGACGGTCACATTGGGTGTGAGGGAGCCCTTTGCAGTCCAGAGTGGGTTTGACATTGATCTCCTTGGGGTTACCTCCTCCCAAGGTGCAGAAATGAGGTGGGAGGGATTTACATCTATGCCTGTTCTGGAAGCGGGGGAACTTGACAAAATTGGGCTTTTGACACCAGCAGTGAAAGGGCTGTTTCGCGGGCGTGTGGGCTGCATCCTTTGGGAGGGAGCCTGTGTGTCCCAGGGGCGGCATCCTCTGGCGACTGTTTCAGAGCGAGGGCACCTCGCAGGGATGCTCTGTGCAGAGGTGGGGGGCAGGGGTGTGCCCACGCCCGGGTCCAGGCCCATCTCGCCTGCACTGAGCTGCTGTGTGAGGGGCAGACGCCCAGAAGCACAGCTGACTGGAAACTGAGTCAAAGTTCGATTCTCATCCTCACATTGTAGGGGAATATGAGATTTCTCAGTTCATAAGCCTATAAAAAATAGATGGAAAGAGAATCAATCCTTGAGCCCAGACCCCATCTAGCAATAAGTCATGGAGTCATGCAAGGACAAATGAACCATTTGGAAGAATCAACCCCGTCCATTTCATTAAATGATGCACTTCTAATAAAACTGTATTTTTATGCTTAATGTGTATTTGTCGAGATATAGATAACATTTATGTCATTTTGATTAGTTGTGCACTAGTAATGTAGAAAAATTCAATCCAGAAGCAGATTATTTTTAACACTTTCAGTCTTACGGTCACTGGAAATATAAAGTGTGCATATATTTCATACCAATATTCTTGTGCAGAGAAGTATGATAGGATGATAAATAACACAATTTCAAGCATAAACACTGATCCTGTTGAGTTAAAATTCCATGGGAGAAGGGGAATGGAAATACAAGTTTAAGAGGAAGAAAACAGGGACTTCCCTGGTGGCGCAGTGGTTGAGAGTCCGCCTGCCGATGCAGGGGACACAGGTTCGAGCCCTGGTCCAGGAGGATCCCACATGCTGCGGAGCAACTAAGCCCGTGCACCACAACTGCTGAGCCTGTGCCTATAGCCCGTGCTCCACAACAAGAGAGGACACTGCGGTTGAGAGGCCCGTGCACCGCAGCGAAGAGTGGCCCCCGCTCGCCGCAACTAGAGAGAGCCCATGCGCAGCAACGAAGACCCAACACAGCCAAAAATAAATAAATACATAAATAAATATTTTTTTTTTAAAAAAAGAGGAAGAAACAGAAATATGGAAGATTTCTGGCTGTTAAGAAGAACCTGTCTGTGAATTTTTAAAATGGGAGATGGTGGGAGTGGTAAACATTGCCATTTAGATTCCATGTGAAGCGTTTAATAATGACGTAACAAGTTTCATTGTAAACTATAATATTTACAACGTGCCAGAATTTACGTCCTTTCCCACTCTTTGTACCTGTAATGGACATTTTTAGAGATCAGCTGGTGGGAAGCAGCAGCATAGCACAGGGAGATCAGCTCGGTGCTTTGCGATGACCTAGAGGGGTGGGATAGGGAGGGTGGGAGGGAGGGGATATGGGGACATGTGTATGCAGATGGCTGAATCGCTTTGTTGTGCAACAGAAACTAACACAGTATCGTGAAGCAATTATACTCCAATAAAAATCTATTAAAAAAAAATTCCAAGGGGTCCATGAGCGGATGGGTGAGGATGTCCTGCGGGTCCCACATGCTTCGGCCAAACTGAGGCGGCAGGGAGGTGGGGTCTGAGTGCTGGGTCAAAGGCACCCTTCCCAAAGCACCCACAACCGACGGGAGGTAATTCTATTTTAATTGTTTATTTATTTTTTTAATTTTTTTTTTTTTTGCGATATGTGGGCCTCTCACTGTCGTGGCCTCTCCCGTTGCCGGACGCCCAAGCTCAGCGGCCACGGCTCACGGGCCCAGCCGCTCCGCGGCATGTGGGATCCTCCCGGACCGGGGCACGAACCCGTATCCCCTGCATCGGCAGGCGGACTCCCAACCACTGCGCCACCAGGGAGGCCCTAATTGTTTATTTTTAACCACCTTTTTATTTTAGAATAATGTTAGATTTACAGAAAAGTGGCAAAGATACACAGACATATTTAGCACATTCCACACCCAGGATCCCCCTTTGCTAGCATCTTACATTTCTGTGGTACAATTGTCACGCCTGATGCATAGCACTGATATTTATTATTATTAAAGTGCATGTTTTATTCTTATCTTCTCCGTGTTTACCTGAAATCCTTTTCTGCCCCAGGAGGCGACCCTGGGCACCACATTTCATTTAGACTCGAGTCCCCCTTGGCTCCTCTTGGCTGTGACGGTTTCTCGGTGTTTCTGTAGTTTTGATGGCTTGACGATTGGAGGAGCGGGGAGTTTATAGAATGTCCCTCTGCTGGGCAGCGTCTGAGGTTTGTCTGGTGGCTGAACTGGGGTGGTGTGTTTCTAGAAGGAAGACACGGAGGAGGTGTCCTTCTCGTCACGTCCTATCAGGGGCGTGTACTCTCGACACGACGCATTTCTGCTGCTGTTGACCTCGACCACCTGGCCGAGGCCGTGTCTGTCAGGTGTCTTCACTGTCCAGTGGCTCCTTCCCTGTCCACGCTGTGCTCTCGGGAGGAAGTCGCTCCGCGCGGCCCACACTTAGGGGGAGTCGTGCTTCCCTCCTGGGGGCGGTGGAGGGTCGATGGAATTTTATACAGTGTGTTTGTTCTTAGATTTAAATTTGCTCGTGGGCCCTGAACAGGGCTACGTGTGTGTGTCATGCGTGTCTTTGTGCATGTTGTGTTACTATGTGTGTTGGATGGGTTGTGTGTATGTATGTTGTACGTGGTATGCGTAGTGCGTGTGTGTTGTATGTTTTGTGTGTTGTGCGTGTGTGTTGTATGTTTTGTGTGCTGTGCGTGTGTTGTATGTTTTGTGTGTTGTGCGCGTGTGTGGTACATGTCTATGGTATGTGTCTGTGTGTGCATGTTGTGTGTGGGTGTGTTGTGTGTATGTTGTGGTTTGTGTGTTTGTGAGTTGTATGTTTTATGTGTTGTGCGTGTGTTGTATGTTTTGTGTGTTGCACGTGTGTTGTATGTTTTGTGTGTTGTGCGTGTGTGTTGTACGTGTCTATGGTATGTGTCTATGTGTGCATATGTTGTGTGTGGGTGTGTTGTGTGTATGTTGTGGTTTGTGTGTTGTGTGTGTGTGAGTTGTATGTACATGTGCTTGTGTTGCACGTATATCATGTCGTGTGTGTGTATGTGTGTTGTGTGT
The DNA here is from genome assembly GCF_000442215.2 of Lipotes vexillifer. NCBI lineage: Eukaryota > Metazoa > Chordata > Mammalia > Artiodactyla > Lipotidae > Lipotes > Lipotes vexillifer. The sequence goes on along the minus strand of NW_006778824.1, from coordinate 2,332,290 downwards.
ATGTTTTGTTGCATGTGTGTAGTTTTTGTATTGTACACGTATGGGTGTTGTGTGCATGTCGTGTTGTGTTGTTTGTATCTGTTGTGTGTCTGCGTGTGTGCCCACTGGGAGTCGCGCCGGTTGGGGCCCAGGGCCCAGCTTCCGTGTGAGGCTTTGCCCCGTGAGGTCCGTGTATCCGACAGACTCATCGAGCCGGGCCTGCTCATGAGGAGGACGTTAACGGGGGGAGCGGTCAGAGCAAGACACAGAGGGGACGCTGGCATCAACAGGCGTGCCCACCCGCCCCGCAGCCCAGCTTGCTCGCTCTCAGGGGCCCCTCAGCCCTGCAGGGAGCAGGGAGAAGCCGGCCAGCCCCGTGGAGGGACCCCCGAGAGGTTCCTGGGGACCCACAGGCTTCTCTGGGCCCCGGGTCCCCTGCCCCTGCCGCACCTGGGGGCCAGGGCCCTCTGAGCCCGGGGGCCAGGCACGCCCCCCCTCCCCAGACCACAGACGTCCACGTGTTGCATGAAGCTGTGGACCCACGACTTGTGGAAGGCCCGTGGCCACCCCAGCCGTTTCCCCGCCGGCATCGTTCCGTGGCGGAAGCGCCGTGGTTGCTCCAAGTGCTGCACCCCAACTTCACGCATAACGTCCACTCACCCTGTTGCGTTTGTTAGGTGCTGCCCTCGAGAGGTGTGGGGACAGTGCCCACCCGTGAGCGGCATT
>NW_006778824.1:2328612-2331564 GCF_000442215.2 Lipotes vexillifer | reverse complement strand
CCTGGTGGCGAGGCCAGAGGCCCCTGTCAGCTCCTCCAGGTCAGTGCTGTGGGCCGGACCTCCGGGCCCCTGTTCCAAGGCTGTGGCCTCGGTGGCTGGTGGCCGTGAGCCCTGCCCGTGCCTGAGACTGAGCGGCTTCCGGCAACCCCTGTTTAAATGATCCGCTTACCCTCGAGTTCGTTTGCTGCCATGAGGGACGTCCCCTAAGCCGCCGTGAGGCTCCCCCACTGATGGTCGCTCAGAATCACTCATCTGCCAGTTGCCCCCATCAAGCCCACAGGAACAGAGACCTCCAATATGGTAGCTCTGCCAGGAAAATGGCTATAAATTTCTGCTCAGAGCATTGCAGGATCCACTTGGGGAGCAGCTTAGATTGAGCTTCTGTTTGGAGTGTGTGTGTGTGTGTGTGTGTGTGTGTGTGTGTGTGTGTGTGTGTGTGTGTGTGTGAGCTCTCTGGGTATGTGCAAAGAAAACTCTCAACCAGCCATTCTCTTCTGACCCTGTACCAAGCGAGACTGTTTTCATCAAACATACCTGAGCCCTAACGGCTAAGAGCATTTTCAATTTCGAACAAGGCATTCATTTGTAGGCTGACATTGTAGACATTCTACACATGTCTTTCTGGAATGAACTGCAGAGGAACTTACAGCCTCTTCAGGCTTAATAACTCAGACGCATATGCGGGCATCACTCTCTGTTGTGTCCGTACCCATTCGGGAGCTTCAAGGCCCCCTCAAAGGGCCGAGATCCGCCTCCAGTGAGGACAGGACCACAGCTCCCCAGCTGACCACATCAGGAGCATCAGTGGTTTGGGAATGAACGTACTGGCAGGTTTGTTACAGATCAGTTGATTCTTTATTGCTGTATTTCACTTTAATTATGAAAATTAGTTTTCCATGTGTGGGGTGGACAGAATATTCGAAAAGACTTGTCACTGATGAGGAAGAAGCCCCCCGACATCCCAGCGTGTGGAGGCTGGGGAGTGCAGTGGTCAGGGCGACTGCTGGGCTCTCTCACTCGGCACCCAAGACAAAGCGATGGGAGGGCTGACAGAGAGCCCAGGCCGTCCTCAGGGCACTTTCTTGGGCTTGTTGAAAATGCTTAGAAACCTGCAAATAATGCAATTTAACAAAAGCCCGCTTTTGATGTTGACTTTGTGATAAATTATTACCATTCTTCTAGCTTGTCCGGTTTTGTGTTTTATCTGTGTTGTAGCCTAAGCAAACAAACAAACAAAAACCAAATCTGTGCCCACCCATGCACAGCTCCGCTAGAGGTCTGTGCCTGGGACACACGTCAGTGCCCAGGTGGGGACCGTGATATCTTTGCTCCATCAAGGTTTCTTCCAGAAACAGGCTGTTGCTGGCGAACAGCTGGAACCGTTTCCTCAGTCCCGCAGGAAAATGGATCCTAGTATTTTATGGTTATTAACCTCCTGTTGTTAAGTTCTCAATACTGTTGTGCTCCCAGTGCCGTGATTTGTTACTTGTGAATATTGTTATTCTTATTGAGAACATATTTTTCTCTTTATGAGCATCACGGTACTCCTACCTTCAGCAGCTGGGCGAGTGAGACAGAGGCACGTGGGGCCCTGGCAGGAGCGGAGGAGGGCGTGACTTGTGACGTCTACAGAGGTCAGAGCGTCTAGAGGGTTGCCCGATCCCTGCTCTTCAGCTCCCCCTGCACCCGGCACGTGTGAAAGGTGTTCAGGGACCACAAGCACATGTCCCAGGTGTGGTCCTTCGCCAACAGTGGCAGAGTATCCCTTGCAGGTGTCGCGTGACTAAGGCATCACCTGGGGCGAATTACCTGCCAAGCCTCCCAGGATTGGGGAGCCATTTCCAGCTGCTCATCTGAAGGTGACCTTTTCACTCATATTGAGACCTCTGGGAACCCACTATTCCTCTCTTGGGCAGAGAATTAGCATTTAGTTTTCTAGTTTGTTAGCAGAAGGTCTTTTTGCATTTTTCGATTACTAAGCTGTACATCTTATCAGTCCCACACAAACCTGTGACTCTTCTGAGCTTTGTAAACAGGGGTAGCACAAAGCTTCAGAGAGTGTGTGTGTTGGGCACCTGTGAGGATGGAGGCCACTTGGGGACCGGTGCAATTCAGAAGAAGCCCGTCCGTGCTGGCCCAGGTGGGCAGCACATGTCCCACCCCCCTAAGGGTGAGCAAGGAAGGGTCTGTTCTGGGTGTGGAGTCTTCCTCTGAGATGAGTCTGGGGCCCACTGCCATGGGGCCTCGTGGGGGTGAGTTGGCTGTGGGATCCACACACACTGGATTGTAAGAGGAATGCATATGATCTCGATGTGCTGTGGACGGACGCATCCCTGTTCTTTCCGATGACTCCAGCAATGCTCACCTTCAAAACCGCCCCAAAGAGAAAATAGGTATCACTGTAGAACCCTGATTCACTGATTGATTCAGCGAATGGTTGGTTTGTTCATTCAGCTGAAGGTCTTCTCTGCTTCAGACGCTCAGCTTCCTCGCAGGAGGAGAAAGATTAGGGAGACAGGCCACTGCTGTCTGTCTTCATCAGGTGGGGAAGGACAGCTATTAATCAAATAATTACATAAGTCATAATTCAGTTGTAGTTGGGAGAAGTGTAACAGAGGAAAATATCATGAAGATATAGTGGGGGGCTTCCCTGGTGGATCCTCGCAGGAGGAGAAAGATTAGGGAGACAGGCCACTGCTGTCTGTCTTCATCAGGTGGGGAAGGACAGCTATTAATCAAATAATTACATAAGTCATAATTCAGTTGTAGTTGGGAGAAGTGTAACAGAGGAAAATATCATGAAGATATAGTGGGGGGCTTCCCTGGTGGAGCAGTGGTTGAGAATCTGCCTGCCAGTGCAGGGGACACGGGTTCGAGCCCTGGTCTGGGAAGATCCCACATGCCGCGGAGCAACTAGGCCTGTGAGCCACAACTACTGAGCCTGCGCTCTAG